>NC_034188.2:19828823-20147073 GCF_002021735.2 Oncorhynchus kisutch
TCTATGCTGTGAGCTAATTACCTTCGTTTTAACTGGTTAGTTTAACCAGAGATTTAGTAAACAATGCGATACACACAATGGCAAGGTACAGCATCACAGCTCCCGTTACTTGAAATGTTGCAGTGCATTATGGAAAATGTCTGTCTACCTTGGTGTGCAGACAGTGAAGCATGTCATACATGGATCTTGGGAATCAGTGACGTGACAGTGTGATTAAACTGAACACTATGGAGACTCACATGGTGCTGGCCTGGATAGACACAGTGTCCCATTCCACATGCTGCTCTGGGACACGCCCCCTGCTCTTAAAGGACCTGGCCGCCAGCAGAGCTTCGTGGGACGAGGCAGCATCTCCTCCCCCGCCTCGCCAGTTGAGGAAGACGCAGCGGCCGTTATCACTGCCCAGCATCAGGTCCACCGCTGTGATCTAACACACACACACACAAAGTTAAACACACAAAGCTAAACACACAGTGTGCACAAATCCATAAGATAGATCACAGGTAAAAAGGTGATGCTCTTCATCTCTCTTGGTTATGTTAAATCTGTGTCTGCTATGCCAGTACAGCACAGTTTAGGACACCCTGAGTGACACACTTTTTCCCTTACCTCTATCTTCTTCCCCACATCCTCAGTTTTAGCCACAAACTTGAAGCTGTATATGCGTGTCTTGCCAGGGACCAGGCACATGTTCTCTTGACTGGAGGCCTCTAGGATATCCTGAGACTTACACGGCTCCTCTACCACACACAACTGGTTATACTCCTGAAAAAGGACAGAGAGCCACCAGAGAGCCCGAGTCAACAGAGAGTGGTTGTACCTGCATGGATTGTGGTGGGGGAGTAGAGTTATGTAGTGGGCCTGTACCTGGTTGCTGAGGCTGACACACAGTTTAGAGAAGCGGACAGGGTGAGGGCAGTCAGCCCTCAGGTAGACATGCAGCTGGACCGGGTCATCCACGTGGAAACTAGGGGACAGGAACTTGGCCTTGCACTGGACTGGAAAGACAAATGTGTGGTATATGTTAGGTAGCTGTTCACAGAATCTCTCTTGTATCGTTTAAGATCTTGATGCATAATTGTATGATCTCGGTAGGTATACTGTAGAAGTGTACTAACCAAAGGGTACGTAGTCCTGCACCTCGATGGTGAACTCATTGCTGCCAGCCAGAGACATGCGGTCGCTCCACAGGGCCTGGGCAGCCTTGGCTGAGGCCTGGTCACAATCTGGCTCTGCCTCTGGGACCTCGTTCTATGAACACAGACACAGGCTCAGCGTTAACATCCACAGAACAGGGGCTACACAGTCACATGAACATCGGGTGATGTGACAGGTGCCATTTCTTCAACTCACCATCAGGACCTTGATGAGATTCTTCTCAATCCTGGATTTCTGCTCCTCCCGTAGAGTAGAAGCTGGAGAAATAGACAAAAGGGAACTTAAGGAAAAATGTAAATGACGATGGACTTCTGCTGCTGTTGATAAGGTGATGGCCAGGCTCTAAACAAACTGAACATTGTAATTAAGCAACATATTAAACTGACTAAGTAGCCCATAGAAGCAGAAAATGTAATCTGGGGAGAGATGGGTGCAGCTGAAGAGTGTCCTGTACTATACCATCCTGTACCTCGTCCGACCAGCTCCATGGAGTAGCTGATGTAGTCCTTGACGTGGGCCATCAGGTAGGAGCACCGTAGTGCTGTGCTGAGGATGGAGGTGAGCAGGCTCCACCAGCGCTCTGTACGGTAGTCACACATCACATAGTCCAGCAGTCTGCATATAGACACACAGACCAACATAGGTAGGTAAGTTTCACAATGATTATCTTATCCAAAACGTTTAATTATTCAATCTAATCACATTTATAATATTTCAGCTTTGACTGCCAAAATAAAAGCGAGTTAATACGCCACAGTAGCTCTACTGGCCTCATTACTGTAGTCCTGTAGGAACATATAAAAGGTTCACTATTCAGTGTCATCACAGAAATAATCTCTGCCGTCCACACAACATAGGAAATGTTACTCTTCACTCTTCACCAGCTTAACCATGAACAAGCTTTTCACAATGACGTAGAGACAAAACTGTATGCTATATGTCTGTTGCTTTAAAATAATGCTTTAAAATACCTTACTTTAACAATTATAATATCATTTGTGCAACTTTAAAATAGCTTTATTAGAATACAATATAATTTGATTAAAAAAATATATATAATTTAGTTTCAAATGTGTTGCCTACAGTTCAGAAATACGTCCTTCCCCTCTTGATAAGAAATGGCCATAAGCTATATTTTTAAGACAAGTAAAAACATTAATGTATACATAAATTGGAAGCGATAAATGTATCCTACACCATGATTTTTTTCCATTCATAAAATGTGTAGGGTAAGCTTCCTTGCCATAGTAGATTTGCCATGGTAAACAAGGAAATTAAATACTTTATATCAATTGTACAGAATGATTGTCAAATAGACAAATTGCCCTTAGTCTCCTCAAATTGCAGGACTCAATAGTTCCGATGATAATAGCCAAAAGAGGGAGAAATTTCTTGACAAACGTTGGATGCAAACAGGACTAAGAGTAAACACCGAGATTCACTTAGGGAGAGGTAAATCAATGGCCGATTTGGTTGCAATTGAGATCAGCTGTGCAAGTGATTTTAGCGCCTGTTTATGGTATAACAGGAGATCCGTTGCCGATAATCTAGTCGCCATCAATGGTTGCAATTGGTCCAGTAATTTTCTGGAAGTCAGGCTTGCGCCCAATGACAGTGGGGATTTGTTATTATACTCTAATTGACTTAGTAACACATTTGACTTTTGTCCCACTGTGTCTGCTGAGTCAGGCTTACTTCAGTGCTTTGGTGTAGTCCTTGGCATGGTTGTACTCCTCTCCCATCTGCACCACTGGAGACAGACAGACAAACTTTGACAAGTACATGTAGACGCACACAAAAGTGATGCTTATGGTAACAATATGCTCCAAATGCACTGTTCCCCTTCAGCTCAGGGTAAAACTCACTCAGGTGGCTCTTCATCCGAGGACACTTGTATTTCTTGAACTGAGCCACAGCGTTGCTGAGCAGAGCAATGATTAGCTCCTGTAATACAGCAAACAGAACAACATAATAAACCAAGTTAAACCAAGAAGAATCAGTATTTTGCAGAAAACTCCGGTGCGGTTCTCATGGTATTCTTACTAAAAGTGAATCATATATTACCAGATACTGCTCTACATCACTAGTGAAGGATGCCACAAGACAACCTTCTGTTTACGTAGTAGAAACTTTGGCCTTTCAAATGAACGTCCACTGAACAACAGACCTGGCAATATGGTAACGCTGTTAATAAATATTCCATCCTCACTGTTCATGGAGCAAATTGGGTCATTTCAGTTTGTAATGTTGCAGTATCATCCAAATCCAGAATTCACTTTTGATCTGCTTAGTGGTTTTATTCACCATCATACACCATAAAACTGAACCTCCTTTGACCTGAAAACCTGGCATGGCCTTCTTCCACAATTTACCATGAGGGTGAGAGCTTGCTATCCATAAACCTACTATAGGTCTACACTCATGGACTGCGCAAGCCCAACCCTGTGTAGCAATGTAGCCTTCATGCACTGAAAGAGGCTTCAGCGTTAGTAGAATATGAGAATGGCTGTGTCGTGCTGAATGAGTGAGTGAATGTGGACTAACGGAGTGGGGAACATCCTTCTCCTTCATTTGCAGCGCCAGGATCCCTCCTTTCTCCTTCTCCATGTGTGGGGGATCGATACCTGCAAATACAAAATAAGACATTTCAATCAATATTTAGAAACTGAGAGACTGATCAAAACAGCATTCTTGGTTTAAACGCCTGTATTTTTCTTAAAACTGCATGTTTGGTTAAGGGCTTGTAAGGAAGCATTTCACTGTAAGGTCTACTACACCTGTTGTATTTGGCTCATGTGACAAATAACATTTGATTTGAGCTGTACACACAAGTCTAAACACATACAGTGGGGCAAAAAAGTATTTAGTCAGCCACCAATTGTGCAAGTTCTCCCACTTAAAAAGATGAGAGAGGCCTGTAATTTTCACCATAGGTACACTTCAACTATGACAGACAAAATGAGGAAAAAAATGCAGAAAATCACATTGTAGGATTTTTAATGAATTTGCAAATTATGGTGGAAAATAAGTATTTGGTCACCTACAAACAAGCAAGATTTCTGGCTCTCACAGACCTGTAACTTCTTCTTTAAGAGGCTCCTCTGTCCTCCACTCATTACCTGTATTAATGGCACCTGTTTGAACTGGTTTGTCAGTATAAAAGACACCTGTCCACAACCTCAAACAGTCACACTCCAAACTCCACTATGGCCAAGACCAAAGAGCTGTCAAAGGACACCAGAAACAAAATTGTAGACCTGCACCAGGCTGGGAAGACTGACTCTGCAATATGTAAGCAGCTTGGTTTGAAGAAATCAACTGTGGGAGCAATTATTAGGAAATAGAAGACATACAAGACCACTGATAATCTCCCTCGATCTGGGGCATCCAAAGAACACCATACCTACTGTGAAGCATGGGGGTGGAAACATCATGCTTTGGGGCTGTTTTTCTGCAAAGGGACCAGGACGACTGATCCGTGTAAAGGAAAGAATGAATGGAGCCATGTATCGTGAGATTTTGAGTGAAAACCTCCTTCCATCAGCAAGGGCATTGAAGATGAAACGTGGCTGGGTCTTTCAGCATGACAATGATCCCAAACACACCGCCCGGGCAACGAAGGAGTGGCTTCGTAAGAAGCATTTCAAGGTCCTGGAGTGGCCTAGCCAGTCTCCAGATCTCAACCCCATAGAAAATCTTTGGAGGGAGTTGAAAGTCCGTATTGCCCAGCAACAGCCCCAAAACATCACTGCTCTAGAGGAGATCTGCATGGAGGAATGGGCCAAAATACCAACAACAGTGTGTGAAAACCTTGTGAAGACTTACAGAAAACGTTTGACCTCTGTCATTGCCAACAAAGGGTATATAACAAAGTATTGAGATAAACTTTTGTTATTGACCAAATACTTATTTTCCACCATAATTTGCAAATAAATTCATAAAAAATCCTACAATGTGATTTTCTGGATTTATTTTTCTAATTTTGTCTGTCATAGTTGAAGTGTACCGATTATAAATTACAGGCCTCTCTCATCTTAAGTGGGAGAACTTGCACAATTTGTGGCTGACTAAATACTTTTTTGCCCCACTGTAAAAGCTACTTTTAGTGCTGAAAGATTAGTGTTGAGATGGGCATACTCACTCTGGTGGCCCTGTCTCCAGGCTCTCTGCCCATAGAAGTCCAGAGCCCCGCTGGGAGTCTCCAGGTGGTCTGGGGTGGGGTAGCTCACACTGGCCTGCGAAAGGGATATACAGTGACGGTCCGTCAACATGTGATAACGGTCATGGGGGGGGATGCCATGAGGGGGCATAGAGGCCTTCTAATGCGATTGTTGTGCTGTGTGTAAACTAGAATGATTGCACTGCATGAAGAATCTACGATGCAGACATCAACAAAAATATTAGCCCATATCAATGCCATACATTACACATTATATACTCATATGTTGAGTTTCCATCTGAGATCTCCCCCACTGTTTTACCCAAAAGGCTCAGACTTTTCTGTTTCCATCTACATGGGCCAGCACCAGTGTCTCACTGCAGAGCTGCAGAGGCCCTGCTCTCACTTGGGGACAAAGCCAGGCCACTGGTACTTTCCGCTGTCATTTACATAACAATGGCTAACTGTGAACTCTAACACCTTCTCACAAAACTACTGTCTTGATGATGCAGAGGTTCTGCACACCCTAAGTCTTTAGTGTCACACTCCTGATGGACACACAATTACATTAACGCTGACATTAACTTAAAACCCTTGAGGCACACCAGTATGAGGTAAGTCTCAGTTGGAAATGCAGCAATAGTGGCTCTATATACATTTTTCCTCTCTCAAGCTTCTGCAGTCTTGTGAAAGACAGCTGTCTGAGTCACACATGCATTGCTGTACCTCATGGGCACACAGGTGAGTTGCTTGCTGCTTGCGTTCCTGGGCGTAGTAGGCAGCCTGCTGGTAGTAGAAGCCAGGGTTCTGAGTCTGGATGGCCGTCAGACCCAGCTTGATCGCCTCATCAAACAGGTCACCAAAAGACTGGAACCTGGGAGTGAGGAAATGGGTGAAGATGGGTTATTATCAAGGATGGCATCAGGGAAGAATGGTAGGGAAGTGGGTATTGACTTCTTACTGTTTGGACATCCATGCTGTGTGCTCAAATGCCAGCTCTGCACTACCAATCTTCTTCTTGCACAGATCAATATGCTTCCTGAACTGAGCAATGGCATCCAAAGGTGTGTTGTGTTGGAAGCATAATCGACAGATCTGAAAAGAGGTTTTCTGTTACACATGTAACTCAACAGGGTATACAGCACAGTCTATATGTTGGCTAGATTACTCGTTGGTTATTACTGCATTGTCGGAACTAGAAGCACAAGCATTTCACTACACTCGCATTAACATCTGCTAACCATGTGTATGTGACAAATAAAATTTGATTTGATTTGAGCGCAATGTCTGCATTCCAGTTCATTATGATCCAAAAGCACCTTGTAGTTTATGAATCCAGCCATGGTCTTTATCTCCAGCATGTTGGTCTCGTGGGTTCTCAGCTCATGTACAAGGCTGTAGGCAGTCCTGTAGTACCTGCATCAGAAACAGTACTAATGATGTGTCAGACAGACAGACAGACAGACAGACAGCACTAGAGAGATGCATTGTAAGACCAATCATATATACACACACACACACAACACAAGCCAGTAGAGCTGTGTTGAACTTACTTTAGGGAATTCTGTGTGTCTTGCTTGAGCTCACTGAAGAATGCAATCTTAAACTGGTGTCTCACAAACAGCAACTGCAACAACATGCACCAGTTGATGACATTGCAGTGATATAACCAGCATTAGCTTAGATGCAAATTAAGTCATTAAAATAAAAATGACACATAGAGACTTGGAGGAGTCATTGATTAACATAGTGGTGGTGGAGATCATAGGGAACCAGGAAAACATACACATTATTTCTGTCATGTCTCACCTGATGGGTTGTTTTGTTGAGGAACTCTTTGTGGGATTTGACCCTCCTAATCTCTGTGTAATAGTAGGTCTGTGCATGCTCATAGAACGCATTTTCCAGCCTGCAAATAAGTACATAACATATACTAGGGAGGCTTCGTGATAAGGGTAATATACAACACCAGTCAAATGTTTCAACACGCCTACTCATTCAAGGGTTTTTCTTCATTTAGACTTTTTTCTACATTGTAGAATAATAGTGAAGACATCACAACTATGAAATAATACATATGGACTCATGTAGTAACCAAAAAAGTGTTAAACAAATCAAAATATATTTTATATTTCAGATTCTTCAAAGTAGCCACCCTTTGCCTTGATGACAGCTTTGCACACTCTTGGCATTCTCTCATCCAGCTTCATGTGGTAGTCACCTATAATCAATTTCAATTAACAGGTATGCCTTGTTAAAAGTTAATTTGTAGAATTTCTTTCCTTCTTAATGCATTTGAGCCAATCAGTTGTGTTGTGACAAGGTAGGGTTGGTATACAGCCCTATTTGGTAAAAGACCAAGTCCATATTATTGCAAGAACAGCTCAAATAAGCAAAGAGAAATGACAGGCCATCATTACTTGAAGACATGAAGGTCAGTCAATGCGGAAAATTTCAAGAACTTTGAAAAAGTTTCTTCAAGTGCAGTCACAAAAACCATCAAGCACTATGATGAAACTGGCTCTCATGAGGACCGCCACAGGAAAAGAAGATCCAGAGTTACCTCTGCTGCAGATGATAAGTTCATTAGAGTTACCAGCCTCAGAAATTGCCAATTAACTGCACCTAAGATTGCAGCCCAAATAAATGCTTCACAGAGTTCAAGTAACAGACATCTCAACATCAACTGTTCAGAGGAGACTGTGTGAATCAGGCCTTCATGGTCAAATTGCTGCCAAGAAACCACTACTAAAGGACACCAATAATGAGAAGATACTCGCTTGGGCCAAGAAACACAAACAATGGACATAAGACTGGTGGAAATATGTCCTTTGGTCTGATGAGTCCAAATTTGAGATTTCTGGTTATAACCGCAGTGTCTTTGTGAGACACAGTAGGTCAATGAATGATCTCTGCCTGTGTGATTCCCACTGAAGCATGGAGGAGGAGGTGCGATGGTGACACTGTGATTTATTTAGAATTCAAGGAACACTTAACCAGCATGGCTACCACAGCATTCTACAGCGATAAGCCATCCCATCTGGTTTGCACTTAGTGGGACTATCATATGTCTTTCAACAGGACAATGACCCAACACACCTCCAGGCTGTGTAAGAGCTATTTGACCAAGAAGGAGAGTGATGGATTGCTGCATCAGATGACCTGGCCTCAACAATCGCCCAACCTTAACCCAATTGAGATGGTTTGGGTTGAGTTGAACCGCAGAGTGAAGGAAAAGCGGCCAACAAGTGCTCAGCATATGTGGGAACTCCTTCAAGACTGTTGGAAAAGCATTCCAAGTGAAGCTGGTTGAGAGAATGCCAAATGAATGCAAAGCTGTAATTAAGGCAACGGGTGGCTACTTTTATTTTATTTGTTTAACACTTTTTTTTAACACTTTTTTTGATCTATTATTCTACATTGTAGAAAATAGTAAAACTAATGAAAAACCCTTGAATGAGTAGTTTCCAAACTTTTCACTGGTACTGTACATGTCATATATTAAGAGATGATGGTGTCAACACGGCTATCGGTAATTTTGCTCAGGGCCTTTGATCTGATCCCGGGTCCCACCAAGAGGAATTACTTACCTGATGATGTAGCCCACGAGGTGATCAGTGTGAGGGAGGACGAAGAGAGACTTCCCAGACAGGTCACAGGCATTGCACAGGGAAGCAGCCCTCTCTGAAGCCACCAGGTCCTCACCTTGGCAGACAGCAGCAGCACAAATTCAGTCATAGTCCAAGTATGCAGCCTAAACATACATTGCATGACACAATACAATCTCTACAGTACTGACATGGTTGTCAGTCCTACAGATGTAATATTGTGGCTATGTTGATCATAAAACCTAAAAGTACAATCAACATCTATGATCTGTATAACTGTAGATGCAATTACCTGGAGGAAGAGGGGTTTTCTTCTGAATTAAAACAACTGCAACCTTGGTGTTTCTTCCTTGAAGGCTTGTTCTGTGAATGACATGACATATTCATGATATACATTGCTTCAACTCAACAAACCCACCTATAGACCTTCATTGATGACCAGTGAAGAGGAGTAGTACTACTGTACCTGACTATCTCTACTTTAGTGGCACACTCAGACTGCTTCTCCTTCCAAACTGCATCATCCCAGTCCAGCTCATAGAACAGCACCAGCAATGCAGGCACCAGGTTCAGGTGCTTGTTCATCCAGCCTGTCTTCAAGATCCCTTTGGGGATGTACCACTCATAGGAGGTTCTCTGAGAAAACAACAACAGGGTCGTATTCACTTGTAGGCATGAAACTGAAGAATACAGGTTGAAACGGGAAGGTAGCCTCGTCTACTATCTGATCGCTTGTTTACGTTTTCCATTGCACACAGTTTTGCTACTGTTGTGCTTTAGTGTATACGCCCCAAATGTTTGTGTTTGGGAACAAATTATGTAAGTGGGTAACCTCATCAAGCAGCACTTACTTTGGTCCTACACTTTGGGTATTCATGGTCTCCTGGAAGGACCTTGAATGAGATGGGGACCCTGTCGGCCCTCCTGTTGGCACAGAAGGCATCCCATATTGCCCTATGTATGGCGTTATAAGTTACATCCAGCCCAGTCAGGGCCACAAAGGCCATGGGCCGGCAGCACAGCTCCGGGGGCAGATCCCATTGGGTCGGACTCATCATGATTGATGCTGCTGCAATCTGCAAACATGGAACAGATAACACAGACTGTTTACAACTATAGATACCTATGTACGTCTGCAATGACAGGTGCACAACATATGTTCGTATGATGAGAAATATATCTATATATTTTTTTACTTCAACAAGACATTGTACAACTGGCAGAAACAAGCAGAATTGCGAGTACATTGTGAAAAGAATCCTAAAACAGTCAAAACACAATAAACAAACAACATGTGTATCAAACAACAAGTCACAAGTATTTACAGTTGTTACAGCTGATGTCTGCCCTACAAATACAATCACAAAGTTGTGATTTAGCTTACAATGTCCGTATTATTAGCTAGCTAGGCACAACCACAATCACCAGAGTCAATTCAGAAAGAAAGAGGCAATAACATAGGACTGCATTGGCTCGTGGAAATAGCTGGCTACATTCACGTTGACACATTCATGTTATGATCAATTGTCGACGTACACACAGTAACAGAAATGGTAGCTTGTAGTAAAGGCGATTAACAAACTAGCTACTTACCAAGCCAGCTAATGCTAGCTAGCTAGGCAACTCGGGTAAGCTAACTGGCTGAGTGTTGAAGACCGACTGAAAAATAAAAAAGTGCTTAGCTACATAAGTAACATTTCCAACTATATGTCGAATTCAGAATGTACATCAGTCAGCAAACAGTAACGTTAGCAAAGCCAACTAGTTAGCCAGTGACGAATAGCTTCCTGTCTCCTTCTGTTGACATGTAACGTTAGCTAGCTAGTGAACACAAACCCAGGCAGAATATTGAGTACTACCGCCACCTGCTGGACAATCAACAAGAGTTCATGCCACTCCTCAATGTATCCAATAGGTCAAATAACACCCAATTATATTTATATCATTCGTCACACCATAACATTTTTGGACATCAAAATACACAATTTGTTTTGTTATCCAACAGTTTATTTTGCACCAGTAAACTCTGTATGAGTAGTGTATACATGTATTTTTGTCACTATTCCTTGTCAAAAGGTGGCAGCAATCTCCAAGTGACTTTTACAAACACCACAGAAAAAGAAATAGCTACATCCGTTTCACAATTCGCATGGCACGATGGGACGTGGGGAGCCCAGCGGTAGTGGAATTCGCCCTCTACGATAGCCATACAATTCCAAGACTGAGTTATCAGCGAAAGGCCACCACACTCCGTTTCGATTTGAGGTATAATATCCTCTTTCTAATGCCTTTTTTTGTTGTCTCTCGTGATTACTTCAGGCGTTACATTGGCATTCAACAATTAATTTAATGGTAAGGCATGTTAATTCACTATAGCTAACGTTGGGCGTGTTCGAGTGGATCACTTTTGTCAAGTCAGTGATCATCGTTGGTCATAGC
Organism: Oncorhynchus kisutch; assembly: GCF_002021735.2. Classification (NCBI taxonomy): domain Eukaryota; kingdom Metazoa; phylum Chordata; class Actinopteri; order Salmoniformes; family Salmonidae; genus Oncorhynchus; species Oncorhynchus kisutch. Next base: position 19,840,188 of record NC_034188.2, read on the forward strand.
CTTACAACGTGTGTTGTATTATTTAATCATTGTCCGACTTGCGGCTGCATGAACTTGACATAAATAATGTGATCTAAGGTCATTAAGTTTAGACTGCAAGTGTCTCTAAATGCTCTTTACCAACTTCATCCTGCAGCCGTCGCCTGCATTGTGGGAGGCTCTATTGTCAACCAATCATTAGGGTGTTTTTGTTTGACTTCGCGAACGTGACCAAAGACATGACTGGAACAGGAACCAACTTTGGCGCGATTCATTTATAGAGTTACATTTGAGGCTACTATACAGATTTTATTTTCTGGGACTGAGTTTGTGACATGGGAGTTCGAGCTATGTTTATTTCGACATTATAGAGATTAAATGTATAAACAATGCCAACACTACCATGTTGTTCTGAGCCTAGTTGTAAAACCCCATTTGTGTTCGGCTGTCGCAGAGCTCACTCCTAGACGTTCGTCTAAAACAACCGGGGCAAAGTACAGCCAGCGGGACGAGAAAAGTGTATATTTTTTTGTTCCACAATTTAGTGGTTTCCAATTGGTAGTTACTCTTGTCCATCGCTATAACTCCCGTACGGACTCTAGAGAGGCGAAGTCCTCCGAAACACGACCCTGCCAAGCCGCAATGTTTCTTGACACAATGCCAGCTTAACCCGGAAGCCAGCTGCACCAATGTGTTGGAGGAAACACCGTACACCTGGCGACCGTGTCAGCGTGCATGCGCCCGGTCCGCGATTGTGCTCAACCTCATGGTTCTCCCAGTCACTGCCAGCTGTGATCGAACCCGGGTCTGTAGTGATGCCTCAAGCACTGCGATGTAGTGCCTTAGATTGCTGCGTCACCCCCACCAGTAGATTTTTAACGAACATTTGGTCCCCCCAAAAATGCAGCCCTCCATTGAATGTCTAAATCCCTATGTGGCCCAAAAGTTTGCCCACCCCTGGTCTAAAACATTGGAGGTTATGAAATAATGGAGCCCCATTCATTTTCAATCAAGTGGGCCGGCGGATGTTGGGCGCTGCAAGTATGGCCAAAGGAGCACGAACAGGGCTGGACCCAAATTGGGGAAATCTTAACTTTTGTCTTGCATTTCGGGACGTCACGTTGCTATTGACCATTCAAAGCTCACTATAGTTTCCAGCCCCTACTGGATTGACTATTGGTTCCTAGCACTATCTAGGCTGCTTGTTAGCACCAACATGAAGGCGACGCTAGGATGGCAATCTGAATTTACACGTACAAAGGATCTCAGACACTCTTAAACGTGCCTGTTGTCACTTGTGTGAACTCCATGGGGTTCGAGAGAGCCTGTGTTTCTGGTTTTCAGGAATAAATGTTTCTGGTAGACATTAAGTGAATTCTAATGGGCTTATTTTCTGGCTTATCATTCAGATGTGAGATCTTTGTCAATGGGTGTGAGCCGGCTGGATGTTCTTTACAGAAAGCTTCTCCTCACCAAGCTTTTCATCCAAGGTTGGGGAAAGCCTGATGATCTGAAAAGGTAGCCTAAAATATGCCCACTGTCATATGGCATGGCAATCACTAGGTACATTTTCACCTAATTCTTATTTTTGTGGCAGTGTAAATTTAACCACCTTTTCATATTTCCACAGAATATTTGAGTTACGGAAAATCGTTGGCAATAGAGAGAAGTGTAAGGAACTGGTACCTAAGGACTATCCTGTGTTTATTGACAAGGTACCCCTCCCTCACTTCAATCTGATAGTTTTTGTTAAGCCTAAAGTCTTAACAAATGCATTTTGGATAGTGCCTTTCCAATTTTTTTTCATTGGTCTGTAGCCTAGTGAGCCATTTCACATTTTAATAATATGCACATTGCCATTGACTCAACCTGTTTTATGGTGAAACATCATGCAGTTGTATATATTTTTTGCTGTTGTCTTAGGTAGAAGACCAGTCTGACTGCAAAATACACAATGGGTATTTCATATCTCCTCTGGAGCACATTGTTCCTGGTATCTTGCCATCAGAGTCCATCAAAGCCAGGTAATGGAAATAATACGGTCACTAAATGAGTCAAATTTTGCAGATTGCCATATAGTAATAATAGACCATGTCTCCTATTACTTGGGAAAAGTCTATGATCAATTTGATCTTACTTCTGAGTTTATTTTATGCCTTTTTTTTGTCAAAGCTGGAATCGGTAGCGGTGAAACTGACAGAAAAACTGTATTCTACTGTGATTTCTTTTATTTTTCCCATGATGCTGGATCCTCCTCCTGACCTGTAAAAAAAAAAAAAAAAAAAATGCAGATCTCAGATTTAAGTAAAGTAAGAAGCCTTGTCTGAGCCAGAACAGCCCATAGGGTAGTTTCTCCCTCCGAACAGGATGCTATCACAGGGCCTCACCCCAAATCCATCTCCTTAATGTTAACAGCCAAACAGAGAGGCATTGGGTCCAATTTTTAGTCTTTGGTATCAAAGCAGACACTAATCCCAAGGCCTATTTTTTTGTGTTTTAAGGTTCCAGTTTATAGTTCCAAAGAAGTGGAAAAACCACAAGCCAGTATGTATTCACTTGGCTGGGACTGGAGATCATGTAAGTTACATTAGCTACTAAATGCTTCATAATATTCTTTGCACTAACAGGGTAGCTACATTTGTCAATCAAATTTAATAGCTTCCCCTGATCAACTGCACAAACCAGGTATCAACCTTTGATGTACAACCTCTCATAGAAAATAGCTTTATTTTCAGTTCTTCTGGAAGAGGCGGACCCTCATGGCCAGACCGATGATAAAGGAGGCAGGAATGGCTTCACTTCTCCTGGAAAACCCTTATTATATCCTTTTTAATTAGAGAAATAGTCAAATAGGTATTAATATACTATTTACATTGTACAACTTATTCCAATTCCTTAACTACGACTTGTACATGGATACCGGAAACCAAAAGAACAAGTGTAAGTCATCCCCATAACCTTGTCTTGTTTTTATCAAAACATCTACCGTTATTCAAGTGTCAAGGCAATGTCGGTATGATTTGTGCTTTATGCTTGGTGTTTGTGTAGTCGTTCCAGCCTGAGGAATGTGTCTGACCTCTTTGTGATGGGAGCAGCACTCATCCTGGAGTCTGCAGTGCTGCTCCACTGGCTGGAGAGGGAGGACTACTGGCCCCTTGGCATGACTGGTATCTCAATGGGAGGGCATGTAAGTACACGCCACACAATCATTCATTCTGTTACCAAAAGTAGACATCAGTTAAGTTCATTCTTAAAGGAGATAGAACAATCAATGGAAGCTCTCATCTTCTCACAGATGGCATCCTTAGCTGTAACCAACTGGCCAAAGCCCATACCGCTGATTCCCTGTCTCTCCTGGACCACAGCTTCCAATGTTTTTACAACAGTAAGTATTCCTTTATCCATCTCAAATTTATAAAGCCCATTTCTCAGTCTTCAATTTATTTTTAAAAACTAAAAGCAAATCAGTAAACTGTCCAAATTTGTTAAGTGCTATGCTCTGAAATACATATTTTGTGTTTTACAGGGTGTTTTGAGCAAAGCTGTGAACTGGAGGGAACTGGAGAAGCAGTATGCAATGCACTCTGTGTACGAACAGGAAATCATCAGACTGTTGGAGTACTGTGGGGTAAACCTTAATTCCATAACATGATGTTAGGTATACATATCGTACTATATCGTACCATCTGTTTTATAGCTTGATGTCAATTCAATCAATCCTTTTTACAGCAGTTGTCATAAATGGCTTTACAGATTGATTCATTCTTTAATAATTGATACATTATTAGTGCAGTCAATTGGTTCATAATTGACAAGACAACCTTTAATTTCAGGTTGATTCCTTCAAGATGGGTCAGGAGTTTCTAAAGAGCTCACTTGACACACTTTCTGGTCTGGATCTCTCCACGGACATCTTGGGTCTGCATTCCCCCGAGAGGGACCGCATGGGGATGCGCACCTCTGCCCTGCACTCCCGGGCTGGGGAAGGAGCTAATGGACAGGACCACGATCATGGGCTGAACCAGATGCTTTCCTCTGTGAACATGCAGCATACCAACATCAACAAGGGCAGTGGGCGGCAGCGCCAGTCCCTCCACACTGAGTCTCTGGACTTCATGAAGGGTGTCATGGATGAGTGCACACACATCGCTAACTTCTCAGGTGAGAATTGACAGATTCCTATAGAGCTGGGACCCAAAAAATGCTGTAGTTGTGCAGTAGAACTTGTTAGGCTCAATTGAGTAACACTCAAGCCTGGCTGTCTTGGTTTTCCAGTGCCGTTGGATCCCAGTCTAATCATTCTGATACAGGCAAAGGAAGATGCTTATATTCCACGCACCGGTGTGCGCAGTCTACAAGAGATCTGGCCAGGCTGTGAGGTGCGGTATCTCAACGGTGGCCATGTCAGCGCCTACCTCTTCAAACAGGGACTTTTTCGGTGAGTAAATGGTTCCACAATTTCACAAAGAGACAGATGCCCATTGTTGTCTTTCTGTAATATTCTGAAATACTTATTTGGTATGTTTGTCTTACAGGCAAGCCATTTATGATGCCTACGACCGATACCTTGAAAAGTATTCCAATACCTAGCCACTAAAACAGAAACTCATCCTCACAGGAAAAGGATTCCATTTTCTAATTTGTAAATAATTTCAAATTATGCAGTAGAATTTGATGACCTCAAATAGTCAAACAAATCCTGAAGGATACATTTGTAACATATCCATACACTTACAATGAGGTGCTACTGAAATGACAGTTTTATGTAAAAAATTGAATATGGTTTATATGGATAAATGGGTATAGATGTCTTCTAAAGCTCAAGCATGATCCCACATTTGCCAATTCCACACTTTGTGCTCCTCAACCCATCTTTATCCATGTTGTTGCCTTCACCCTTTTATTCTAGGACTAAAGGCTTTGATCAAGATGTGCCTCACTTTATCTTAACATGTTCATATCTTTCCCCCAAACCTGTCTTGCCCCACATTGAATTATTCTCAATATTTCTGATCCTCCCCTGCTCTAACATGTTATACACCTGTTACTTCTTACAAAAGTTTAGATGGGGGATATTGTGTCAGAGCAGGCTCTCCAACACCATTCCTGGAGAGCTACCCTTCTGTGGGTTTTTGCTCCAACCCCAGTTGTAACTAATCTTATTCAGCATGTCGACCAGCTAATTATTAGAATCAGGTGTGCTAGATGAGGGTTGGAGTTAACCTAAAGGACAGTAGCGCTCCAGTAAACACTGAGTTAATAGTAAATGGTCTACTCCCTCATCAACCAAATGTTTTATAAATGTCACAAATGTTCCTAAACAATGTTTTACTACTCCAGTGGACCTTCTGTTTTAACTCTGAAATAAAAGTCAATCTATCAATTCCTGTCTGTTTTTCATTCAGGTGTGTTACATCTACAAAAACATTTTTCATTTGCAGAAATCTAAGTAACATTACTCAAATCAGGATTGCAACTCAAGTGTTTACATGCTCATTCATACGCAGTACACAATGAACATTATGACTGCACAGTTGACCTTCTTACAAATAATATGAAAGTTCTGTTTAGGTCATATACGTAGTTTGTGACACCATTGGGTGTATGACATTGTACGTATCCAAAGGCAAAGTGAACAGATAAAAACCATCCCGTTTGGGCCAGATGAGCAAAATGAATGGTATCTGTACAGTTCTGTAATGATGGTTCTGATACTGTATTGAACAGTATCAAGAGCCATACAGAACTCTGGCATTTGGGCCAGAAGGATTCAGATGACATCACAGCACGGACAGACCAATTCTGGGGGTAGAATTTCTGATGTGATGACTTCACAATAGGACCACATACAGAATCTAATGGCAACAGAATAGGGTCAGATGGAATCTGGTGTAGTGGTTCTGGGGCCAGGCACAATATGTAGCCCATAAGAGTACAACCCTATAATTTAAAGCAACACTTTTTGTTCCACAGCATCAAAATGTTAAATTCCTCTACTTTCCTGTCATTCATAGTCTTTCGGCACGGTACAATAGGACACCATGGTCTTTGTAATTATCGACAGGGACTTTTAGTTAGAACCAAGGATATTGTTATATAATCGGCACGTGGGGGTGGAACCGGAAACTGTTATGACGTGTATAGTGACAGCGTCACTTTGTTATGTACACCAGCTGATCTGGCCGTAAAGACGACGATCATCAGGACTACAGCGATCACCAGACTGCATCATAATCTATCAGATGGTTTTGCGAAATGAGCTAACGAGTGGGGGACTTTATTTATCCTTCCGGTGACATTGCTTTTCTCGTGATTATTTTGCTGTGCTGTCAGGGCCGAAAATACCTGGCTAGCTAAGGAAATTCTCACGTCTAGTTTGCTAGCGTTCAAGATGCATGTAACTAGCTACCGAAACTATTTGTGAAAATGGTGGACACCGAGAACGAATAGTTTGCCCTAAGGGCATCGGGTAGTGTATTTGCCTAAAATCGGCCTTGTTTTGAGCGTCTGTACCCTGATACATATAGCTAACTAGATAAGCCTTGAAGTTGTCCTATCTAACTGTTTACTGTAACATAAGTTGCAGTGAGTGACAACTGCTACATCGAGTAGGCTAAACAAAACCTGGAGACACCAATGAAAAGATACGGGTTCTGACCCTGCTATTTACACCGGTAACTACAGTAACCCTCTTACAGTGTAAGATGTGGTTAAAACTATTTTTTCTCCTACTGTATTTTATGGTGTTATTCGTTTTAGCCAGATTTTTTGAAGCAGTTGTCTGGTATGAAACTGGTCTTTTTGCCACCCAGTTGGTTGATCCTGTAACCCTGAGTTTCAATAAGTTAAAGACCATTCTAGAATGTCGAGGACTGGGATACTCTGGGCTTGCAGAGAAGAGGGATGTCAGAGAACTAGTCGAAAAGTCAGGTAAAGCTTTTAATGACAAACCAATGTTATCAAAACACTTGCAAATACAGTGATCTGATCTACTCTGGCTTGTTTTAAATTCCGTACAAATAAATCAATATTGGTGGTGGAAAAACTGTCTGACTGTATCAGTGCACTTGTCATTCTGAAAGCTGCTAGAAAGTGGGTCAAAGTTGTCTCACTCAAAGGTTTCATGATTCACTCATACTCCTCACTTATCATGATCTGCTAGTACTCGCGTATCATGATCTGCTAGTACTCGCGTATCATGATCTGCTAGTACTCGCGTATCATGATCTGCTAGTACTCGCGTATCATGATCTGCTAGTACTCGCGTATCATGATCTGCTAGTACTCGCGTATCATGATCTGCTAGTACTCGCGTATCATGATCTGCTAGTACTCCTCACATAACTGTTTTATTCTTCTAGGTGACCTGATGCAAGGGGAGTTGTACTCTGCCATCAAAAATGAAAAGGAGCAAGCTGAGTCCCATTCTGAGTCCAGCACTACCTTCAGTGGGGAGATGCACTTTTATGAGCTGGTGGAGGACACCAAAGATGGCATTTGGTTGGTCCAGGTAGGTGGATATGATTGCTTTATTGCATGCCCCCTTTAGACCTCTTCCAAAAGTAATATAGAATCTTATATATTACCTCACATAGCTACAATTTAACAGAAATGTAGGAGCTCTTCCAGAAGGAACATTTTTGAATGTTCAAAATGTTGTTGAAATTTTTTGACTAAAATAAGTCATTGTGGTATTGGCTCTAACACTGTACTCTGTTCCTCAATGTCTGCTACTTTTCACATGTATTGAGGATGAAGATACATTAACACAAAACATCAAGCAGTGAAATAAATTAAACAATTCCTACATTAAACGCAGATGTTAACACATCATCCTTTCTCTTTCTGTAGGTAATTGCCCAAGATCGAGAAGCTCTTTTGAGCAAAGCCAACTGGGGTAAAATGGTCCAAAAGGTTTCTCAGTTTGGCATTCGCACTGGTACTTTTAACTGTTCCAGTGACTCAAGGTAAGTTGGATGCATACTTGAACTGCATAATACTTAATTAGATTTAAGTGCATGTTATTTGTATTTAGGTAGCCTAGTGGTAAGAGCGTTGGACTAGTAACCGAAAGGTTGCAAGATCGAATCCCCGAGCTGACAAGGTAGAAAATCTGCTGTTCTGCCCCTGAACAAGGCAGTTAACCCACTGTTCCTAGGCCGTCATTGAAAATAAGAATTTGTTCTTAACTGACTTGCCTAGTAATATATATATATATATATATATATATATATATATATATATTTTTTTTTTTTATGGATCCCCATTAGCTGCTTACTCTTCCTGGGGACTGGTGAAATTAAGGCAGTTATACAATTTTTAAAACATTGCAATATATTCATAACATATTTCACAACACACCAGGTGTGTGCCTTCAGGCCCCTACTCCACACCACATATTTACAACACAAAATTAATGTGTACGTGTGTGTATGTTATCATGTGTGTGTGTATGCATGTCTGTGCCTATGTTTGTTGCTTCACAGTCCCCTGTTCCATAAGGTGTATGGTAATTCTTCAAGTTGCATTCTGGTATAGGCCACATCAGTATTTGCATATTAGTAGCCTTGATGATGATCCTGTTATCTCTTGCAGGTATTGTCGTAAACGGGGTTGGATGAAATCCACACTTATAATGTCTGTGCCTCAGACTTATGCTTCAAAAGGAAAGGTTATGCTGAAAGAGTACAATGGCAGACGCATTGAGACAGAGCACATCTTCAAGTGGATGACGGCACACGTAGCGTCCCGTATAAAAACCATCCGCATGTCTCAGCAGCTTGTTGAAGAGTGGCACCCCAGTGAGAAGCACCCAGTAAAGATGTTCCTATTTGCCAAGCTGGCACAACCTCCAGCCTTTTTTTCAGCACTCAGTGTCAAGTTCACAGGTCGGATCGAGTTCATCTTTGTAGATGTGCAGAGCTGGGACAATATAACCTCCTTGGAAGAGATAGGTGTGCAACAGTTGCCATCGTACATCCTGAAAATGCCGGAGGGCATCTACAGATATGGGAACAGCATTGGAGAGTTCATCTCCCTACAGGCCATGGACACTTTCCTCCGTTCTGTTCAGCCAGAGGTCAATGACCTGTTTGTGTTGAGTCTAGTGATGGTCAACCTCATGGCCTGGTTGGACCTGTTCATAACACAGGGCGCCACCATCAAGCGCTTCGTGGTTCTCATCAGTACGCTGGGGACCTACAACTCCCTGCTCATCATCTCCTGGCTGCCTATCCTGGGGTTCTTACAGTTGCCATATCTGGAGGGCTTCTACGACTACAGCCTCAAGCTGTTGCGTTACGCAGACACCACCACCATCGCCTCCTGGGTGAGGACCGACTGGACCTTCTACTCCTCCCACCCCGCCCTGTTCCTCAGCACCTACCTGGCACACGGGCTTCTCATCGACTACTTTGAGAAGAAGAGGAGATGCAACAATGAAGAAGAGAACCCCAATAACTTGGAGTGGCTGTCCAGCCTCTGGGATTGGTACACCAGCTACTTGGTCCATCCCATAACCTCATTTCATAACTTCCCCAACGAGTCTGACTGGGACGATGACCCCAATTTCCTTCTGGAGAGGTTGGCCTTTCCTGATCTCTGGCTTCACCCGCTTATCCCCATTGACTACATCAACAACCTGCCCACCTGGAGGTTCAAGTGCACACAGGTCTGTGGGCCAAACTCTGAAGAGAACAGCGGCAGAGATCTGGACAGCAACATACAAAACACTACAGGAGGACAGACCCAAGGCTTAAACAGTGAGCATGAAGAACATGGCTGTGGTAAAGAGAGAGATTGTGCCGCTGATTCATGTTGTCATTCTGAAAATGGAGGGGATGTACCATGCATGAAAAGGGAAGCACAAGAGCAACAAGCGGATTGGTCCCAATGGCCCAGTGACATGATACACTGCACAGAGTGTGTTGTGTGTCTGGAGAACTTTGAGACTGATTGCATTGTCATGGGACTGCCCTGTGCCCACGTGTTCCACCAGCAGTGCATTGTGGTCTGGCTGGCAGGTGGACAGCACTGTTGCCCGGTGTGCAGGGGGCCATCCTACAAGAGGAAGCCAGTTAGATCATCTGGTCTGGACCTACTGGAGCAACAGGAATAGCAGAATGTTTCTGTCTGCCAAACTGCCTCCTGTCCTGCACTTAACTTATAGAAATACTTGATGTGTCCATCGTCAGTCCTTGGATCCTTGTAGTTGGTTTTCATTAAACATTTTGGTCGTGTAAACCAAACATACACACAATAGGGTATATCCGTTGCGAGGGGAAATTTATTTCTAATACTACTAGTCTCAAAAATAATAGATTAAATAATAGATTAAATAATAGATTAAATCTGGCTTTTGTTCAGATAGTTTAAATGCATTTTTGATCATCTACTATGTCATGAAGAGACCTTAATGCCCTATCTTGATGTTTTGCCCCACCCCAAAAAGTCATTTGGAGATACAAAAGTTTCAGAACTGTTATGAACAAGGAAATCACCAGGAAACCAAGTAGGATACATTTTGTCCTCTCTTTGCACAATCTTGTCTATCAACATGGTCTACTTTATTCATGATCAGTATCAATCTGATGTGGAGTTGCTCTACTACCTAAGAATTCTATATATGGGCATTGAAGCCAATCATTCCCAGATGTATTTAGAAAGTTATATTTCAGGCATGTGATTTGGTTTTTAAGGTTAATTGTATCAGTGCATTCTCTTACCCTGCAGCACGAAAAAGTGTTTTGTTCATAATGGAATGACCCTTGAAGCGATGTGCTATGCAGCTCTGCTGACTCCGTTTTCATGTATCGTTGGAGCATGTCAATGCCTCTTGTCTGTGTTTTTTAACGGATTAACATCATGTAGGTAGGGGACCCCAACAAGTCTATTCACTTGTTCTTGTCATCTGTGTTGTTGGAGTTTGAAAAGAGAATTGGAAGTGTTGACATGTAACATGTTACTCATTAAAATAAACAACAAATGTTCATGTGGAATTTCTTGTCGGTTGGTATTTGCTGGATTTCCCATTCCTGAACCCAGAAACCAGGTACCGGTTGTACAGTTTAAGTAACTACAGTTATCTCCCAGCAAACATTTGTTAAGACCACACATTTGCCATTTCGGCTCAGCCTATGACAAAATGTTCCTTGGTAAACGGATGTCCAACTCTGACTTCGCCCCATTGAAGTAAAATGGTTAGATTTTACGGTAGGGATGTCCTTGGGATACCGGACAGCACTAACCATGACAAAATAACCGAAGATGATCTATTATATTGACAAGATAGTTGAATGACCACTCTAACAATGGAAATGCATGTCCTTGATTATTGAATGCAGGCAAGATCAGGTTGGACACGAGTGTTGCAGCGGTCTAAGGCACTGCATTACAGTGCTAGAGGTGTCATTACAGACCCTGATTCGATTCCGGGCTGTATCACAACCCGGCCGTGATCGGGAGTCCCATAGGGCGGCGCACAATTGGCCCAGCGTCGTCCTGGTTAGGGTTTGGCCGGTGTATGCTGTTATTGTAAATAAGAATTTGTTCTTAACAGACTTGCCTAGTTAAATAAAACATTCAAAAAACTATGAGTGGCTAAACACGTTACGCTGCAGTAAAATTATATTGCGAAAGTTTCTGTACATGAGGGATTAATGAGTGGGCAGATGCGCGTGTGAACAACAGCTACGACTAAGTCGTTTTCCCCAAAGCTGCCGGTGTTGTGCCAAATCTCCCTAATGTCTAGTAATGTCTGCAGTTTTCGGTTTGGCTATGTGTTTGAAATGTATTAGTCTATAAATAAATCCCTTTGCCAAAATTCATCATCTCTCTCATGTCTTATTTGACTAGTAACTGAAATGTTTATTGCTTGCCTACATCTTACTCCTATGTTTAATATAACACACATTAATGATTCATTTCGTTTGCCTATCCTGACGAAGTTTGTTCTATAGAAAGTATTTGACTCTGATGTGTGCCACAAAGTATTTGTAGTGACAAAATTAAGGAAATTAGAAGGGGGAGTATTTCGGCAAGGCCATTTTCTTGCTTCCCGAACCCCCCCCCCCCCCCCCCCCTTCTAATTTCCTTAATTTTGTGGCTAGAATCAAATACTTTCTGTGGCACACAATACTGGTCAACAAGAGCTACCAAAATGATATGAAGTGTGCCAGGCCTTGCATTCCCAAGATAGAAAGGGGTAGGGGAGGATTTCGGCAGGCAAGAAAATGGCCTTGCCGAAATCTCCCTCCCTCTTCTAAATTCCTTAATTTTATCACGAGTCAAGTACTTTCTATAGAACAAACTTCACGTAGGCAACCGAAATTAATAATTAATGTATGTGTGTTATATTAAACTTATAGGAGGGAGTGAAATGTAGTCAAGCAATACACATTTCAGAACAACTACTAGTCGAATAAGACATGGGAGAGATGAATTTTGGCAAAGATATTTATTTATAGATTAATACACTTTAAACAAATCGAAAAATGCAGACATTACTAACTAGTGTCTCCCCCTCGATCAAACAGACAAACAAAAATAAAATGAAACACAGCCTAACGGAATCATTGACAGCTGCCTTGAAAAAAATGCTTTCTGCTAACAAGATCAGTGAAATGTAGTCTAAACTGTCAACGGAGTGAAGAGTAGGGGGGAGATTTTTCGTGCCACGTGCGATCAAATAAGTATGGCATTCGACACTCATATGCCTCCATATAACGAAATTGCTTATCTCACCAGGACATTTTGGCGGAGTAATGCTGCAATCAAGACAACTTCGAATTCGGAGAAAAAAAATAAACTCATGACGTCAGTGATCTTCAGGTCTGGAAAGATGCCTGAGTTTCCGATTTGGAATTGCGGTTGATGACCGTTCAAACGATTTTCCCAGTCAGAGCTTGTTTTTTCCGAGTTCCCAGATTTCTTGAACGCACTGAAGTCGGAAGTTAGAGATTTCCGAGTTCCCAGTGTTTTTGAACGTGACATTCCTCTGCCAAAGATAATTTGTTGCAATGTCACTAGTTCTGTTTTTCAGGTATGATAGGGATGTTTTTATAAATATTAAACTTTATTTAACTAGGCGACTTGCGAAGTATTATTATTTTTACAATAATGACCTACCCCGGCCAAACCCCTCATACCCTGACCGCGTTGGGTCCTGACCGCGTGACACCTCTAGCTCTGCGATGTAGTTCCTTAGACCGCTGCACCACTCGGGAGCCCGAAATGTTGATAGCTTTTGCAACACCATAGATTTTTGTGGCAAAGGGCTCATTATGAACGCGTCATACATTGTTTTATATGCCTTTGCAATCAAAAAAAAGAAAGGGAAATATTTGTTCCAATGGTAACCAAAAATATGATGCATATATATTGATGTGTTCTTCAGCTATAAACGAAAGAGCTATGAACCCGTGACGTAATGCTTTCTTTTCGCAGTTGGGCGTACTCGTAGAGAATAATAGATGCCTCTAGTGGCCAAAAGGCCATTTTAGCATGAGCAACGCCATTGAGGGCTTCCAAACAAGCTTCCGCCATTTTACAGGAGTCAGAGTAGTCAACTGGGTGGGGATTCCTATTGAAGTTAACCTCAATGGTGCAATCACGTACGCCATAATGACACAGATATAAAAATTGGGCCTCTATCTAGCTCTATGTCCGTACCCATTGCGCATGCGCACCCCTTCGACTGTGTGTCACCCTCGGCGAAACGGTGTTTGGAAGTATCTCGTGTGTTTTAATGCTTGAGATTGACAGTTTTTATCATGCTTTGCTGAATTGAAACAGTTTGTCATAAATAACGAAGAAAGGGAGTACCAACAACAATGCTGCGTGTCTGCTTGAAAGGGGCAAATTCTGCAGCGCGGGTAAGTATCACTGTTCTAAATGGAACATCTAGCTAGCTAGCCTGCTAGCTATGCTAGCCGAGCGGTCATTCAGTGACCCAGAGACAGGGCCTACACCACTGTGCTTGTTGTTGGGAGAAATAAACAGTTTACGTCTTCAGACATGTTTTACGACCTCTCCTCACAACATATAGTGTACGGAAAGGTGGGAATTCAATGCCATAACATAAAGTGTCATGTTAAATGCCTTCATTGAAAGAAAGCTGCGCTAAACTTAGGCTACTGAACGTAACTTGACGCAAGTCTTGTAATTGAATGCAAATCACGTAATTACGTAGTGGAAAGAGGCGTATTTCTATTGATTGACTGCACTGCCTTCCGAATAAAAAAGACTCGAGAGTGACACGAGCGCGCACCAATGCACACCGTAGAATTGGAGGCGGGGCTCGGTGGTTGTATTATCCATTTTTGTATTAATGTTGTGGACATGTGTGATAACGCAAATGTTGTAGTCAAGTTGTTTTGCTACACGTTCAAGTATCTAATGTGTAGGGGAAATGCGGTCTCTGCTACTGTTTCCTAGCACAATCCGTTTCATTTTCAACTAGCTACTTGAAAAAGAAAGGACAAATGCACATTCATATCAAGGGGACATGACCTTGGCAAATTCTTAGTTCATAGAATGACCTGAAGAAAGTAGCTTTTGTTTGTGTTTCCATTGCACACATGTAATAACTGATTAATGAGCTTTTCTTGTCAGCTATCCTATTCCAATGAATTTTAATAGAACAAGTGCTTGTGTATTTTGTATAGGTCCCATAATAGACATGTGGTGCTCCTGTGGATAGTGCATGTGTATGCTGATCTTCTCCTTTCCATAGAAATGCCTGTGTGGGAATGGTGTCCCCCTTCACCCCCTCCAGCAATGTCGTAGCTACACTTCAGGAGGCTCAGGGTAGGTGACTTGCCTCCTGCTGAGTTACTTAAGTGGCCAAATGCTGCATTGAGCTGTTTATGTTAATTGATAGAGCAGCTACCTTACTGTCCTTGACCCTTGCTTGTAAATAAATCAAAGAGATGAAGGAGCAAGTAACCCTAAAGCTGCACACAAGCACTAAAGCCATTATCAATGTGATATTCCCTTTTATCATTCTGAATGGCAGCTGCTTTGTTTGCTTTCTTGTGTGTTTGAATATCTTACATCTGACTGTACTTGCAGGTCTTCTGCAGGCAAGATTGTAGCTGCCAGTGTCCTCACTATGGGTGGAGGAGTTGGTGGAACAATTCTATATGCCAATTGGGATCCCAAATTCAGGGCCAATGTTGAGAAATCCATACCATATTCAGATCAAGTGTTTGGACTGGCTCTCGGCCCAGCAGCACCTCCACCTGTTATAAATAAACCAGTAAGTCAAACAACCGGTGTTCTAGAGCACATTTTGAGGAGTCATAGTTTGTCATTCGTGTCATTAAACTTGACTAAGTTTGTTGTCAAACACAAGCTAGCTCATCTAACAAAAGAACCACGTACAGATGTTCACATTCAATTCAATCTTCCCTGACACTATTATTCTATTACTGTCCTGAAGAGGAAGGTTGAACCTGTTCAGATTTCCTCCATGTCTGAAGTGTGGAAAGACTCGAAGCAGCCAAAGGCCAAAGAGGTTCAGAGGAAAGCAGAGCAGCCAGATGCTGAGGGACCCCCTGCTCCAGCACCTCAGGAGACCCTAGAGGGTGAGTTACAGCTGTGCCTGAGAGAGCTGATGTACTTCATGCTCTCTGAGGTGTTGAGAAAATATTATCTTGTGAGTCAAGTACTAAGAACGTTGGCACACCATTGTTTTTAAGACTATTCAATTAAGAGGGATCAGGTGCTTAATGGGAATATCATCCATTAGATGTTGCATGCTTCTGGAATCAAAATTTTCACAACAAACCCATGTCTTCTCTCTGTTGTTGAACTGAAATGATCTGCTGAAATTGTGTTGTGTACTTGGGATGGTTTACTTCATTGTTCTTACAAATACAAATGGACTTGAACTGTTAAGTTTTCTTGCTATCAATCGATGCATGATTACACTTTTCAGGTTAGCAAAGAGTCATCCTCTAAATCACTGAACAGTGCATAATCGCATGGTATTTTATGCCTTTAGATCTATTTATGTGATTATATAATCTTAGTTTTCCCCTCAAATGGGTATCTTCTTGGAGAGAAAGTCCTTCATTTACTCATGATTTTCTTTCTTAGCTAATTGTTCAATATCTTGACATGTGGCAAGTTTCCTAATTAGCTGATGGCTTTACCAAGGTGGTCATTAGACCTCTGCAGAACTTTCAATGTTATTTAGCTAGGTTAACTATTTTTCATTTAAGGGCCTTGAGTCTGTCTGTGGTGTTGATAAAATTGGGATCCCATCAAACCAGTGAAGGACGTGACTGTTGATAGGAACTGAGTATTTCATCTCAACTTAATGAGTCTTCAGTACTGAAGTAGAGGAATGTGATGCAGGTCACATGTCTGCTGTGGGTTTTGAGAAGACCGGTTGACGATCAGGTGACCGATCTTTATCTGTCAGTGTAAATCACTGGAGTGAGATAATGGGTATCTTGCCTGTGTTACTTTAGAGTTTTGCCTTCTTATCTACAGCTATGCTATGAGTCAGTATTGCTGCTGTGTTCTTGTGTGCCAGTGCAATATGTCCTGTTGGTTACCATAACATGGCCTTGCCAAGAAGACCAGTCAGTCCACTGATGTTGAGCTCCACTGTGTTGTTGCAGAAGCTTCTGCTCAAGTGGCACAAATCCTTTCAGCCATCGGCGAGGTGCCCTCTGTGCCAGCCCCTGGAACCCACGAGGCAGAGGCCGTGCCTCCCCCAGCCGCCCTTAAGGGGGTCCCGGCAGGTCAGAACCGGGTGGATACAGCCTCCCCTGCATGGGTGCATGGCGCTCTCTCTTTCACTAATATAGGGGGTCCTAGGGTGCATGGCTCCATGCTATATGCCTGCTCTTCTCTAATACTTGTTTTTCTTTCCTGTTCATTATTCTCCTGGTGATTTTATTTGCCATCTCACCCTTTCACCTCTGTTTACTGTACACCTCTGCATAAAGACTCTTCATGCTGTCCCCTTCTAGCCCCTAAACTAATCACTACCCCTCACAAAACCCTTAATCCTAGATTGCACTAGCTTGTAATGCATATGATATGTATCTGTATTACTCTGCAATTTTTGTTGTATTTAGAGGTTATATGCTGTGAATGAGGGAGTTGTTCATGTTAGTTGGTATTTTACTATACCTGTTCATGCCATACTACAGCCGTGGCCAAAAGTTTTGAGAATTACACAAACATTAATTTTCACAAAGTCTGCTGCCTCAGTGTCTTTAGATATTTTTGCAGATGTTACTATGGCATACTGAAGTATAATTACAATCATTTCATAAGTGTCAAAGGCTTTTATTGACAATTACATGAAGTTGATGCGAAGAGTCAATATTTGAGGTGTTGACCATTCTTTTTCAAGACCTCTGCAATCCGCCCTGGCATGCTGTCAATTAACTTCTGGGCCACATCCTGACTGATGGCAGCACATTCTTGCATAATCAATGCTTGGAGTTTGTCAGAATTTGTGGGGTTTTGTTTGTCCACCTACCTCTTGAGGATTGACCACAAGTTCTCAATGGGATTAAGGTCTGGGGAGTTTCCTGGCCATGGACCCAAAATATAGATGTTTTGTTCCCCGAGCCACTTAGTTATCACTTTTGCCTTATGGCAAGGTGATCCATCATGCTGGAAAATGCATTGTTCGTCACCAAACTGTTCCTGGATGGTTGGGAGAAGTTGCTCTCGGGGGATGTGTTGGTATCATTCTTTATTCATGGCTGTGTTCTTAGGCAAAATTGTGAGTGAGGCCGCTCCCTTGGCTGAGAAGCAACCCCACACATGAATGCTCTCAGGATGCTTTACTGTTGGCATGACACAGGACTGATGGTAGCGCTAATCTTCTCCGGACAAGCTTTTTTCCGGATGCCCCAAAAAAATCGGAAAGGGGATTCATCAGAGAAAATGACTTAACCTCAGTCCTCAGCAGTCCAATTCCTGTATCTTTTGCAGAATATCAGTCAGTCCCTGATGTTTTTCCTGGAGAGAAGTGGCTTCTTTGCTGCCCATCTTGACACCAGGCCATCCTCTAAAAGTCTTCGCCTCACTGTGCGTGCAGATGCACATGCCTGCTGCCATTCCTGAGCAAGCCTTTAAGTTCTTGATGATCCGATAAATGGTTGATTTAGGTGCAATCTTACTGGCAGCAATATCCTTGCCTGTGAAGCCCTTTTTGTGCAAAGCAATGATGATGGCACGTGTTTCCTTGCAGGTAACCATGGTTGACAGAGGAAGAACAATGATTCCAAGCACCACCCTCCTTTTGAAGCTTTGTCTGTAATTTGAACTCAATCAGCATGACCGAGTGATCTCCAGCCTTGTCCTCATCAACACTCACACCTGTGTTAACGAGAGAATCACTGACATGTCAGCTGGTCCTTGTGGTGTGGCTGAAATGCAGTGGAAATGTTTTTTGGGGATTCAGTTCATTTGCATGGCAAAGAGGGACTTTGCAATTAATCTGATCACTCTTCATAACATTCTGGAGTATATGCAAATTGCTATCATACAAACTGAGGCAGCAGACTTTGAAAATTTAATATTTGTCATTCTCAACTTTTGGCCATGACTGTACAGTGTAATCTGTAGTAGCAGGTAAGCGCTACATGTATGTGTGAATGGAATGTAGGGCATGTGTTTTTGTGGCCATGATTTTGTCTGCAGAGCAAAATGTACTGAGTGTGTTCTGTATCCCCCTAGCGGCAGCCAAATGTACTGAGTGTGAACATGAGCCTGCAGTGAAGGAGCGTCCTGAGGGTGAAGTGGCTGCCCGTCTTGCTGAGCAGGATAAGGCTGAGCAGGACCTCCTGACATGTAGGTGTCTCATCTTTCCCTGTCACCTTTTGCTATGAGTTATGGAGCCTGATACACCGTAACAACATGCATTTACTCTGGCTTAAACATTACGTACAATGAAGACAAATGCAATACATGAGTCAATGAGTACAGTGGACGCATGGTTATTTTCAGCAGATTGCCATTGATGCATGGTCTTGTTACATTATGGAGTGCAGGTTTGACATGGGGATTGCTTATATGGCATCATGATTGACAAACAAGGTAACAAGGCTGTGTGTGTGTACTGTTGCAGCTCTGTCATCCAATCTGGAAGATGCTCTGGGCAGCACAGCCAAGGTGACCCTGCAGGCCATCGGTGCTCAGGAGGCAGCTCTGCAGGCCATTGCCCAGCACACCCGCCAACTGAGGGAGGCCATGGAGGCTGAGGTGAGGAAGGGACATATCTTCAAAAACAACCCAAACTGGCAAGATTTTTCAAAAGATTTTAGCCTCTTATTACATTCACGTTCTGTTGCGAATGTTTGTTTTGTGACCCTGAAACTGAAGAAGGCCTCAGTGTCTGAGGAGAGGAAGTGACAAGGGTACACATTCTGAAAAAGTGTAACCCAAACTGTTGTGATGCCCTAATTAAATCCAAATCTTTTGTAGATGTTTGTTTTGTTAGCCATCGGAGGCAAGGGAGGGGGCTGAGGTGAGGGGGGTGGACATATTCTCATGTGTGAAAAGGGAGTTCTGCTAGAACTTCAGGTCTAACAGTTATTCATTACATTAAAATAGTGCTGCACGATATAGGCAAAATATCATATTGCAATTATATTTTTTCACATTTTGCAAAACCGATATGAGTTGCAATGTTGCAAAACGCTTGGGTGAACTCTTGGAATATAGTGCTGTTGGACATGACAAAGGGAGAATGCCGCAGGGATGAGTTATTTTCCATCCCAACATGCCTCCCCAGTCTCTATCAGAATGGGGCATTGCACAAACGAGATCCTGCAGTAGATCTGGACCACCACAACTTGCACCTCCTATTTTCAGAGAATAAGATCAAGAGAATAAATCTTTAGGGATCTGCATCCCGTCAACGGGACAGTTGTAAATCATGCAGTGCCTTGTCACGATCGTAGATTTTAGAAAAACAACACATGTCGGTACATATGTCTTATATCGGCTGAAAGCTTAAATTCTTGTTAATATAACTGCACTGACTATTTTACAGTAGCTATCATGGCTATAAAAAAATGACATGTTATTGTTTGAGGAGCGCTAACAACAAAACAATTTTTTCACCGCAATAGGTTTGATAAATTCACCTCTGAAGGTGAAATGTGTACTTCTGAAATCTTGCTCTAATTTATCATCCAAAGGGTCCCAGAGAGAACATGAAGTTTTGTTAGATTAAATCCTTTTTCATATCCTAAAAAGGTCCATATAGCATGCACGATAATTTTTGTATTTCCACTCGTTCAATTTTCTAAGAAAGGAATCTATAAAAATCTTACCCTAATTGTTGTTTCAACTTTTCACATTTGTATGCATTCCTCAGAGATCCTAGAACGTAACCAGACTTCACTATATCATTAGGGGTGTAGTATATCCTATAGAACACCACATTTGGTCAGAGAGCAACGCTTTCATGGCACGCTGATGACGTGGCCGGTGTTCAATTGAGCGACTAACTTTGTCAAATAGGCACCAATCAAACTAAGCTAGCTAGATAGCCAATGAGTTGGGCTTTACGGGAGTATCCGGAAACCCTGTATCTGTGGCTAAATGTAGCTGCTAACCTTGTGCGACAGTGTGCCTTTTCCTTTTGGACAAGAATTATAAGAATATGAAGAGTTATGAAAACTGGGTGTTTTGCAAATGTTGAACTTAAAATATGGCTACTAATACTGGAAAAGCTAAATCAAAGTCCAAGTATACAGATTTGACGATATTATTGCAGAAAAATGTTATGTGAATGTAAATGTCTCCTTCACGATTTGCCCAGATGTACCTGGGTGACTTCACACTAAATGTCATGTAGTTTGCTCATACTTCAAGTTATCCGTCTGAAACTTTGCACATACACTGCTGCCATCTTGTTGACACCATCAGAATTAGAAGCAGGGTGATGGCTAGGTTTGGGACCTTTCTGTTACATTTCAAAGATGGTGGTAGAAGAAGAAGAGAAATGTTTTTCTTCTACCAGATCTATTGTGTTATATTCTACCTCATTCACATTTCCACAGACTTCAGTGTTTTCTTTCAAATGATACCAAGAATATGCATATCCTTGCATCAAGGGACTGAGCTACAGGCAGTTAGATTTGGGGGTCTCATTTTAGGTGAAAATTTAAAAAAAGGGGGCTACCCCTAAGAACAAACGTTATCGTACAGAACACGTATGTTTGTTTGTTTGAAAGCAGCAGCATTTTTTTTACGCTCTGCATCATGTTTGGAAAGATATGTAGTGTGTGTGCATGCAGAGTGAATATTGCAGCCTTTTGCAATATGTCTATTTCTATATAATGTACCTGATATGGATGTGCATAAATGTGATTTTAATAATTAAACATTTGTATTGTGAATCATTCATGATGTGAATTTAAAAAAAAAAAATGTTTAGGCACCCCCTGATAAGAAGTCTACCCAGTGGAGAGTCCTGGAAGATGCACTGAGTGAACGCAGCCGATCAGTAGACGAGGCTGGAGCAGCCGTCCTCAAGGCCAAGTAAGAGCCGCTTGATAATTTATTAACATTATGTTGTGGTCACTAGTATACACTACTTTATTTTGTTTCAGCCGATTTGATAATAGATTTGGTGATATTAAAGTTTGAAGTGGTGTATTTACTATTTTATGCTCACTAAAATGAACTTCTAGTTAAAAAAACAAGAGATGTATCTCAATAATGGTTGTTGATGCCGAAAAGGCTTTCAACCGGCTTTAATGGATTTTCCTATTCAAAACTTTGGAAGCTTTCAACTTTCCAGCTGAAATGAATTGTATAAAAATATATAACTGTCCTAAAGAAAAAATATATACACACATGATGCATTTTCTGATGAAATTGCTTTAGGAATGGGCACAAGAAAGAATGTCCCCTCTCCCCCTTCTTGGCAATTGAACCGCTTGCAGAAATAATTAGACCGGACCAAACGTAACAGGTATTGGTAAATGTAAACTAAATGTATTTGCAGATCTCCTGCTGTACCTGACCAATATTGAAAACTCAATGCCCCCTAAAAATATTTTCAGGATAACCTAAAATCTCAGGATAAAACATGCATGTGGAAAAAATGAAATGATGGCAATAAGAAAAAGCATAACTCATGATCTACAGTGGACCACAAAAAAATTTAAGAGTTGCACCCGCATGGTTTAAATGAATCTAGGTTTTGTAAATCTAGGTTTATTAATCAGATGTGTTGCACCACTTAGATTTACTTATCCAGATTAAACATTACAATGACTCCGTAATCCATGCCTTCTGGGAATGCTATAAAGTCCTTAAGTTATGGGCGGAGTTAGAAAGTTTGATGTCAAAAGTGTTGCTATGTAAATGTATTTTAATCCACATATTTCAAATCAAATTGTATTTGTCACATGTGCCGAATACAACAGATGTAGACCTTAGTGTAATGCTTACTTACAAGCCCCTAACCAACAATGCTTTACCACTTTTTTTCCTGAACTTATTAAGTAGAGAATAAAAGTAACAAATATTTAAACAGCAGCAGTAAAATAACAAGCGAGGCTAAACACAAGGGGTATGGAGTCTGTGCTGGGGTACCGGTATACAGTGGGGGAAAAAAGTATTTAGTCAGCCACCAATTGTGCAAGTTCTGCCACTTAAAAAGATGATGAGAGAGGCCTGTAATTTTCATCATAGGTACACTATGACAGACCAAATGAGGGGGAAAAAAATCCAGAAAATCACATTGTAGGATTTTTTTTAAAGAATTTATTTGCAAAATGTGGATATAAGATAAGAGCAACGTCAATTTACCAACATTATGACCAGGAATACAACTTTCCCGAAGCGGATCCTCTTTGTACCACCACCCAGGACAATGGATCTAATTCCAGAAGCCGACACAAAACAACGGCGCCGCAGACGGCGTGGTCTCCTGGTCAGGCGCCGTAGACGTGCACATCGCCCACCTCTCCCGAGTGTACTACTCGCCAATGTCCTATCTCTTGACAACAAGGTAGATTAAATTGGAGCAAGGGTTGCCTTCCAGAGAGACATCAGATTGTAACATTCTCTGTTTCACGGAAACATGGCTCTCTTGGGATATGTTGTCGGAATAGGTTCAGCCACCGGGCTTCACCATGAATCGCGCAGACAGAGATAAACACCTCTCTGTGAGGAGGCAGGGCGGGGGTGTATGATTAATGGTGTAATCATAACATACAGGAACTGAAGTCCTCACCCGACCTGGAATTCCTTACAATCAAATCCTGGCCATTTTACCAACCAAGAATTCTTGTTAGTTATAGTCACAGCTGTGTACATTCCCCCTCAAGCAGATACCAAGATGGTCCTCAAGGAACTTCACTTGACTCTATGTAAGCTGGAAACCATATATCCTGAGGATGCATTTATTGTAGCTGGGGATTTTAACAAAGCAAATGTGAGAACAAGGCTACCTAAATTCTATCAGCATATTAATTTCACTACGCAAAGGGGTAATGCACTCGATTACTGCTACTCAAGCTTCCGCGATGCATACAAGGCCATCCCTTCGGCAATTCCGACCACGACTCCATCTTGCTCCTACCGTCTTGTAGGCAGAAACTCAAACAGGATGTACCCGTGACTCGAACCATTCTACGTCTGACCAATCAGAATCCACACTTCAAGATTGTTTTGATGACGCGAAATGGAATATGTTCCGTTCAGCCTCGGAGAACATCATCGACCTATATGCTGACTCTGTGAGTGAGATTATATAGAAGTGCATTGGAGACAATGTACCGACTGTGACTATTAAAACCTACCCTATCCAGAAACCGTGGATGGATGGCGGCATTCGCGCAAAGCACAAACTGCATTTAACCATGGAAAGAGGTCTGGGCTGAATATAAAGTGTATTTATGCCCTCCGCGGCAATCAAACAAGCGAAATGCCAGTACAGGGACAACGTGGAATCGCAATTCAACGGCTTCAACACGAGTCGCATGTAGCATGGTCTACAGGAAATCAGACTACAAAAAGAAAACCAGCCACGTCATGGACACTGACGTCACGCTTCCGAACAAACTAAACACCTTCTTTGCCCACTGAGGATAATACAGTACCACCGTCACGGTCCACTAACAAGGACTGCGACACCACCATCTCCTTCTCCGTGACCGACGTGAGTAAAATATTTGAAACATTAACCCTCACAAGGCTGCTGGCCCAGACGGCATCCCTAGCCGCGTCCTCAGAGCATGCGCAGACCAGCTGGCTGGTGTGTTTACGGACATATTCAATCGCTCCCTGTCCCTACATGCTTCAAGAGGGTGAAGATAACTGAACTAAATGACTACCGCCCTGTAGCACTCACTTCTGTCATCATGAAGTGCTTTGAGAGACTAGTCAAGGATCATATCACCTCCACCTTACCGGCCACCCTAGATCCACTTCAGTTTGCATACCGCCCCAAAAGGTTCACAGGCGACGCAATTGCCATCACACTGCCCAATCTCATCTGGACAAAAGGAATACTTATGTAAGAATGCTGTTCGACTACAGCTCAGCATTCAACACCATAGTACCCTCCAAGCTCATCATCAAGCTGGAGGCCCTGGGTCTCAACTAGAGTTTGGCCGATTTAATTAGGGCCGATTTCAAGTTTTCATAACAATCAGTAATTTTGCCTTTCCCTTTTCAAACACCTTTTTTTAAAAACATCTTTATTTAATTTGGCAAGTCAGTTAACACATTCTTATTTTCAATGACTGCCTATGAACGGTGGGTTAACTGCCTTGTTCAGGGGCAGAACGACAGATTTTTACCTTGTCAGCCCAGGGATTCAATCTCGCAACCTTAGGGTTAACTAATCCAACGCTCTAACCACCTGCCTCACTTAATCAATCATAATCACTAGTTATAACTACACATGGTTGATATTACTAGTTAATCTAGCGTGTCCTGCGTTGCATATAGTCAATGCAGTGCGCATTCGCGAGAAAGGACTCGTTGCTCCAACGTGTACCTAACCATAAACACCCAATGCCTTTCTTAAAATCAATACACAAGTATATATTTTTAAACCTACATATTTAGCTAAAAGAAATCCAGGGTAGCAGGCAATATTAACCAGGTGAAATTGTCACTTCTCTTTCGTTCATTGCACGCAGAGTCGGGGTATTTGCAACAGTTTGGGCAGCCTGGCTCATTGCGAACTAATTTGCCAGAATTGTATGTAATTACGACATAACATTGAAGGTTGTGCAATGTAACAGGAATATTTAGACTGATGGATGACACCCATTAGATAAAGTACGGAACGGTTCCGTATTTCACTGAAAGAATAAAAGTCTTGTTTTCGAGATGATAGTTTCCAGATCTGACCATATTAATGACCTAAGGCTTGCATTTCTGTGTGTTATAATTAAGTCTATGATTTGATAGAGCAGTCTGACTGAGCGATGGTAGGCACCAGCAGGCTCATAAGCATTCATTCAAATGGCACTTTCATGCGTTTTGCCAGCAGCTCTGCTGTTTGACTTCAAGCCTATCAACTCCCGAGATTAAGCTGGTGTAACGATGTGATGTGAAATGGCTAGCTAGTTAGCGGGGTGCGCCCTAATAGCGTTTCAAACGTCACTCGCTCTGAGACTTGGAGTAGTTGTTCCCCTTGCTCTGCAAGGGCCACGGCTTTTGTGGAGCGATGGGTAATGCTGCTTCGAGGGTGGCTGTTGTCTGTGTGCCTGGTTCGAGCCCAGGTAAGGGGCGAGGAGAGGTACGGAAGCTATACTGTTACACTGTCAATACTATAGTGCCTATAAGAACATCCAATAGTCAAAGGTATATGAAATACAAATGATATAGAGAGAAATAGTCCTATAATTCCTATAATAACTACAACCTAAAACTTCTTACCTGGGAAGACTCATGTTAAAAGGAACCACCAGCTTTCATATTCTGAGCAAGGAACTTAAACGTTAGCTTTCTTACATGGCACATATTGCACTTTTTACTTCTCCAACACTTTGCTTTATTTAAACCAAATTGGACATGTTTCATTATTTATTTGAGGCTAAATTGATTTTATTGATGTATTATATTAAGTTAAAATAAGTGTTAATTCAGTATTATTGTCATTATTACAAATCCATTTTCAAAATCGGCCGATTTTAATCGGTATCGGCTTTTTTTGTCCTCCAATAATCGGTATCGGCGTTGAAAAATCATAATCGGTCGACCTCTAGTCTCAACCCCGCTCTGTGCAACTGGGTCCTGGTCTGGCGGGCCGCCCCCAGTGGTGACGGTAGGAAACAACACCTCCACTTTGCTAACCCTCAACTCTGGGGCCCCACAAGGGTGTGTACTCAGTCCCCTCCTGTACTTCCTTTTCACCCACAACTGCGTGGCCATGCACGCCTCCAACTCAATCATCAAGTTTGCAGACTACACAACAGTAGTGGGCTTGATTACCAACTGCAAAGAGAGAGCCTGGTACACCCATCTACTGTCCGGAGAAGTCTGGTCAGAAGTGACCTTCATGGAAGACTTGCGGACAAAAAGCCATACCTCCGATGTGGAAACAAGGCCAAGCAACTCAACTATGCACGAAAACACAGGAACTGGGGTGCAGAAAATTGGCAGCAGGTGCTCTGGACTGATGAGTCAAATATTTGGCTGTAGCAGAAGGCAGTTTGTTTGCCGACGGGCTGGAGAGTGGTACACGAATGAGGGTCTGCCGTCAACAGTGAAGGATGGTGGAGGTTCCTTGCAAGTTTGGGGCTGCATTTCTGAAAATGGAGTTGAAGATTTGGTCAGAATTAATGGTCTCCTCAATGCTGAGAAGTACAGGCAGATACGTATCCATCATGCAATACCATCAGGGAGGCATCTGATTTGCCCCAAATTTATTCTGCAGCATGACAATGACCCCAAACAGTTCTTAATGACTTTCACTGTATCTTCAGTGTAAAGAAGAACAAGGAGTCCTGGAAGTGATGGTATGGCCCCCACAAAGCCCTGATCTCAACATCGAGTCTGTCTGGGATTAGAAGAGAGAGAGAGAAGCACCTGAGGCTGCCAATATGTTTGGGCCAACCTACCTGCTTAGTTTCTTCAAACTGTGCAAGTGTTCCCAGAAGAATTTATGCTGTTTTAAGGCAAAAGGTGGTCACACCAAATAATATTGATTTTGATGTTGATTTTTCTTCTGGTAACTCACTTTGCATTTTGTTAATTGATAAATATAATATATTAACATGTTTATTTTTGAAAGCATTCTTTACACCATTTTCTTTAACACCTGCCTTAAACTTTTGCAGTACTGTATATTATTTTATAAAATTATACAACAGAAAACTAACTTTTAAAGGATCAATGACTCTGTGCTTTGTGCAAGAGGGATTAATTCTGCATCTCTGGTGTTTAGGGCTGAGCTGGACAAGCTGAGAGGAGTGATCGATGGAGCCAAGCACTTAAAGATTGCTGCAGCCCGGCCATCTATCCTGGCTGCAGAGGAGAACCTTCACAGCATGGTGGTAGATCTGGACAGCGTGGTGACCAGGGTAAACTGGCCCTGTTTTACACTGTTAACACATGGGTTGCATTCCAACCTATTTCATATGCTGAAAAAAAGTTAACGCAACATGAAAGTGTTGTTCCCATTTTTTTTCAATAGATCGAATCAAAGATCCCCGAAATGTTCCATAACCACAAAAAGCTTATTTCTCATATTTTGTGTACAAATTAGTTTACATCCCTGTTAGTGAGCATTTCTCCTTTGCCAAGATAATCCATCCACCTGACAGGTGTGGCATATTAATAAGCTAATTAAACAGCATGATCATTACACAGGTGCACCTTGTGCTGGAGACAAGGCCACTCTATGTGCAGTTTTATTGCATAACACAAAGCCGCAAGTTGAGGGAGCGTGCAATTTACATGCTGACTGCAGGAATTTCCACCAGAGCTGTTGCCAGCGAATTGAATGTTACTTTCTCTACCATAAGCCATCACCCAATGTCGTTTTTATAGAATTTGGCAGTACGTCCAGCCGGCCTCACAACTATAGACCAAGTGTAACCACACCAGCCCAGGACCGCCACATCTGGCTTGGTCACCTATGGGATCGTCTGGTGAGGGGGGGGGGGCTGCTAAGGAGTATTTCGCTCTTTCGTAAAGCCCTTTTGTGGGGGAAAAACTCATTCTCAGTGGCTGGGCCTGGCTCCCCAGTGGCTGGGCCTGGCTCCCCAGTGGCTGGGCCTGGCTCCCCAGTGGCTGGGCCTGGCTCCCCAGTGGCTGGGCCTGGCTCCCCAGTGGCTGGGCCTGGCTCCCCAGTGGCTGGGCCTGGCTCCCCAGTGGCTGGGCCTGGCTCCCCAGTGGCTGGGCCTGGCTCCCCAGTGGCTGGGCCTGGCTCCCCAGTGGCTGGGCCTGGCTCCCCAGTGGCTGTCCTTCTATGAGCTGTAACTCAGTAAAATCTTTGAAATTGTTGCGTTTTATCTTTTTGTTGTTGTTGTATATGTATTAGTGCACCACTCGCGTCAAATGTAGTGCACTACATGAAGAATAGGGTGTTATTTTGGACACATGCATGGAATGATCAATACTGTCTCTTACGTCATACTCTGCATACTTGTCTTTCTGGTTAGATGTCTGTTTAACCTATCCTGGTGCATCGTTACTGCAGGTCCAGACAGCCCAGTCTGAGGCTAAGATTGTGTCCCAGTACAGCGAGCTGGTGAACGAGGCCAAGGCCCAGTTCCAGAAGGAGCTGAACAGCATCACTCCAGAGATCCAGGCCAACTGGAAGGGACTCAGTAAGTCAGCTTCACCCCTACATCTTACTCCCATTACCCACCCACATTTTAACAGTTCGGCTTTGCAGTAAGCCTTTGAAAAACTTTGCACAGCATCAATAACATGCTTAGGTTCAGTTAGTCTTTCTGCGACTCTTCTTCTCCTTGTCAACCGTATTGGAGAAGGTTCAAGCCCCCCACCCTTGAGTTTTGAGATGAGAGGATGCAAGGAAAGATAACTGGTTTAGGCCATAGAACCATGGAGAGAGGGGGGCACAGGATAAATCGGCTCTTAAATTCACGGACTGGCCTCGGCCGTCTCCCAGCAGGGAAGCTGACTCAAGATGACCTCAACTCCCTGATTGCTCATGCCCACCGACGCATCGACCAGCTGAACCGGGAGCTGGCTGAGCAGAGGGTGAGGGAGCAGATCCACATCGACTCTGCCCTAGAGCAGCAGAAGCTGGAGGACAAGAAGGCCCTGGAGGTGGCCATCTCCACCGCCTTGGAACACAACCGAGAACAGATGCGTCTGGAGCAGGAGAAGAAGGTGAGCTCAAGGGCTTTTCTTTATTTGTCTAAGGTCTTTGCCTTGTTACAGGGCAGCATTCATCTGTTTTGATGGCTGGACTTTTCCTTTCCTCGCACAGTAGGTTGTAGCAATCTAGCTAAATGTTTGCTGTTGGACACACGAGTAGAATGAGACCAATCTGTGTCCATCACCAGGTAGAGGAGACTCGGGAGGTGATGGAGGCAGAGATGCGGACCCAGCTGCGTAGGCAGGCTGCAGCACACACAGACCACCTGCGTGACGTCCTCAAGGTGCAGGAGCAGGAACTGCGCTCCGAGGCAGAGGAGGCAAGTATATCCATATTAAACATCCCATCTACTGTGACTCATAACCACAGCCTATCAGACATCCTTCATATTGAAATCCAGGAGATAAGTTTAGCCATCCAACAAACCAGTTTATTCATTGTTTTGAGTGCTTGTCACTGCTACAGCTGAACTACTTCCTGTTAATATTTAACAATGCAAACATTAAGAACCCTTAATCATATTTAATGCTGAATGAACATGATTTTAATTGTCTCCAGATCCTGAACAGCTCGTTGATGGAGAAGGAGACAGAGTACCGTCGTCTGACACAGGACCAACTGGACAGCTTCACCCTGGACATGAATGCAGCTTACGCCAGGCTCAAGGGCATGGAGGAGGCCATTGACAGTGAGTGAGACAGACACACGCTTTTGTGGTGGGTTCTGTACGAGATACTAAAGTGTAGTCATGTTACCCTACAGGTCATGTTATAGCAGAGGAGGAGGCCCGTAAGGCCCATCAGCTGTGGCTCTCAGTGGAGGCTCTGAACTACACTCTGAAGACTGCTGCCCTAAACGACCCCACCGAGCCCCTAGAGGGCGCCGTGCAGGCCATCAAGGAGAGCTGTGCCGAGGATGAGTTTGCCCAGGCCCTGGCCACTGCCTTGCCCTCAGAGTCACTCAGCCGCGGCGTCTACAGCGAGGCCTCTCTCCGCGCCCGCTTCTACACCATCCGCCAGCTGGCCCGCCGTGTTGCCCTGATTGACGAGACCCGCAACAGCCTCTACCAGTACTTCCTATCCTACCTGCAGGCCATGCTGCTCTTTGAGAAGGCACAGGAGGCTCCCCCCGCCAAGCTGTCTGCCGAAGATCTCGACACATTCAAGCTGCTCTCCTATGCTGCCTACAGCCTGGAGCATGGAGACCTGGAGTTGGCCGCCAAGCTTGTCAACCAGCTGAAGGGCGAGTCGCGCAGGGTGGCTCAGGACTGGCTCAAAGAGGCCCGGCTCACACTAGAAACGAAACAGGTGGTCAGCCTCCTGTCTGCATACGCCAATGCAGTGGGGTTGGGCACTACCATGGCGCCTTAGCTGAGTCCAGGTCATGGGAGTGGCCCCATCTGCATCAACAGCAAGCTCTGCCCTCTCCATGAGGAGTTAATTTATGAATAGAGGAAATCTGTTTGAAGCACCACTATACCACTGATGGGTGTATCCCAGAAATGTATTAAAACATGCCCTCTCTTTAGAACCTTCCCAAGCATCTACAAGAAAATGACTTACTGAGTAGTACTAATGCGTTTGATGTACCTGTGGTCTCAGCAGGTGTAATGGATGAGATCCCTCACTGGGTATGCTGTTTACATCAGTAGTTCCCAACTCCAGTAACCCCAGACACTCACCTGAAAGCTTGACAAGTTGAATCAGGTGAGTTTGTCTGGGGCTACAACAAAATGTGTACTGTTAAAGGGACTGGAGTTGGGAACCACTGGTTTAGATAGCTGGAACCTTGGTCCTGTAAGATGTCTCTCACTAGCCTCTTTCACCATTTCAGCTCACAATGTGTTTCTTGCTTTGATCATGTTGTGCAGAATCAATTGTCATGCTATTTCCTCCCTGTTAATATTGGATATCAATAAATTGTGGCTGTTGAGTGAGTTGGTACATATTTATTACACATATACACACTTACACACATACACACTTTAGCTAATGGCTTAGCTTCAAAAGCACAGTTTCTGCATTTACAATGAATTAATTGTAGTACTGGTGTTGGCTACAAATGTTACTGTTCAATTCATATTTTGCATTTCAACCTCTAGTGTAGCCATTCAGCATGGTATTGACGTCAGAGGTTTGGCTCAACCTGTAGATTAAGTCCTGGATTCTGTATTAGACTTCACATCACTCGCTGACTTCAGTTGAGACCTCCAGCTCGGACAGAATAGTCCTACATGGGAAAGGGAACAAGGACATAAGACATCTGGTGCCAAAAAGAGTTGCTAACACATGAAAAATAGACTACGTAGTCATACTTCTGTTCTTCAGAGAGCTCAAACGCCTGCAGTACCCTCTCAGCCAGTTTGGGGGTGCTGGGGAGACAGAAGCTAGCTGAAATCTGTACCAGCTCCATGGCGTGCTGAGGGTCGTTGCTGCTCTTGATGCTGGCCAGGAACTCCTCCATCAGCTCCTCACTACAATAGTACAGTTAATAGATGGGTCAGAACTAGGGTGCCTAGATAGTGTTTACATTAAGTGAATACTATGTAAAATAGACTTACGATGGAACTCTGTTTTTGGTCTTGAAGAGCTTCAACATATCCCTAGATTTAAAAGAAGGATTAAAATACTGAATGTTTCATGTCAATTGGCTCCAACTTAAGTACCCTGTGGCTTCTGTGTCCAGGTCTACTCACCATGCCTGCTGCTTCTTCTGGGCTGCCAGTAGGACAGAGGTTATGTTGGTCATGGCAGTGGCTGTCCACTCCAGAGCCATCCTGGCTCCTTGCCCCTGCTCATACAGGCTCTTAACATCCAGCGCACACACTGCAAAAGACTCCTGGATCTGCATGAATCCCAATAGATCAGTCAGAATGTAGAATAGACTACTATTTACAGTAAAAGGTAAATGGTAGTTTATTTTCTAGCTAGGTGTCTCTCTCCATGCCTCACCTCAGGGCTGTGCTTGTCCCTGGCCATGAGTGACAGCAGCTCATCCACTAAATCGGACTTGTTGTCATGCCCCATCCGTCGGATGTCTGGAGGGGAAACCAAAGCAGAGGTTGATTCCAAACTGCTTATGTCAGACAATCCACATGTTGGTTATTGTTTTGTATTTTTCATTCCTCTACTATAAACATGTTTCCATCCACAGTATTTGAGTGAAGTCATATCGTATATTTTTAATCACGACAGCAACAAGTTTCGGCGTAATATAATGAATGCAGACAATTGTGGTCTTTCTCAGTTCAAATTAATTATGCAAGAAATGCCAGTGGAAACAGCTTTGTGCAAATAGAATAACATATCTAAGTAAATTTGGAGGCACACGATGACATGGTGTGTGGTCCTCCCACTACGACTCGAAACCATGCAGTTTTGGGCTACAGATGAAGTAAATTATGAACTTCACAGGGTGGTGAAAGTGCAGTGTGATCTTGATGCTCCTTTCCAAAAAATATCAAGGGTCCTATTCTGGAGACATGATGCTTGACTGCAGTTTGAGAAATGTAAATAATCTCATGTAGACCAGCCTACCCGCACTATCAACGAGCCATTGGGTAGAGTGCATTTGCTATGTAACGCAACAGTGGTGACAAAAGTATTGGTAGAGTTGATCATGCGATTGAAACACGAACTTTTATTCGGTACGTGAAAATGTATATTTTGTTCATTTGGTGGAAACATACCACGGGTGGGAAAATGTTCTTTATGCAGATTCT
Organism: Oncorhynchus kisutch; assembly: GCF_002021735.2. Taxonomy (NCBI): domain Eukaryota; kingdom Metazoa; phylum Chordata; class Actinopteri; order Salmoniformes; family Salmonidae; genus Oncorhynchus; species Oncorhynchus kisutch. Next base: position 19,873,190 of record NC_034188.2, read on the forward strand.
GGAATATTTGCATGAAAATCTGTTACCAATTGGATGGAAACCTAGTTAATGAATCAGGCAGTACATTTACTTCCAACCCACCTTTCCATATCTGTGGGATCATGTCCAATCTGTTATCAGTGTCCAGTGCCTGGAGCAGATCTCTCATTCCTTGTGGATTGGGGTAATAGAGCTATGGACCAAAAAAGTTCAGAACATTAGTCTTAGAATGCATGTGAGAGTATGAATAAAATGTACATGTCAATGTTGCCATGTCAGTGCTTACAGAAGGAATCAGTTCTTTGTACCACTTCAGCACCACATCTATGTGTTCCATCATGCAGAGCAGGTTGAACATTCTGCCACTGAACAAACAAGAGGTCAGAGGTGACAGTGTATTGGCGCAAAACAACCAGAAATAAGGTGAAGAAATGCTACTCTCCGATGTGGATTTGCAAGCATTTTTTTTTTTTAGAAGGTTTACTCACTAATAGATACTCTGTTGGAAGGAATCTCCCAGCATCCTCCAGTTCTCTCCCACACTGAGCAGGTCATGCACCTTGTACGCTGCCTCAATGTCCTTGGTATCCAGACACTGGGAACAGAGACATCAGGTCTTAAACAGTCACCACAAACATACTGAAATATTCAAAAACATATATAGATGTATTCTAGACTACTTACAATTCTCATGGCACTGGAGAAAAAGTTTACTGGGAGGGAAAATAAAGTCAAAGCTACATTCAAAATGGCATGAATCACTTGGTCAATTAAGTTATTGATATATGGACCTCTACTATCAGCCTTTAAGATCGAAATGCTACAGGCATACCATCATCTGGATCCTGAGCAACGAATGTCCTTCCTGCCACCTCAGTCATCACTTCCTGTAGGATATCAGTCTGCCCTTGGGAAGGAGACGCTAGAAAGGGCCGAGAGAAAAAGATAGTAACAAAAACATGGAACCACTCTCCCCCTAACATACCACCTCAAACCAATCAAGAAACTGTTTAATAGAAATCAAGACAACATATCTACAATACCTACTCATTCAAGGATTTTCTTTATACTATTTCTACATTCTAGAATAATAGTAAAGACATCAAAACTATGAAATAACACATATGGAATCAAGTGTTAAACAAATCAAAATATATTTTATATGAGATTATTCAAAGTAGCCAACCCTTGCCATGATGACAGCTTTGCATCTTGGCATTCTCTCAACCAGCTTCATGAGGTAGTCACCGGGAATGCATTTCAATTAACAGGTGTGCCTTGTTAAAAGTTAATTTGAGGAATTTCTTTCCTTCTTAATGCATTTGAGCCAATCAGTTGTGTTGTGACAAGGTAGGGGTGGTATACAGAAGATAGCCCTACTTGGTCAAATATCAAGTCCATATTATGGCAAGAACAGCTCAAATAAGTCAATCAATATGGACATTTCAAGAACTTTGAAAGTTTCTTCAAGTGCAGTCGCAAAAACCATCAAGCGCTATGACGAAACTGGCTCTCATGAGGACCGCCACAAGAAAAGAAGACCCTGAGTTACCTCTGCTGCAGAGGATAAGTTCATTAGTTTCCAGCCTCAGAAATGGCCAATTAATTGCACCTCTGATTGCAGCTGTGACGACCCTCCCACTCTGTCTGCCGTATTCTGTCTTTGTTCTTGTTTCCTTATTAGGATGCCGGTGGGTGGAGTTGGGAGGGTCGTCAGCTTCATGGGAAACACCTGGGCCATGTGTCTCCCAGGATAAATATACCTCTTCCACATTCATGGAGGAGACTCTCTCCATGCAGACACCTTTGTAGATTGTGTTGGGGTTCTTGGTGGCCTTTTGTTTGTTTGCTTTGGCACCTTTCAACACCCTGCATTATCACATGCATGCATGCAAAACACTCGCATACACTACTGATTACTGATTACACACACCATTGTATATTTTCCTTAGTTACTTTAGTTAATAAATATATATTTTGTTACTCCTTATCTCCACGTTGTCTCCCTTTGTTACGGGCTTTGAGCCGGTTCGTGACACAGCCCAAATAAATGCTTCACAGAGTTCAAGTAACAGACCCATCAACATCAACTGTTCAGGGGAGACTGCGTGAATCAGGCCTTCATGGTCAAATTGCTGCAAAGAAACCACTACTGAAGGACACTTGTAAGAAGAGACTTGCTTGGGCAAAAAAGCATGAGCAATGGACATAAGACTGGTGGAAATCTATAATGTGGTCTGATGAATCCAAATTTGAGATTTTTGGTTCCAACCGCTGTGTCTTTGTGAGACGCAGAGTAGGTGATCGGATGATCTCTGCATGTGTGGTTCCCACCGTGAAGCATTGAGGAAGTGGTGTGATGGTGCTTTGCTGGTGACACTGTCAGTGATTTATTCAGAATTCAAGGCACATTTAACCAGCATAGCTACCCCAGTATTCTGCAGCGATACACCATCCCATCTGGTTTGCACTTAGTGGGACTATCATTTGTTTTTCAACAGGATAATGACTCAAAACACACCTCCAGGCTGTGTAAGGGCTATATGACCAAGAAGGAGACGGATGGAGTGCTGCATCCGATGACCCGGCCTCCACAATCACCTGACGACAACCCAATTGAGATGGTTAGGGATGAGTTGGATCACAGAGAGAAGGAAAAGCAACCAACAAGTGCTCAGCATGTGTGGGAACTCCTTCAAGACTGTTGGAAAAGCATTCCTCATGAAGCTGGTTGAGAGAATGCCAAAAGTGTGCAAAGCTGTCATCAAGGCAAAGGGTGGCTACTTTGAAGAATCTAAAATATGTTTTGATTTGTTTAATACTTTTGTGGTTACGACATGATTCCATATGTGTTATTTCATAGTTGTGATGTCTTCACTATTATTCTACAATGTAGAAAATAGTAAAAATAAAGAAAAACCCTTGAATGAATAGGTGTCCAAACTTTTGACTGGTACTGTAGGTATTCACCTGCTTTGTAGAAAATGCCCAGAACATGGTCAAAAGAAGCCAAACTGGGTGCTAAAAGAAAATAAATCATCTGTTAGGACACTGCTATAAGTCACATATACTGACATTCATTTCCTTCAGGAGTGTTACTGGTCAGTGATGCATTTTCCTACTCACCAATGCCCATAGCCTTCATCTCACTGAGCGTGTGCAGAGACTGAGCCCTGGCTAAGGAGCCACAGCGACGAAGGCCCTTCAGCAATGCATTAAACGTCAGCAGATTGGGCTTCACCTTCTGCTCATTCATCTGATTTAGTAAGTCCTAAGAACCCAGGAAGGAGAAGAAAAAAAAGGAGAAAGATATGAGATTGACATATAAACAGGGCAGTCCTTAGACAACAGGAAAAGGTTCAACAGTGTAAGTTGCTTCCTATACACTTACAACAATCAGGTCCCATTTCTCAGTGTACCTCTCCCGGACTTCTGGTGCCGCAGAGATCAGAGCATTGAAGGTGTGGACATCCGCTGGAGGTGGTAACGACAAGAAATGTTCCAATTCACACGCCAAGTATTATCATCAGTAATCAGAATTGTAAATATGAGAGCGAGAGAATATATATATATATATATATATATATATATATAGTAGGAAGATAAATTCAGTTGTTCGCATGGACAATAAAGTTGTATTGTTTGGCATGTTGTCTTTGTAAATATACTCACCAGTCAGTCTGTTGTTCAGCATGTCTGTGTATGTATTAAAAGCCTTCACATGAGCTCCATACTGGGGATTTAATACACACATGTAATCAGAAACACCTTAGAAACAAACCGACTGTACAGAAAACATTGTCCAATTCAACATCTAACGCACCTTCACCATGCCTCTGATCAAAGCAGAGTATGCTCGTGTGTCACGTTCTGGAAGAAGGTTAAAGATCCTCTCTGCATTGTTGTTCTCCCTGCATGACGGGGTGATACATTTATAGGATAGTGCATGTCATTAAAGGCATTACTTGCAACGTTTTCTCTCTAAACGTAACGCCACTCAAACAACTCACCTCCAAACTATCCTCACTAAGTCGGAGGCTCTCCGCAGCCTCCCTTTCCTCCTCCTGCCCTCCTCCTGCACCTCCTGAGCCTGAGGGAAAACCAACAGAGGTCCAGAGGTAAACAACACTGAGCTGTGACAGAAGAACTAGCTATAAAGTATAAACAACGGTGCCTCCCGAGTGGCACAGTGGTCTAAGGCAATGCCACTAGAGATTCTGGGTTCGAGTCCAGGCTCTGTCGCAGCCGGCTGCGACCGGGAGACCAATGGGGCGGTGCACGATTGGCCCAGAGTCGTCCGGGTTAGGCCGGCAGGGATGTCCTTGTCCCATCCAGCACTAGCAACTCCTGTGGCAAACCGGGCGCAGTGCATACTGACACGGTCGCCAGGTTTTTACTTTGACACATTGGTGCGGCTGGCTTCCGGGTTAAGTGGGCATTGTTTCAAGAAGCAGTGCGGCTTGGTTGGGTTTTGTTTTGGAGGACGCACGGCTCTCGACCTTCGCCTCCGCCGAGTCCGTACGGGAGTTGCAGCGACGAGACAAGACTAACTACCAATTGGATACCACGAAATTGTGGAGAAAAAAAAAAAAAAAGTATAAACAAGTAGAGGCCACATAAATAATGTCCTACCACATCTTCTGCCTCTGGCTTGTCATCTTGCACAGGGTCACGATCTCCATAGAGACAAATAAGGTCCAGCAGGTCATTAGAAGCATCAGGAGACACGGTGGTGCCTGCATAGAGAGAACGGGCAGACACTTGCCAAACAAACATTTCTAATCGCAGCCTTTATACACCCCCAATGTCAATTGTACTCTGTAAATAATACATGACAATTAATAGAAATGTGGGTGACTTACCTGTCTGTAGCAGCTGATCATACATGTCTACTGCAGCCTTCACCTTCCTCAGCATGATGCGCTCCAGCAGCGCTGCCTCACTCACTTCCTCAATACACAGCTCCATGGTCTCTGGCATTAAGCACTATAGGACAGACACACACCAGTCTCAATTACCTATCTATCATCGTGCAGCTTTCCCAATTCAAAATAACACACTAGAATCAAACTTACTGGAATATGTGGTTCAGCAAAGTCTTTCTGGAAGAACTTAGGGTTTTTGTTGACAATATGGTTAGCTGCCATTCTGCCAGACTCCTGGGAGAGGGAGTATAATTTCTGTAGAGGACAAAAAAACAGAAGACAAAAAAACATCAGTGCAAACTGGCTAAAAAGCAGCAGCACAGTTCCAAAAAACTCCTGTCCATTACTTACAAACTCTGGAGACGTCCTTGGAGTAAGATAAGGATCATCCTGGAACATGTAATGTGGTGCAGTGGGGTCCTGAAAATGATGATTGTGCATTGTTTAGGCTATCATGGCCTACTACTACTTCTGTCAAAATATACATGGAAATGCAATGCAGACTTCTTACCCTGTTGACGGTGGATGCAAGAGCCTGCAGCACAGCCCATTTGCTCCTGTCAGAGCAAGAATGGTTATTATTCGTCACAATATCAAATTGGTAACTCGGTCTTGAGTGATTTCAAATAAATTGAATACAACATACCACGTTTTCTTTTTGGGAATGACAATTGCCTCTGCAGACTCTGTAATATATTTAGAAAAAGAACGATTCTACAATTAACACCATCTATGAAGTACACTATCCTGGTCTGGCTCTTTGTGCTTGAGATACTTTACTGGGTGCCATTCATTGGATTTAAATGTACCTCTTTCAGTTGATGCATTTTGTTGACAAACGACTACACTCCATCCAAAGTTCCTGAAATTAACGATGCATTAATCAATCATATAATCACATTTAGAATTAGGTTCATGAAAATAGTTCGGTTGTGCATTGACAGCAAGCTAGCAGTTACTTATGTGACCTCATGTCAGTGACAAAGCAAATTATAATGATCTGTCTTGTCAGTCACCGGAACAAACACACAACCAATACATTAACAGCTGTCAATGCAATGCCAGTGTAAAGTAAAACTTGCCTCCGAAAACAGAATTGTTCAAAATTACTTAGAAGAAAGCGACCATTCCTGTAAATGTAATGCCCTACGTGTTTACCGGGGGCCGCCATTTTGGAAACAACCCCGGAGGCTCATGGTAAGGAATTACGATTTAAGTGTTCATAGGGGGGAGCTGCAGTAACACCCACCAACGGATAGTATTATGTGATTGATTAGGTAGCTTTGGTTATGGTGAATGACACAATAAATATTTTGTAATTATTCATATCAATTAACCGGTTATGTATTCACATGTTCAGTTGAATGAGAATACGTGCTTTCTTTTCACCCCTATCTCTTAATGGTACCGTCCATGAAGAGGAATGTCCCACGTGTTGGAGAATTGTAACTTCGTAGCGCATGTGGATTTTATACAGTTCAAGTAAGAAACGCATACATTCATAGAAACAATTTACTTGGAATTTCTAAAGTATGCTTTTTGGGAAAGAAGTACCATGGAGGCGGCTGGAGGGAATGACATTTGGAATGTACACTGCAGAAGAAATAAGGTAAGAATACAAGTTGTTATGAGTGCATATGCTCTTGAAGCCGTAATAACATGCCCCTGCATGACTTTTGCGTTTGGATTGGAGTGTGTTGGACTAGCTAACTATAGTTAATAACTGGTTAGTGTTCACTGTTCTTGGACTGTCCGTTTGTGGTACTGCTACTATGGATATTATGCTAGTTAACTGATAAAATATTGCATTCAGTCATTGTAGCGTTATCATGTCATGTTCCCATTTCTCCACAGAAAGTTGAGTGTCAAGAACATAACCAACTTCAGATTCCTGGATAATGTTGGTAATGTTGCCCCCAATGGCCTCTATGACCTGTCATTGGGCCCAGCTGATTCCAAAGAGGTGTGCTCCACCTGTATGCAAGACTTCAACAACTGCCCTGGGCACCTTGGGCACATCGAGCTACCCTTACCCGTATACAACCCACTCTTCTTTGATGTAAGTGAACAACATTGAACACGCTTATCCCAGTAGTTATTACAAGTACATGGCCTGTTTCCAGATAAACTGCTACACGATCCAAAACACAGTCGATAGGCTACAAGTTACAGTGTGGTAGTCTTCTTTTAAAGTAATACCCTCTCTCACTTCTACTCTGGCACCAGAAACTGTACCTGCTGATCCGAGGGTCATGTCTGAACTGCCACATGCTGTCCTGCCCCAGAGCAGCGATCCATCTCCTGCTGAACCAGCTGAAGCTGCTGGATGTGGGAGCTCTACAGGAGGTCTATGAGCTGGAGCATGTGCTGAACCAGGTGAGCATCACACAGACAGGAGTGGTAATATTCAAAAATAATGATGTCTCTGAAATCACACTCCTGTCTCTGAAATCACTCACACAACTGGTTTTGACCCTATCTCTGTTGCAGTTCCTGGAAGGCAATGCCCAAGCTTCTGGGGTTGAGATCCAGGTGGTGTTAGAGGACTACTGTGCTCATGTCAACAAACGGAAGACAGGCGACGATCACAGCTCACCAGTAAGAGCTGATTGTGAATGTGTCATAGAAACTGAACATCACAATTCAGACCAATGTGATGAAATGTAATGTTTTGTGTTCTCAGATCAAGCATATCTGTGACAAGAAGAACAAGCTTATAACACTCTTCTGGAGGGTCCAAATGAACTCCAGGAAATGCCCTCACTGCAAGTAAGTATATACCATTCTGTCCAATTACCATTTATTTCATAGCAATTCTGTCCCCTGTGTGAAGCTTCACACTGAGTTTTACTATTCCCAAATAGGAGTGGCCGATCACAAGTGCGCAGGGAGCACAACAGCAAACTGATTGTCACCTTGCCTGCGGCTATGTATAAAGATGGTGCCATCAAGGGACCCGATGAAGGTAATGCATACCATTCAGTCTTCTGCTTCAAGATTGGTAATATGGTAGAGGACTAAAAGATGTTGACATTTCTGCAACTCTATTGTCCTGAATTGGAAAGTTTGAATGAGTGCCCTTGGTCTCTTCTCCTTTTTCAGAAGATGGGATGGCTGGAAAACGTGGATACTTGACCCCTAGCACGGCACGGGATCACATCGCCAAACTTTGGGATAAAGAAGGTTTCTTCCTGAAGTGCTTGTTCTCTGGACTGGAGGAGTTGGAGAGCTCACCCAGTGGCTTTTACCCTGACCTTTTCTTCCTGGAGCTTATGGTGGTCCCTCCATGCAGGTGAGGAATCTCTCAGAGAACAGCCTTACAATTTGTGGGTTTGTTTTGAATGTAGTTGTTTTCTTCTGATAGTTATGGGGTCTGGAATTGCATCACAAAAACCTCCTAGTTGTGAAGCTTTCCAGTAACTTATGAGAGTAACCCTCTTGTTTTCCCCAGGTATCGGCCCATTAACCGTCTGGGAGACCAGATGTTCACTAACGGCCAGACGGTTAACATGCAGGCAGTAATGAAGGACAGTGGCGTTATCCAGAAGCTCCTAGCACTTCTAGCTGGAGAGAAGCTGAAGGAAAAGGAGTTGCAGCTGGTGGAGGTATGTGAACTGATGGAGTGGGGTCGCATTTGCTCTTTAAACATTATTTTGAGGGAATGAAAAGGTCAAAGGTGACACACTTGATTTTCCATGTATGACTATAAATTACCCTTTTATTAGTTTGTCATCTCGTACTGTACTTTGATTTGATTCTCTTTTACCTCGCTAAGTCTTTTAAGAAATGTAAAAAACATACAGAACATTTGGGAAAAACAACAAAAGCAAAGTCAAATCAAATTTTTATTTGTCACATACACATGGTTAGCAGATGTTAATGCGAGTGTAGCGAAATGCTTATGCTTCTAGTTTTGACAATGCAGTAATAACCAACAAGTAATCTAACCTAACAATTTCACAACAGCTACCTTATACACACAAGTGTAAAGAGATGAAGAATATGTACATAAAGACATGAATAAGTGATGGTACAGAACGGCATAGGCAAGATGCAGTAGATGGTATCGAGTACAGTATATACATATGAGATGAGTAATGTAGGTTATGTAAACATTATATTAAGTGGCATTGTTTAAAGTGGTTAGTGATACATGTATTACATAAAGATGGCAAGATGCAGTAGATGGTATCGAGTACAGTATATACATATGAGATGAGTAATGTAGGGTATGTAAACATCATATTAAGTCAAGACACAAACACGGCTCCACATTCCTAGAAATATATATCTGGGTCTTTTGCATGAAATAAAGTTAACCAATTGTGTGCAAAGTGTTGCCATTCCTCTGTACTCTAAATTTAAAGGTACAGGAAGCCGACCCCTCTCAGACAGACCAGGCCTTCCTGGCAGGGATCCCCGGTGCCACACTCACAGATAAACTCTACAACACCTGGATTCGGCTCCAGAGTCACGTCAATATAGTCTTTGACAGTGACATGGACAAACTGATGACGGAGAAGTACCCTGGCATTCGTCAGGTATGTTTTCCCATGGAAATCTCTTGCCACCTGCTCCATAAATGCAGCCTTTTAGCCAAAGGGAGTGAAAAATGTCAGTATACTTTCATCTTCCAACCCATACATTTTTTTTGTTCATGCTGTCCCTGTTTTCTCTTTCAGATCTTAGAGAAGAAGGATGGTTTGTTCAGGAAGCACATGATGGGCAAACGTGTGGACTATGCAGCACGCTCTGTTATTTGTCCTGACATGTACATTGGGACCAATGAGATTGGAGTACCCATGGTAAGAGTCATTGCCTTTGCCTGCATTCTGCATGTCCATTGATAGTTGGAGCGTTGTGTGAGCTCGCATGATAAACTCCATCTGTTTTGCTACAGGTGTTTGCCACCAAGCTGACTTACCCCCAACCTGTGACGCCTTGGAATGTTAAGGAGCTGAGGCAGGCAGTTCTGAACGGGCCCAATGTTCACCCTGGGGCCTCCATGGTCATTAACGAGGACGGCTCCCGCACCATCCTGAGCAGTACTAGCCTCACCCAGAGAGAGGCCATCGCCAAGCAGCTCCTCACACCCTGCACCGGGCAGCACATGATGCCCATGAAGATAGTAAGGCCAATCTTTCTAACACCACTTACACCAGCCGTTTCCTCTCCCTATCTAATGGTTCCTTGATTCCTTATTAACCTTGATTCCTTAATTCATTTTTTATTGTAATCTCATATACTTTCCCACTAGTTATATCATCTTTAATGAAGCGACATTTTAATCTTCCATTTCATCTTTCTATTATATTTGCCATCTATTGAGCAATGTTCATATTCTCATAGGTGAATCGTCACATCAAGAATGGCGACGTCCTGCTCCTCAACCGGCAGCCAACACTGCATCGGCCGTCCATCCAGGCTCACTGCGCCCGCATCCTGCCAGGGGAGAAAGTGTTAAGGCTTCACTACGCTAACTGTAAGGCCTACAACGCTGACTTTGATGGGGATGAGATGAATGCCCATTTCCCTCAGAGTGAACTGGGCAGGGCTGAGGCCTACACACTTGTCAGCACTGACCAGCAGTACCTTGTGCCCAAGGTGAATGCTCATTGCTCAGCCTTACTAAAATTTTTTTTTTGCTAGATAAGCTATTGTTTTCTCACCCTCAACACCTACTGTTGCTATACAGCCTCACTGCCTTGTCTATGTCCCCCAGGATGGGAAGCCTTTGGCAGGTCTGATCCAGGATCACATGGTGTCAGGCACTAGGATGACCATCCGCGGCTGCTTCTTCTCCCGTGACCAGTACACTGAGCTGGTCTACCGAGGTCTGACCGACAAGGTCGGCAGAGTCAAGCTGCTGCCGCCCGCCATACTCAAACCATTCCCTCTCTGGACTGGGAAACAGGTGCAGAAGGACCTACCCATGGGTTGAGAGGTTTAGTAGGTCATAATTCATATTTGTACAGGTAATAACACAGGTGTCCTTTGTCATTCAGGTGGTGTCTACACTACTGATGAACGTCATCCCAGGAAACCACATCCCTCTGAACCTGACAGGGAAGGCCAAGATCCCCAGTAAGGCCTGGATCAAGGAGTCTCCACGCTGTGTTCCTGGCTACAAGCCTGAAACCATGTGTGACTCCCAGGTCAGTCTGTTCACTAAAAGTACTACTCAACTTACCAATGTTGCACATGTACAGTGCCTTGCGAAAGTATTCGGCCCCCTTGAACTTTGCGACCTTTTGCCACATTTCAGGCTTCAAACATAAAGATATAAAACTTTATTTTTTTGTGAAGAATCAACAACAAGTGGGACACAATCATGAAGTGGAACGACATTTATTGGATATTTCAAACTTTTTTAACAAATCAAAAACTGAAAAATTGGGCGTGCAAAATTATTCAGCCCCTTTACTTTCAGTGCAGCAAACTCTCTCCAGATGTTCAGTGAGGATCTCTGAATGATCCAATGTTGACCTAAATGACTAATGATGATAAATACAATCCACCTGTGTGTAATCAAGTCTCCCTATAAATGCACCTGCACTGTGATAGTCTCAGAGGTCCGTTAAAAGCGCAGAGAGCATCATGAAGAACAAGGAACACACCAGGCAGGTCCGAGATACTGTTGTGAAGAAGTTTAAAGCTGGATTTGGATACAAAAAGATTTCCCAAGCTTTAAACATCCCAAGGAGCACTGTGCAAGCGATAATATTGAAATGGAAGGAGTATCAGACCACTGCAAATCTACCAAGACCTGGCCGTCCCTCTAAACTTTCAGCTCATACAAGGAGAAGACTGATCAGAGATGCAGTCAAGAGGCCCATGATCACTGGATGAACTGCAGAGATCTACAGCTGAGGTGGGAGACTCTGTCCATAGGACAACAATCAGTCGTATATTGCACAAATCTGGCCTTTATGGAAGAGTGGCAAGAAGAAAGCCATTTCTTAAAGATATCCATAAAAAGTGTTGTTTAAAGTTTGCCACAAGCCACCTGGGAGACACACCAAACATGTGGAAGAAGGTGCTCTGGTCAGATGAAACCAAAATTGAACTTTTTGGCAACAATGCAAAACGTTATGTTTGGTGTAAAAGCAACACAGCTCATCACCCTGAACACACCATCCCCACTGTCAAACATGGTGGTGGCAGCATCATGGTTTGAGCCTGCTTTTCTTCAGCAGGGACAGGGAAGATGGTTAAAATTGATGGGAAGATGGATGGAGCCAAATACAGGACCATTCTGGAAGAAAACCTGATGGAGTCTGCAAAAGACCTGAGACTGGGACGGAGATTTGTCTTCCAACAAGACAATGATCCAAAACATAAAGCAAAATCTACAATGGAATGGTTCAAAAATAAACATATCCAGGTGTTAGAATGGCCAAGTCAAAGTCCAGACCTGAATCCAATCGAATCTGTGGAAAGAACTGAAAACTGCTGTTCACAAATGCTCTCCATCCAACCTCACTGAGCTCGAGCTGTTTTGCAAGGAGGAATGGGAAAAAATGTCAGTCTCTCGATGTGCAAAACTGATAGAGACATACCCCAAGCGACTTACAGCTGTAATCGCAGCAAAAGGTGGCGCTACAAAGTATTAACTTAAGGGGGCTGAATAATTTTGCACGCCCAATTTTTCAGTTTTTGATTTGTTAAAAAAGTTTGAAATATCCAATAAATGTCGTTCCACTTCATGATTGTGTCCCACTTGTTGTTGATTCTTCACAAAAAAATACAGTTTTATATCTTTATGTTTGAAGCCTGAAATGTGGCAAAAGGTCGCAAAGTTCAAGGGGGCCGAATACTTTCGCAAGGCACTGTACCCACCTTGATTTGATCTATTTTATTATTAGTGTAATAGTTTGTATTAGCTGTATGTTAAACCATTTTTTTTCACTTTGTGCAATGCACACCTAGTCCTAGACTTTGCCATTAACTGTGTCTGATCCTGCAGGTGATCTTCCGTCAGGGAGAGTTGCTGGTGGGGGTGTTGGACAAGGCCCACTATGGCAGCTCAGCATACGGCCTGGTCCACTGCTGCTACGAGCTATATGGAGGAGAGACCAGCGGTAAACTCCTCAGCTGCCTGGCTCGCCTCTTCACTGCCTACCTCCAGCTGTACCGGGGGTTCACTATGGGTAAGGCATGGGCTTCATCCCAACTTCAACCTTATTCCCTATATAGCCCACTACTTTTGACAAACATAGTGCCCAATATAGGGAATAGGGTGCTATTTGGGACATACTAACAGGTGTTCTAGATCTATCTGAACAGACTCATGGATCCATCACAAGGCTCTCTCAAAATTGAAGAGTTATTTATTGAATGCATTTCAGGTGTGGAAGATATCTTGGTGAAACGAGGAGCCAACAGACAGAGAAAGCAGATCATAAAAGAGTCTGTCACGTGTGGGACTAAGGTAAAGATGCCAGTATCAATCAGTTGATCCACGTTCCAGGAACAAATAAACAAATTGAATGACCTGCATTAGTGTGGCAGTAACAGTTGTTTGCTCTGGTGTAACCCAGGCCTTGCAGGCAGCCTTTAACCTGCCTGACACCGTGGACGAGAGTGAGGCTAGGGGCCGCTGGCAGGACGCCCACCTCAACCCAGACCAGAGAGACTTCAACATGGTGGACCTCAAGTTTAAGGAGGTGGCCAATCAGGTCAACAACGACATCAACAAGGTGAGCTACATGGGAGTTTGCATTGTTTGATTTGCTCATCCTTCAGTTTTGTGAAGAGGTTACCATCAGATGGTAGTCATCATCTGTTTGCGTGTGAATGTCAGGCTATCACTGTAAAGAAGAATATATTCCTTAGTGGTCCTCTGTAGCACGGTTGGTAGAGCATGGTTCTTCCAATGCCAGGATAGTGGATTCGATTCCCGAGGCCACCCATATGTAAAAAATGTATGCACACATCACTATAAGTCGCTTTGGATTAAAGTTTCTGCATATATTTCTAATGGACTTTGATAGGAGTTCCTGGTAGCAGGAAACACTTTTAACTGCTGTACGGTTTTGACTGATGCTATTTTCTCCTGCCAGGTGGTCATGCCCCTGGGTCTCCACTGCAGCTTCCCTGAGAACAACCTCCAGCTGATGGTGCAGTCTGGGGCTAAAGGCTCCACTGTCAATACCATGCAGGTACTCCTTTAAGGAACCAAGCAGACATCGAACCATTAAGACACACAACCGATATGCATTTTGTCTCTGTGTATCAATCGCAACTTGATGAGTACATTTCTTTTGTTTTTTTTAGATCTCCTGTCTGCTGGGTCAGATTGAGCTGGAGGGTCGACGTCCTCCCCTGATGCCTTCTGGGAAATCTCTGCCATGCTTCCAGCCGTATGAAAGTTCGCCCCGCTCTGGAGGTTTTGTGTCTGGCAGGTTCCTGACAGGAATCAAGCCCCCGGTACGTGACTTCTCTCTGCCCCAAGTTATGTGTTTTATTGTTCCACTTCATAATTGAAGGTTTCTGAATGTTCATGATTCATTGTTGCAGGAGTTTTTCTTCCATTGCATGGCTGGCCGGGAGGGTCTGGTAGATACAGCTGTTAAGACCAGTCGATCAGGGTACCTTCAGAGGTGAGCTGGCATTACAGAAGTCTGAATGTTTTTACAGAAGTGTGAATGTCTACGTCCCAAATGGCACCCTATTCCCTATATAGTACACAGCCTTCGACCAGAGTCCTGTGGGATTCACACAATATTTACATTTCCCCCTTTCTGAACGGACTCATTGTGGTTCCAGATGTGTGATCAAACACCTGGAGGGCCTGGTGGTTCAGTATGACCTGACTGTGAGGGACAGTGATGGCAGCGTGGTCCAGTTTCTCTATGGAGAGGATGGCCTGGACGTCCCCAAGACACAGTTCCTCCAGCCAAGGCAGTTTCCCTTTATACAGGACAACTATGAGGTAGGATTTGCCTCTGCTCTAGTCAACTGATCCTGTTTTCTAAAGTGTTTATTGAGACTGAAAGCACGTCTTTATTTCAAGACCGTGCATGGCAAACATTGCATCCATTCTTTTTTTAAAGATGACTTTTTGCAGCACCCATTTAGAATTTCCTGTTACTCACAGGTCATCAGAAAGTCCAAGTGCTTGGATGAGGTCCTGGCCAAACTGGACCCTCAGGCTGCCACCAACCATTTCAAAGCCATCAGGAAGTGGAAAGCCAAGAGGGAGCATCTTTCTCCCAGGGAGGGGGCCTTCCTGCTCTTCTCCCAGAAGAAACTGAAGAAGGCAGAGCGCCAGGCTCTAGAGAACCTGGCCAATGGCAGGGATACTGCCACTCTGAAGGTAATGTGTTGTCCCACTGCTGCAACCCCGCAATGTTATCAGATGAAATATCCCTCTACAACTATTTACCAGTTTTTTGGGATGTATTATTTGTCATTCTACTTTTTCAATGTATCATATCAAACTCTGGTAGTTTGCTGTTTTGTTAAACATTCTAATATGTTACCTTCCCATGTTTCTTAGTTGGTGGATAGATGGAGTTCTCTAGACCAGGACAGCAGATCTAAGTACCTGAAGAAGACTTCACACTGTCCTGAGCCCTGCCTGAGCCTGTTCAGGCCTGACATCTCATTTGGGTCAGTGTCAGAGACGTTTGAAAGCATTGTGGAGTCCTATCTAAAGGACATCCAAGTCAAGCAGTTATCTGAGGGAAGCTCGAAGAACCTTGATGCACAAAGGTGAGATTTCAATCCAGATCGTCTATATTGCATATAGTATTTACCTAAATGGACATTTACGTACATTTTAGAGGGGCGGCAGGTAGCCTGGTGGTTAGAGAGTTGGGCCAGTAACCGAAAGGTTGCTAGATCGAATCCCTGAGCTGACAAGGTAAAAATGTGTCGTTCTGCTCCTGAACAAGGCAGTTAACCCACTGTTCTGAGGCCATCACTGTAAATAAGAATTTGTTCTTAACTGACTTGCCAAGTTAAATAAAGGTAAAATAAAGAATAATACGTCTTCTAAAAATGACAAACTTTAGGTGTAGAAACTAAGATTGCGCTGTTGTACATCATTTTAGAAGCCATTGTAGCTACTGTATTTTTTACTGAGTGCTTAGGTTATGTCATGGTCTCCACTCTGTCTATGCAGACTAAAGCATCTGCTGCAGCTGAAGTGGCAGCGAGCCCTGTGTGACCCAGGGGAGGCGGTGGGTCTGCTGGCTGCTCAGAGCATCGGAGAGCCCTCCACCCAGATGACCCTCAACACTTTCCATTTTGCCGGCAGGGGGGAGATGAACGTTACCCTTGGTATCCCAAGGTACAGTATGGTCTCCACTGGAATATAACTGTGCAATGACTCTTTGCCAGAATAAAATGTACAAACTCTGGACATTAGTGTCTGAATATTTTCTCCGTCACCCACAGGCTTAGAGAAATATTGATGATTGCCAGTTCCAGCATCAAGACTCCGATGATGAGTATTCCTGTGTTAAACAGTAAAAAAGCCATCAAGCGGGTGAAGACACTAAGGAAGAAGCTGACTCGCGTGTGTCTAGCTGAGGTTATTATATTGGCTCTATTTACTTACTGTTTATGAACCATTACATCCCAAAGTAATTCAATCGTTACTACCACAGAAATATAATACATTTTTCTATGGTTATCACTCCATTCTTGTGTTTCAATTAATTGTGAGTGAGAGTCATTATTCTGTCCATTGTTGTTCAAAGGTGTTGCACAAAGTGGATGTCCTGGAGACACTCCGGGTGAAGAACAAACAACAGAAGGACCGCGTCTTCAAGATCATCTTCCGCTTTCTTTCCCCAGAGCGCTACCAGGAAGACAAGATGCTGACTCCCCATCAGATCCTCCACTACATGGAGAACAGGTGAGCTATTATAACCAGCGCT
This sequence comes from Oncorhynchus kisutch, assembly GCF_002021735.2. Classification (NCBI taxonomy): domain Eukaryota; kingdom Metazoa; phylum Chordata; class Actinopteri; order Salmoniformes; family Salmonidae; genus Oncorhynchus; species Oncorhynchus kisutch. The sequence goes on from NC_034188.2 coordinate 19,889,982, forward strand.
GTGCCCAACACATTCTCTTGCCAACACAACCCGTGTGTGTGTGAGAATCAGATCACGGTTACTAGTCCGACAAATGTACTTCCGTGTTGTCGGTCTGAACCAATGTAAGGCATTCTTTGCTACCTTGTCTTTTCCAGATTCTTCCGCCTACTACTGGAGGCCATTAAGAAGCGCAATACCAAGCTGGCCTCTATCAACGCAGTGGAAACACGCAAGGCTACAGTACGAGATAATGACCAGGATGTAGGGGACTCCTCAGCTAGACAGGTGTGTTAAACAAGCATAGACTTTTCCCTATTCATCTGTTCCTTTCAGCCATAACTTTACATTTGTCTTTAAAGCTTGGACTTAATCATTACCAAAGTGACCATTGTTCTTAAATGTAGAATTATGCTACATTTGTCCCAATCTTAATTTGTGTAAGTCATTTCTTTGTTGTAGGAGAGTGGAGAAGGGGATGGGGAGGAGGAGAGCATGATTGTGGACGATGTGGGGAATGAGGGAGACGCTGACGCCTCGGATGCGAAAAGGAGAGAGAATCAGGAGGAAGAAGTGGATTATGAGAGTGAGGAGGGAGAGGATGCTGAGGGAGAGGACCTGGTGGAGGAAAAAGAGGAGAACTCTGAAGAGGTGCCTGATGAGGTGCCCGGTGACCTGGCCACTGAAGAGCCTGGTGGTGCTGGGGCAAGGAAGAGGTCGAAGCAGAAAAGCACACACACACAGGACAGAATGAGGGTCAACACTGTGCTGGAAACTAGTTCCAGCATCGAGGACTATTCCTATGACAGCCAGCAGGGTCTCTGGTGTGAGGTATGTACCCCTAGTCTGTGCCCTTCTGTCTGATTTGGAATATTACTTTCTGGGTTTAAGATACTAAAATACTTATTTCAGCCAATGGTTGCCTCATTGATGGTCCGCATTGTTTCTCACAAAACCAAGTACTTGACTTGAATATAAATGTTTTGAATGTGGATTGAGTGGAGTTTTTGCATTTCTCTGTTTGTCAGGTTACGCTCATCCTGCCTGTCAGCAAGGTGCACTTTGACCTGACGTCGCTGGTGGTGGCCGTGGCCCAAAATGCAGTGGTGATGGAGACTAAGGGCATCACCAGATGTCTGCTCAGTGAGGTCACTAAGAAAGATGGCTCCAAGGAGCTGGAGCTCAAAACTGAGGGCATCAACATGCACGAGCTGTTTAACCACAGTGAAGTAAATCCACAAACTTTCACATGTATAGAGTACTTGTACAGTAAAAACATAATTTCTTAATGTGGGTATCTTTGTTTATACATTCTATGCTATGTGTTTTAATCTCAGATTCTTGATGTGAATCGGCTGTACTCCAATGAGGTCCACGCCATGGCAAACACGTACGGCATTGAGGTGGCCCTGAGAGTCATTGAGAAGGAAATTAAAGATGTCTTCGCTGTCTACGGTACAAACAGGCTCACAACTTCTTTAGCTATCTACTCATTTCCCAACAACAGGTTCTGGAGAGCTGTGTGATCTCCTCTCTGCTCTCCTTTCCTTTGCAGGTATTGAGGTGGACCCCAGGCATTTATCCTTGGTGGCAGACTACATGTGTTTTGAGGGCGTGTACAAACCTCTCAACCGCTTCGCCATTCAGTCCAACTCCTCTCCATTGCAACAGATGACCTTCGAGACGAGCTACAAGTTCCTGAAGCAGGCCACTATGTTGGGTAGGCATTATTACACAAAACATCTGTAGGCTGTACACATAATACAACAGGAGACGTAATACATCATAAAATAAATAGAACAATACATGGTCTGCCCCTCATCAGTTGTTGGTTTAACGAGGTGTCTGATCTTTGCTCTCTCAACAGGCTCCCATGATAAGTTGGTCTCTCCCTCAGCTTGCTTAGTGGTGGGTAAGGTTGTAAAAGGAGGGACTGGGATCTTTGATCTGAAGCAGCCATTGCAATAAATGTTGTTAAATGCATCAGGTACCCATAGCCTCCATGTCTAGATATTTCAAAGGAAGGAAGTGAACGCACCAGTTCACTGCAAGTGCCATTGTTATGACAATGAGGAAAGGGACCGTTTTTTTATTTGTTGTATGTTGTCTTGTATTTGACTATTAAATATGTATTGAAGTGTTTATTGTATGGCCTCTTTATTTGAATATATTTGAATAACACGGTCTGTTTGGGTGTGGAGTCAAAATAGCTTTGGTTTCTAAGGCTAAAGGAAGACCAATGCATGCCATGTAGTATCCATACCAGAAGCAGCTGTTGATATTGGAAGCTATTTGTATGAATTGTATTTAGCACTCTGGTGGGCCAAATAAAGATAAAAGATTATATATATTTTTTTAAAATCTTTTTTTAACCAGGTAGGCAAGTTGAGAACAAGTTCTAATTTGCAACTGCGACATGGCCAAGATAAAGCATAGCAGTTTGACACACAAAACAACAGAGTTACACATGGAATAAACAAAACATAGTCAATAACACAGTAGGGGAAAAAGTCTATATACAGTGAGTGCAAATGAGGTAAGATAAGGGAGTTAAGGCAATAAATAGGCCATGGTGGTGAAGTAATTACACTAGCAATTAAACACTGGAATGGTAGATGTGCAGAAGATGAATGTGCAAGTAGAGATACTTGGGTGCAAAGGAGCAAAATATATAAATACAGTATGGGGATGAGGTTGTTGGATGGGCTGTTTACAGATTGGCTATGTACAGGTGAAGTGATCTGTGAGCTGCTCAGACAGCTGGTGCTTAAAGCTAGTTAGGGAGATATGAATCTCCAGCTTCTGTGATTTTTGCAGTTCGTTCCAGTCATTGGCAGCAGAGAACTGGAAGGAAAGGCGGCTAAATTAGGCTTTGGGGGTGACCAGTGAGCTGAGATAAGGCTCGGCTTTACCTAGCAGAGCCAGTGGGTTTGGCGACGAGTATGAAGCAAGGGCCAGCCAACGAGAGCATACAGGTCGCAGTGGTGGGTAGTATATGGGGCTTTGGTGACAAAACGGATGGCACTGTGATAGACTGCATCCATTTTGTTGAGTAGAGTGTTGAGTATTTTATAAATGACATCGCCGAAGTCGAGGATCGGTAGGATGGTCAGTTTTACGAGGGTATGTTTGGCAGCATGAGGGAAGGATGCTTTGTTGTGAAATAGGAAGCCGATTCTAGATTTAATTTTGGATTGGAGATGCTTAATGTGAGTCTGGAAGGAGAGTTTACAGTCTAACCAGACACCTAGGTATTTGTAGTTGTCCACATATTCTAAGTCGGAGCCGTCCAGAGTAGTGATGCTGGACGAGGGGGCAGGTGCGGGCAGTGGTTGGTTGAAGAGCATGCATTTAGTTTTTCTTGCATTTAAGTGCAGTTGGAGGCCACGGAAGGAGAGTTGTATGGCATTGAAGCTCGTCTGGAGGTTAGTTAACAGTGTCCAAAGAAGGGCCTGAAGTATACAGAATGGTGTCGTCTGCGTAGAGGTGGATCAGAGAATCACCAGCAGCAAGAGCGACATCATTGATGTATACAGAGAAGAGTCGGCCCGAGAATTGAACCCTGTTGCACCACCATCGAGACTGCCAGAGGACAACAGGCCCAGACAACAGGCCCTCCGATTTGACACACTGAACTCTATCTGAGAAGTAGTTGGTGAACCAGGCGAGGCAATCATTTGAGAAACAAAGGCTGTTGAATCTGCCAATAAGAATGTGGTGATTGACAGTCGAGAGCCTTGGCCAGGTCGATGAATACGGCTGCACAGTAATGTCTCTTATCGATGGCGGTGATGATATAATTTCACACCTTGAGCGTGGCTGAGGTTGTTATTAAAATGTATTATTAGGTTATTATTATGGCTGTGGCTATTATATGTAATTCTATGAAAGTGTGTACATCCACAGACCATCCATTCTGGGTCACTGAGGTATAAGAAGCTATGGGTGGTCTTTTATTTTGAAGGATAGGTCACATACCGGAAGCAATTATGAATCTGCTCCCCGCTCATTGGTTATGCAGATTAGTACGAATTCCCACTAGTTACCACAGCTTCAAAGTCGCTATATTGGCTGTCGTAAAATTGTATGAAAACCCTGCTTTTTGGGGTAAATGTACGGTTAGGCATAATGCTAGAAGTGTGATTAGGCTTATCTTTAAAACCAGGTTTTAAGAAGATACATTGTAGAAATAGACGGGGTTAGTCATGATTATGACTTTGTGGCTACTCGTGATAACCACGTCCCTTCCATGATTATCAACGTTACTGTTGCTGGCTACATCAAATAACATATCGTCAGATAACGTGAACATTCATTATACTGTCAAGATGACTGCTTATAAACGTCCGCTGATGGGTAAGTAGTTACAGTAGCTGGCTAAATAAGCATCCAACGTTCGCTTGCTGGTGATAGATAGTATGATAAAAGCTAGCTAACGTTAGCTAGCGCGTAACCGTTTGTGTCAAAATAACAAGTTGGATTTTGGACTTCCTATGTTACGTTAAATACGTGATCTTCCCAGACATATTTTAGGGCGTTAACGTTTGCTATCTAGCTGTGGGCTTCAGTAGCTAACCAACTGTCAAGCCATAGGGTAAATCCATTGGAATTCAATTGTTTTTTGACATCGTGCCAAAACATTCAGGACTAGTTAAAGGTGCTCAGTTGACTTATTTTGCATACACCGCCATACCATGAGACATGGACATACTTCATCACTGGAAAATATAGCTAAACGGTTGCGTTTGCTATCAATAAAAAGCGTACAACGGGGTTGTCTAAGGATTTGGAAAATCATTTAAATAAATACAAATTTAAACCTTTTAACGTCTAAAAAAACAAACTCTTATTTGTTTATATAATTGTACGTTTAAGCCGGGAACTCGGAAAAAATACAAGCTCTAACTGGAGAAAATCCTTTTGAATGGTCCGACTTGAAAATCCAACTCGGAACCGGAGGCATCTTTCAACATATTTTTTTCTTCTTCCGTTAACAACAAATCAATACAGAGAGTATATGAGGGAACACAAGTGTGTATATATATATATGTATATATGTATGTGTGTGTATATATATATATATATATATATATATATATATATATATATATATATATATATATATATATATATATATATATATATATATATATATATATATATATATATATGTGTGTATATATATGTATGTATATGTATATATATATATATATGTGTATATATATGTATATGTATATATATATGTATGTATATATGTATATGTATATATGTGTATATATATGTATATGTATATATATGTATATGTGTGTATATAAGGATATATATATACAATTGAGCTAGGGGGTACAATATCACATTACACAAGAATAATGAAATGAATTAAACATAAACATGTTTCGGCTTATTCCTATAGGTAAAGAATCCAAGCAGTACATCTCTCCACAATCGTGTAAGACCTTCAAAAGTGTTCAATTATAAATCTGATGTTTTGCCACAGTTTTCTTGAAAAGATGCAACATTGTTTATGGGTGGTCATTACAGAAGGAGAAATTTGAGTTGATGTTTTCATTAAATTTCTTCATATAGTGGTTGGCAGGATAATATTTATGAATAATTTTTGTTAACAAGTAGGTATGTGTGTGGCAACATCCAAACTTTTTTCCAACAGATATTATCAATAAATCCATTCCAATAAGGAATAGGTATACAATAAGGTATACAACATCCTGCTGAAACAAGGTTCTTATCGCTCTGTTGTTGAATGGACCAAAAGAGAAACAAATCTTTCCTACTGATGAGTCAACAGGGTCAATAGAAGGTAGGCTCTGAGGGTCAGGTCTTGACACGTTCCTGAATAACAGAGCAACACCTGAGGGAATGGCATCTAAAACAATTGCAAAATCTTTAGGTGTTACAGGGACCTTATAAGGAATTCTTATCACTTTACAACTGAGTAAAAGACCCTCTGCATTTACCAGTTGGCTCACCAATAGGATATTATTTCGGAACCAATATTCTAAAAACAAAGAAGTATTTTTATACAATATATTCTGATTATTCCATACATCTTTGTGGAGAAAAATTGTTTATAAATTAAGGACCATGACAAGAAAACCTGCCGATGAAAAGCAGAAAGTTTCACTGGAATTTTGTCAATATTATAATTGCAAAACAACATGAAGTTAAGGCCACCAAAAGTAGAGAAGACATGATGAGGAATAAAATTCCAGATAGAAGTGGGTCTTCTTAGGAATTGTTTTATCCAATTGATCTTAAAAGTATTATTTAAAGTAGTGAAGTCCAGAAAATTCAGTCCACCATTCTCATAAGTGTTCATTACAACAGTTTTCCTAATGTAATGGGTACGGTTTCTCCACAGAAAGTTGAAAAGCATCTGGTCTATCTCCTTGCTTATTTTACTGTCAAGATATAAAGATAGAGCACCATATGTTAGTCTAGAGATACCTTCAGCCTTGGTTATTAGGACTCTACCTTTTTAAAGATAAGTCCCTCTGTAGCCATTGATTTAGCTTCTTCTGGGTATTTTTAATAAGAGGGTTAAAATTTAAGCCTCTTTTTTTATGGTTATGCCTAAATATGTAAGTTATTTTTTCTGGAATACCATAATATGAAGGTGTCACAATCTTTGACAGCCATGAGTTCACATTTATTAATGCTAAGATATAGACCAGACGCTTTGGAAAAGGATTATATCACATTGATCGATATGGGAATTTGGTTAGCGTCTTTCAGAAAAAAGTGTAGTATCGTCAGCCAGCTGGTTTATAATAATTTCTTTACCAGCTATGTTCATTCTAGATCTCCGATTTTCCGACCTGACGTCATGTTTTTTTTCCCAAGTTCACAGTTATTGAAAGCACTTGAACCTACTTTACATCGCTACAGTCCAAACGCGAAGAGCCCTCGGACCTGAACCCTCACCCCCTGAATGACGTTTTATATCGTCACATCCGAGTGTACCTCAAATGTCGCTTACCCAAGCGTGGGAGAGTGATGATCGGAGAGGTAACGTCCTTGGTGGAAGTCTTGAAGTTGAGCTTAAAAACAACCAACCTAAAGCTATAAAGATACCTAGCAGCCTAAAGTCGCTCACACTCCTGTCAGGTAGCTAGCTACAGTTATCCTGGCTAGCTAGTTTTATAGCTAGCCAACGTTTTTATAGGCTCCTCACCACGAGACTACGCAAATTTCGCATGTACCAACGCCAAAATCAATGTAATCTATATTGACCCTTTTCCAGTACATGACACACTGACGTCACGCACAGATGTGCGCGACTCTTGGTGGCTGTAAGAAGGCCATCGCCATCTGCGCCCATTCAACATAACTTTAATCTAGACTTGTGTTACTTTTAAACCAACATTTTGGGGGGCTTCTCTTACGCTTACAATTATGTTGTTTTTCTTTCTTGAACAGTTGCTAAGGTATTTGGTTGTGCTCTTTGCAAAATAACTTGTGGATGCAGAAGTTGTTAGATAGATGCTAACACTCATTGATATAGGCTGTAGCAAAAGCTATAACAAACCATTTTGCTGGGTGAGGTTGAAGTGTTTTTAAAAGTATAATGCAGTTGATTTGCGATGATGACACAAACATTATATTAAGCAGGACATTCATACGAGCCTTAAAATCCAATTATAATCCAAAAGTAGTGTGAAATGCACGCATAAGCAACATGTAAATAGAGGCTTTTATTTTAGCTGGTGTTCTATAAGAACTCTTGTTCTGCCATCCACTTGCGCGCATCGCCCTCGTGCTGCAATGTTTGTAAACACAGAAAGGGGTTTATATATATATGTATGTATGTATGTATGTATGTATGTGTGTGTGTGTGTGTGTGTATATATATGTGTGTGTGTGTGTGTGTGTGTGTTTTAGCAAGCTTGAGTCATTTTGTTCTCACATGCCAAAAATGCAGCTATGTTGATTTAAATTGGACATGTTTGCATTGAATTTTGGGTCATATCAACCCCACAATTGATCAAAGTTCTTCACTCGCTTCCTCAAACTAAATCGAGGGCAGAGGGGGCAATGTTTGAATTGGACTACCACTTAAAATGGCAATCCAACTGCATCCATTTTTTGATGGGGATTCCCCCGAGGAAAAGTGTGTAAAGGAAGTAAAATTAACGTGTTTGGACTGCATCTGAGGTTTTTGTGTCTTTCCCACCATCAGTTGAGACAACATGCTATTGAATACAGGAGAACGAAGGTTACGTATGTGAGCTATTGAATCACTACAATATGTAGATCAAGAACACTAAGGTAACCTGCCTAAATGACTACAGACCCGTAGCACTCACGTCCGTAGCCATGAAGTGCTTTGAAAGGCTGGTAATTGCTCACATTAACACCATTATCCCAGAAACCCTGGACCCACTCCAATTTGCATACCGCTCAAACGGATCCACAGATGATGCAAACTTTATTGCACTCCACACTTCCCTTTCCCACCTGGACAAAAGGAACACCTACGTGAGAATGCATCGAGAGAATCCTGACTGGTTGCATTACTGCCTCTGACCGTAAGGCGCTACAGAGGGTAGTGCGTGCCACCCAGAACCTCTACACCAGGCGTGTGTCAGAGGAAGGCCCAAAAAATTGTCAAAGACCCCAGTCATAGACTGTTCTCTCTGCTACCGCGTGGCAAGCGGTACCGGAGAGCCAAGTCTAGGACCAAAAGGCTTCTCAACAGAAGCCTTTTGGTCCCCAAGCCATAAGACTTGAACAGGTTATCAAAGTGACAAATGAACTTTGATTTGATGAAAGCCTGCTCCAGAGAGCTCAGGATTTCAGACTGGGGCAAAGGTTCACCTTCCAACAAGACAACGACCCTAAGCACACAGCCAAGACAAAGTAGGAGTGGCTTAGGTACAAGTCTCTGAATGTCCCGAGTGCCTCAGCCAGAGCCCGGACTTGAACCCGATCGAACATCTCTGGAGAGACCTGAAAATAGCTGTGCAGCGACGGCTCCCCATCCAACCTGACAGCTTAGAGGATCTGCAGAGAAGAATGGGAGAAACCCCCCAAATACAGGTGTGCCAATCTTGTAGTGTCATACCCAAGAAGACTCGAGGTTCTAACCACTGCCAAGGGTGCTTCAACAAAATACTGAGTAAAGGGTCAGAATAGTTATGTAAATATTATATTTCTGTTTTTTTTTAATACATTTGCAAAAAAGTTTAAAAAATCTGTTTTTGCTTTGAAATTATCCGGTATTGTGTGTAGATAGATTGAGGAGGGGGAAAAACAATTTAATCAATTTTAGAATAAGGCTGTAGCATAACAACATGTAGAAAAAGTCCAGGGGTCTGAATACTTTCCGAATGCACTGTACACTCCAACATAGAGCTCTTACTAAGTAAATCCTCTCTGTAATGAGTCGTGAAAAGGAAGAGGTGGAAGGAGTGCGGCGGCACTCCCCCGCAGCACTACCCGGTACACAGGACTAATCTGAAATTCTTACTCGGAATGTATCCTGCCGAATGGAAAGATACCATGTTGGATTGATCCAATATAGTGTCATTTCAATCATATACATATAATTCATAGAATGGACTTATCCCTTAAGACCACTGCAATTTAGCTGGTGCACCATTTGAAATTGAATGGACAGTTTTACTTGTAATCTCTAGCATAAAGATGGCCGCTGGTCCACCCACTGTCGAATGTAAACTTAAATGTTCTATTCTATATTCTATTATCTATATTTCAATATTTTTCCTATAGAGTATTGACAGTATAATTTTAAAACAGATGTTCCCATTCAAGTCAACATTCTCTTATGTGTGGACCTCCAACCATCTTTGTGGTACCATTTCAAAGTAGACATTTTTTTTCAATTGTATTCCCCTTTTAGTACATTTTATCAGCCAAAACATGACACCCACCCTGTATTCAAGAGGGTGTTGTGTCTCAACCGATGGCAGGCACAACACAAAAACCTCCGCTGATTTTGAATAGGGTTTAAGCTACAGCATATGCGAATATGAGAAAAAAAAATGGACATTTATGCATTTTTTTTAATATAAAAGAAACTTTATTCAAATATATAATAGTTGGATAACGTTGTTTGTAAACTTAAGTGATATAAATCTGAACCGTTTATTTTTTCCAGTGATGAAGACATGGATGTCAGATGGTATGGTGGGGTATGCAAAATAGGTCAACTTTGAGCACCTTTATCTCTTGAATGTTTTTGCATTGAGGTCCAAAGAGTCACTTTCTGAGCACTTCTACAATGGACAAATGTGTATGGAATCTTTCGTTCAAATTCAAAGGGATGCTTTCAAAAAGTGATTGAATTCAAATGGATTTACCCCATACACATACTGTACTGTTTTGGATTGGCTGTGCTGAATTACCTTTGACCTGCTACTGGGTGTAGGAACTGTCCCATGAGGAACAGGCTAATCAGCGATAACGACAGAGGGAGGCACATTAACTTCCTGACAACAACAAGATGAGGATTTCAAAGCGTTGTGGCTCCAACAGGTAAATATTGTTAGTTTGTTCACCCTATTTATTAATAATCACTAGCTAAATGAAGACTCTATTGAAACCCTGTTTTACAGAGTTCCAACTGCCTACTTGATAAGTTATTCAGTTGTTACTCAGTTATTATTAGGCTACTCCAGGTGCTTGCATGTCCCTGTGTCAGGAATGAGCTCATGGGCATTTCATCATGCAGCCACAAATTTGTTTAGAAATACTAGCTTAATTTCCTTACCTGGCTCAGAAGCACACTACATAACTTGTCCTGGAGGCATTACGTCATGATCATGTATGATATTATATATAAAGAAGCATTGTTCACTGTGTAACAGTGAACATATTATTCCTGCAGACGTTTGTTGTTGCCCTTGATGGTCCTCGGGTTGATGATCTTACTGGCTGTTGTAACCCTTAATTGGTTTGAGACTGAATCACAGATGCCTTTGGCATGGCACGTGGATCCCAACCACCGAAAGGTAAGGCTCTTCATCTTTGTTTGTAACCGTTCAGCGTTGACTTTATAATCATTTTATTTAACTAGGCAAGTCAGTTAAGAACAAGTTCTTATTACAATGTGAACATTACAAACGGCCAAACCCGGACGACGCTGGGCCAATTGTGTGCCGCCGTATGGGACTCCCAATCACGTCAGGATGTGAGACAGGCTGGATACGAACCAAGGACTGTAATGACGCCTCTTGCACTGAGATGCAGTGCCTTAGACCGCTGCGCCACTTCAGGAGCCCCAAAATGTTCAAACAACAACACAGGGATTGGGCTGGAGAAATGTAACCATATGGGTGCAAGGACTAACCATTCATGTTGTTAAAATTATAGTTTTAACCATGTTTTGAGGCTATACCGTATTTGTTTACAATTACATTGTTTATAAACAATGGAGTAAAACAAGCTTATATTTTGAGTTCTGATGGGGTGTATAGTACAGTTGAGCTAAGCTCATGAGGCATTTATAAGTTATATTCTTCAAGAATCAATGCGTCGTTATCATGAATTGAAAAGACCAAAAATGGATTTATCAATTGTAGATAGCTTCTTTTAATGTGTTTATTTATAGTGGTGCATTTGATACAATTATATGATCTTTCCAGCTTGTGCACTCTTTTGTACGGGGTGTTCTTTCGAACCAGTGCAGACCAGCCTTTGCCAGGAAGGGAGTAGAAGCAAGGCTCCAGAGCTCTAGTCATGTGACTGATCCTTTCCTGTGGCGGGACACACTGCTGACTCGAGAGATGTTCAAGTACCCCCCACCATTCGGGTTCCGTGACATGCATGGCAAACTGAAGGATGTCCTCAACCTCCTCCCTGCTCAACCAGAGCAGCTGAAGAAAGAGTGCAGACGCTGTGTGGTCTTGGGAAATGGAGGAATCCTCCGTGGCCTTGAGCTGGGTACCCTGCTTGACCAGTTTGATGTTGTCATTAGGTGAGACTACACCTGCTTTGTGTACCTGGATTTTCAAATGGCTCATCTCTAGACCAGGCAGTGAATTCACCTTTGACCGGCAATTTATTGTCGCACATTAAGATTACGGTCACTTTATTGGTCAAATGCATACAAGGTCCAACTGAAATAACTTCCGCTTTTAACCCAACCCCTCCGTAAGACACACATACATGTACATATACAGGCTTTGGAGAGGTGTGGAGAGCTGCCACACTAGGCACCGGGGAGCAGTTGTTGTGGGGGGTTAAGTGCTTTGCTCAAGGCACAATGGTAGGCAATGGCATCTAGAATTTGATACCAGTAACCCTCAGGTTGCCAGCTCACTTCCCGGTAGATTTTCCACTTTTGACCCAGAAATCGAACTAGCAACCCTCTGGTTGCTGGCTCGCCTCTCTAACCATCAGGTTACCTGCCGTCCCCTGCTGCTTATCAACAGGATGAGACTTTCTGTGGAACAGAAGTCATCACTATAATGATAACATTTCTAAGTAAGAAGGGTAGAACTGTTATAGTATATCATTGTTGATTCATCCAAAGAGTGAATGGTTTCATGAGTGGACCTGTGTCACGTTGACATTCTGTTCACTGCACCACAGGCTCAATAGTGGTCCTTTGAGGAACTACAGTAAAGACGTGGGGAACCGGACCTCTATCCGGATGAGCTACCCAGAGGGAAGCCCCAAGGTCTGGGAAGATGTGGACCCTGAGCTGCTGTTTGTGGCGGTGGTCTACAAGGCTGTAGACTTCAAGTGGATCAGAGCAATGATCAACAGACAGAGAGTTGTGAGTTGTAAAGCCCACCACCAGAAACATGAACAAAATATTAATTTAAAGAAAAAGAGAATGAAATTAGGTAATGTGTAGGCATAGTTGTTGAAATTTTTATAAGGAGCACAGACATGGCTGAGCGATTTGAAATGCAAATTCAGACACTGCCTACTACTTTACCTAACATTAGATTTGTTTTTGTTTCAGTCCCTTTGGGACTGGCTGTTTTTCTGGCAGAAGGTGCCAGAGAAGATTCCAGTAGACTTATCAAAGTTCCGTGTGTTGAATCTGGAGATCATCAGGCAGATGGCGATGGACCTGTTAGCCTACTCCTCCCCACAGAAACGCCTCTGGGGCTGGGATCAGGTCAGACAACCTTTCACCAGTTAAACAGTGCATATTACACTGAAGACTTACAAAACATATTCATACACTAACTAAACTGAAATGAAAGGAACAATAATAAAAAAAGCTTTGATGTATAGACATAATGGGCCGTTTTGGAAGAGTTCTCTACTAGTCGGACATTCTATGCACATAATCATCCCAGTTGGTAGAATGTTTATCTTTGCCATCCCCTGGCAAGATAAAGGAGACTCAATATTGACTGTTCAAATTGTGGGTGTAAAAAATGTGTCAATGCCTTTTCTGTAAACTGATTGTTCTGCTAGCAACCAGCAGCAATCTTTACCTGTAGCACAGGAGAGGGCCGTGCCTGTTTTCTAATACACTGCTCAAAAAAATAAAGGGAACACTTAAACAACACAATGTAACTCCAAGTCAATCACACTTCTGTGAAATCAAACTGTCCACTTAGGAAGTAACACTGATTGATAATAAATTTCACATGCTGCTGTGCAAATGGAATAGACAACAGGTGGAAGTTATAGGCAATTAGCAAGACACCCCCAATAAAGGAGTGGTTCTGCAGGTGGGGACCACAGACCACTTCTCAGTTCCTATGCTTCCTGACTGATGTTTTGGTCACTTTTGAATGCATCAGGAGACGTGGAGGAGGCCGTAAGAGGGCAACAACCCAGCAGCAGGACTGCTACCTCCACCTTTGTGCAAGGAGGAGCACTGCCAGAGCCCTGCAAAATGACATCCAGCAGGCCACAAATGTGCATGTGTCTGCTCAAACGGTCAGAAACAGACTCCCTGAGGGTGGTATGAGGGCCCGACGTCCACACGTGGGGGGGGTTGTGCTTACAGCCCAACACCGTGCAGGACGTTTGGTATTTGCCAGAGAACACCAAGATTGGCAAATTCGCCACTGGCACCCTGTGCTCTTCACAGATGAAAGCAGGTTCACACTGAGCACGTGACAGACTTGACAGTCTGGAGACACCGTGGAGAACGTTCAGCTGCCTGCAACATCCTCCAGCATGACCGGTTTGGCGGTGGGTCAGTCATGGTGTGGGGTGGCATTTCTTTGGGGAGCCGCACAGTCCTCCATGTGCTCGCCAGAGGTAGCCTGACTGCCATTAGGTACCGAGATGAGATCCTCAGACCCCTTGTGAGACCATATGCTGGTGCGGTTGGCCCTGGGGTCCTCCTAATGCAAGACAATGCTAGACCTCATGTGGCTGGAGTGTGTCAGCAGTTCCTGCAAGAGGAAGGAATTGATGCTATGGACTGGCCCGCCCGTTCCCCAGACCTGAATCCAATTGAGCACATCTGGGACATCATGTATCGCTCCATCCACCATTGCACCACAGACTGTCCAGGAATTGGCGGATGCTTTAGTCCAGGTCTGGTAGGAGATCCCTCAGGAGACCATCCGCCACCTCATCAGGAGCATGCCCAGGCGTTGTAGGGAGGTCATACAGGCACGTGGCCACACACACTACTGAGCCTCATTTTGACTTGTTTTAAGGACATTACATCAAAGTTGGATCAGCCTGTAGTGTGGTTTTCCACTTTAATTTTGACTGTGACTCCAAATCCAGACCTCCATGGGTTAATACATTTGATTTCCATTGATAATTTTTGTGTGATTTTGTTCATTCAGATCTAGGATGTGTTATTTTAGTGTTCTCTTTATTTTTTTGAGCAGTGTACATTTTGTATTCACTGTCCTCTGTAACTTGACATTGTTTGCTCTCCTCTTTGTGCAGAACGTGCCCACCATGGGCATCTCAGCCCTCAACCTGGCCACCTACCTGTGTGACGAGGTCAGCCTAGCAGGCTTTGGTTACAACCTCAGCCAGAAGGAGACGCCCCTGCATTACTATGACAATATACCCATGACAGCTATGCTGGGGCAGAACATGCACAACGTGGACCGTGAAAGGGCTCTCCTCCAGAGCCTGGTGAGGGAAGGGACTGTATCAGACCTCACAGGGGGCCTGCACTGCACCTTCTGCCCCAGCTGAAAGAGACTGATCTGGGCCCGCAGCGCAGCTAGCGACACACCAACGATCTACCTTCCACTGACTTATCATTCCAATACTTTTCACCCTGGAATTCAAAAAGTTGATTTGAGTCTATGGATCTGGGGACTTGACTGCAAACTCTTCTATGTTCTAGTGCATGCCAGCATATTGAATCTGCATGGACTAGTAGATGTGCTGACATGATGGGGAACAGTGAAGCTGTACACTTCTCCCCTGCGCAGTTGAAAACGACAAGCCTAAATCCTTCTATAAGGGAAGTATTATCACTGCTAAACTTAAATGTTTTTTGTATTTATTAAGAGATCATGTATAATTACTTAATTAAATCTTAGCATAAAGTTGATGCTAAAAAGTGTACAAACATTACCATAAATATTGTGAATAATGAACAGATGGACTAACAACAGATAATTAACATTACCCTTTTTATGCTTTCGATTTTAAGTTCAATGTTTAGTTTGTCCACAAGATGTCTGAATTTGGTTGTGTTTTTACATTTTTGTAATGTAATTATTATATTGTTTTTATTATAATAATGTACTCAATGCTTGACTTGGACTAAGATGGGAGCCGGTACTAATTATATTTACAGTGGGGCAAAAAAGTATTTAGTCAGTTACCAATTGTGCAAGTTCTCCCACTTAAAAAGATGAGAGGCCTGTAATTTTCATAGGTACACTTCAACTATGACAGACAAAATGAGAAAAAAAAATCCAGAAAATCACATTGTATGATTTTTTAAAATTAATTTATTTGCAAATTATGGTGGAAAATAAGTATTTGCCCTCAGAAGATTCAAATGGGAGGCAGGCCTACACACAACCTATATATGTATGTGCCATTTGCTAAATGTTTTTATAATTTAATTATCAGTCACCGTTTTTCTTTTATTCCAGGCTTTATTAAAGAATTCCACAAACGGAAATACACAATGGACAGTTTCTCCTCATGGCTGAGCCACATAATGCCAGGGTATATCTGGTGGGCTTTCTCCTCATTGCTGAGCCACATAATGCCAGGGTATATCTGGTGGGCTTTCTCCTCATTGCTGAGCCACATAATGCCAGGGTATATCTGGTGGGCTTTCTCCTCATGGCTGAGCCACATAATGCCAGGGTATATCTGGTGGGCTTTCTCCTCATGGCTCAGCCACATAATGCCAGGGTATATCTGGTGGGCTTTCTCCTCATGGCTGAGCCACATAATGCCAGGGTATATCTGGTGGGCTTTCTCCTCATGGCTGAGCCACATAATGCCAGGGTATATCTGGTGGGCTTTCTCCTCATGGCTGAGTCACATAATGCCAGGGTATATTTGGTGGGCTTTCTCCTCATGGCTGAGCCACATAATGCCAGGGTATATTTGGTGGGCTTTCTGGAATAAGGACACGTGCATAACGTGGTAGAAAGGGCCATAGAGGATCATATTAATAGAATTCTCTATTTCATTGAGGTCACAATAGTTACATGGTGTTTCCTCTTCCATTTCACCACAATACCGACCTGTTTCAATACACAGAGACAATATCCCTGATCTTACCTATTTCAATACGCGGAGGCAATATCCCTAATCTTACATAGCGATCTCTTGCTTTTCGGGAGGTTGTACATTATATTTCTTACACAGAAATTCCCCCTTAATGAAAGGGTTTATGATTAATCTCCTCCACTTATTTTAATATTGCATCATCAGTTGTGTTTTAATAGCGTCTATGTCTGACTTCATTTGGTTTTCGTACAACTGTTCACAGTCAGACTGTTGGAAAATGTCAGACATTTCAGTTGTCCAGGCTCCCCCTATGGAGAGATCCCATTGAAAAACGCTGCTGGCTATTCTGGCAATTGGCATATCCAACAGTCTATTCCAAAGTCTCACCATACACGCCTACCATCTCACCTCACAGGAATCCCAGCCCATGTCCCAGTTATTTCCAGTATAGGTGCAAACTTGTGGAGACCTAAAAAAATTACGTACTGCTCTGTTATGGACGTGTTAATTTTTGAGATACCTCTTAGCACCCCACACTCCTGCTGAATAGTCCAAGACAGGACACACGCATGTCTGATACAGTTTGGAATACGTAGCATAACCAATATCTTTGAGTGGTTTTGTTTTTCCTAGAACTCCCCCAGGAGCTCTACTTGCTGAGTCGGCCCGGGCAGATGTGCCGTATAGAGAGGTCATATGTTCATCAAAATAAAGACCAAATATTTAGAATTGCTAGTAACCTTGCATTTCTTCACCAAAAAACATCCTGAAAAACAATTCTCTTGGTACCCGGTTTTCTAAAATGCAATATCTATGTTTTTCTGATTGATCATGCGTCTCCATCTTTTGCAACAATTGACTGTACATAATACCATTTTCTGTAGGTCTTGTTCAGTTTCTGCCATTAAAATAATATCATCAGCATATAAGATGTCATATCTTACTCCAATATTTTACTGTTTAATTTATTTTGCCAAATCATTCATGAACATAGCAAACAAGAGTCTGATAAGGCATCTCCTTGTTTTACACCCAAGAATGTGGGAAACCAATCTGTACCATGTTGATTAACATGCAGGTAGTTAGTGCTTTGTAGAGAGACTGGGTTGCGTGATCAAATTTCCCATCCACCCTGTCTTTATCAAACTATAGGCTTAAACAATGTATATTTGTCATGGAACATATCAGAACCCTTTTCATTTGCCTTTGTAGTAGACCAAAGGGGTTCAATTCCCCCTGCAGTAATTCTATTCTTCCATTAGATGGAGTGGAAAGTACAGTAGTCTGCTACAAGTATCATACATGGGCTCCCGAGTGGTGCAGCGGTCTAAGACACTGCATCTCAGCGCTAGAGGCGTCACTACAGACACCATGGTTCTGTGGTGGTGTTTGTGGCTCAGCGGTCTAAGACACTGCATCTCAGCGCTAGAGGCGTCACTACAGACACCATGGTTCTGTGGTGGTGTTTGTGGCTCAGCGGTCTAAGACACTGCGTCTCAGTGCTAGAGGCGTCACTACAGACACCCTGATTTGATTCCAGGCAGTATCACAACTGGCCCAAAAAATAAAGGGAACACTAAAATAACACATCCTAGATCTGAATGAATGAAATATTCTTAAATAGTTCTTTACATTTTCTTTACATAGTTGAATGTTCTGACAACAAAATCACACAAATGATCAATGGAAATCAAATGTATCAACCCATGGAGGTCTGGATTTGGAGTCAAAATTAAAGTGGAAAACCACACTACAGGCTGATCCAACTTTGATGTAATATCCTTAAAACAAGTCAAAATGAGGCTCAGTAGTGTGTGTGGCCTCCACGTGCCTGTATGACCTCCCTACAACGCCTGGGCATGCTCCTGATGAGGTGGCGGATGGTCTCCTGAGGGATCTTCTCCCAGACCTGGACTAAAGCATCTGCCAACTCCTGGACAGTCTGTGGTGCAACGTGGCGTTGGTGGATGGAGTGAGACATGATGTCCCAGATGTGCTCAATTGGATTCAGGTCTGGGGAACGGGTGGGCCAGTCCATAGCATCAATGCCTTCCTCTTGCAGGAACTGCTGACACACTCCAGCCACATGAGGTCTAGCATTGTCTTGCATTAGGAGGAACCCAGGGCCAACCGCACCAGCATATGGTCTCACAAGGGGTCTGAGGATCTCATCTCGGTACCTAATGGCAGTCAGGCTACCTCTGGCGAGCACATGGAGGGCTGTGCGGCCCCCCAAAGAAATGCCACCCCACACCATGACTGACCCACCTCCTAACCGGTCATGCTGGAGGATGTTGCAGGCAGCAGAGCGTTCTCCACGGCGTCTCCAGACTGTCACGTCTGTCACATGTGCTCTGTGTGAACCTGCTTTCATCTGTGGCGAATTTGCCAATCTTGGTGTTCTCTGGCAAATGCCAAACGTCCTGCATTGTGTTGGGCTGTAAGCACAACCCCCACCTGTGGATGTCGGGCCCTCATACCACCCTCATGGAGTCTGTTTCTGACCGTTTGAGCAGACACATGCACATTTGTGGCCTGCTGGAGGTCATTTTGCAGGGCTCTGGCAGTGCTCCTCCTGCTCCTCCTTGCACAAAGGCGGAGGTAGTGGTCCTGCTGCTGGGTTGTTGCCCTCCTACGGCCTCCTCCACGTCTCCTGATGTACTGGCCTGTCTCCTGGTAGCGCCTCCATGTTCTGGACACTACGCTGACAGACACAGCAAACCTTCTTGCCACAGCTCGCATTGATGTTCCATCCTGGATGAGTTGCACTACCTGAGCCACTTGTGTAGGTTGTGGACTCCGTCTCATGCTACCACTAGAGTGAAAGCACCGCCAGCATTGAAAAGTGACCAAAACATCAGCCAGGAAGCATAGGAACTGAGAAGTGGTCTCTGGTCACCACCTGCAGAACCACTCCTTTATTGGGGGTGTCTTGCTAGTTGCCTATAATTTCCACCTGTTTTCTATTCCATTTGAACAATAGCATGTGAAATTTATTGTCAATCAGTGTTGCTTCCTAAGTACAGTTTGATTTCACAGAAGTGTGATTGACTTGGAGTTACATTGTGTTGTTTAAGTGTTCCCTTTATTTTTTTGAGGGCTTCAAAAACTTGTTTTCATCATCCCAAGCTCCTGTTCCAGCACAGGATTAGTTCTATAGTCGATAATGATTAACATTAGAATTGATGTGTGTGTTTTGGATGTTCGCTCAGGTCAAGTTTTCCCTAGGGTCCCAAACTAGCAAACATGTCCCCTTTTATTTCATACATAATGTTCTCTTCATCACAATGGGAATATTCAGTGTAATTTATTTTTTAAGAGAGCACATTGTTAAACTATCTTTAAAATGGAACATTAATAAATTAAATCTACACATTCAACAATGTGTTGGTTTTGTATATTTTCACTGTTTTCAGATGAGATTGATTCCTGGCCGCCACAGCTTGCTTTCCATTTGCTCTGCCTCTTTTTTCCAGACAGACAGAAGTTGTATATACAGGATACTGGTGTTTCCTCTCCGGCTCCAGACCCAATTTTAAGGACTGTAAAAGCCTGAACGGTTTCCAGCTTCCAAAGCTTAGCAACGCTAGAAGAAAACAGATTGTCAGTGAAAGCAATGTGCTCGGGTAAATACCTTGAAAACCAGGTTTTCCTGTTTCTAATGTTGTTAGATATACTATTCATTTATATAAAATATCTACTATTAATTCAAATTATCCTCTGTATGAGAAGTGAAAGTTAAGTACTTAATTTCTTGATAATACAGCACATGGGCCCTTTATTACAGGATAATTCAGTTAATCTATTAGAATATATTTGCAATTACATCGTGACTTTTGTTCCCTTTTAGAAAAGTAAGTTATTTTAATATTTGTAACTTGTTAATGTAAAGTAAGGCACAAGGTAATGTAATGCAGAACAACATCATTCAATCCTCTCTTGTTGACCTTTGGATCCAGTATCCTATGCAAATAGACTATACAAATTACCATTACACATTTTTAAGCTGTCACCAAATTCTATTAAATGGACTGGAAAATACTGATCGATTATCTTGTAGGCCACAAACAGTGGTGATCTTGACAAGTCCTTTCTATGACGTGCCTCAAAAATACGTATTGTAGTCTAGGATTAAAAGAACACAACACATGAACACATCAAGATTTAGACACACATACACGAGGTAGATTCAGATAGAAAATGAAATGTCTTTCATGATCCTAGTCATAATTACAACTTTGTTTTGAGGGAAGCTTGACAGCTGCTATAAGCTCTTTAAAGGTATAGCGTGTGATTGTTGTGAGATTTAGGTTGGCAGTACTTGAGATAATGATTTAAAGATGTTAGAGGTGTTTAATGATCATGCATATCCATTCAAATAAATTAACAACAGTTCCTTTATTTTTGGTTAAAAAGTGCTTGATTAGCACACAACAGTCAGAGATTTGTCATTAGAAAAGGCCAGCTGAAAGGGAGGTCACTTTTTAATGTGTCAATCTGGGATATTTTAAAATACTGAGCTCAGGTAGCAGACAATAACCCATGTAACTTAATTCATATTTCAACACATAAAAACAGTTGCTGAATAAAATACCATTGCTATGTCATTTTAAGTTATCTTGTAATCAAATATATGTTACTAGCGCTTTCACTAGTTAGCTTCCATCAAGCAGAAATTACCAATCATACTATAAAGAAAAACAACAACCTGTATGTCATTGAAAAGGCATCGGGGTTCATAGTTGAATAAAACTGTTATAATCACTGTTATGAATGGTTATAGTCACTGCTGTCTCTGCCTCCAATTGTCATATGATTGAACAATCTGATTTCATCCACCAGACATGTGTTCTTGTTTGCATAAAGAACATCAATGCTGTCTCCCTCTTTTAACTGTTCAAACATCAAGCGAATGAGATTCATTCCAACTCACAATGGGCAGAAACATATCCATAACTGGAGATTCTTGATAGATTCTTGAGAGATTCTAGCTCAACAGGTATCAAGTAGGCCTATGAAATTAGGTCCATCATACTGTATGTCCAAGTGATTGGTTGTAGTCTCCCCCAGGAGTGACCTTGAACAACCTCAATAACAGAGCTGTAAAGAATTTATTTTGTTCAAGGGCCTTGTTATAAAGCCTGGCTCACGCCACCGATGCTGTGAGAATTTTACTCCTATAAAAGACAAGAAAGAATGTATCAGGCATTGAAAACACAATCTCCTGTGGGTGCATATCAAGAGGTGGTGAGATGCGTACAAATAGAACTGTAAAAATAAAGCATGCAAATCCGATGACTTCATAGGTGCAGAGTTGTCTATGTAAATACAAGGGGTAGAAGAATATAACCCATACCAGTAAAGGAACTGCTTGGTCAGATCAGATGTAGCATACAACTGAGTGGGACACAACAACATTCTTTCTCCCTCTCTTTAGCGTTGGATGCAAACCAACCAAAATATTTTCGTTAATGTGTCTATAAAAAAGACAGCTCCTTCTTCCCCATCTTTAACACATGGTAGGGAATTGTAACATTTGTTTATGACTTGATGTTTGTTTGTTGAAGACTTGACTTTCAAAACTCTCTGATTCCATTTCCATTCATTTGTTTTCCAAATACTTCTGAAAATAGGTCTTCCAGTTCGCATGTGAATATCCACAAAACAGTGATTTAAATAACATGTTGATCAAATGTGAAATATAAAGTATTAATTAAGTGCTAGATTTGAAATGTTATTGAAAAGAGTTCCAACAAGTAGACAATAAGTGAATTCCGAGCAGAGTGCAGGGCTTTAAGCAAAGCGCAGGAATACGTTCTAAATGTCTTTAATAAGTATGCATTGGGAAAAAGTGTTTTTATCCCCTCGAAAGTTTCCCCTTAGACTCACTGGCTCTCTCTGACAAAGGGATTTCTTTCTTTCACAGAGCCCACCCCTCTCTCCCCCTCCCTCTCTCTCCCTCCCTCTCTTTCCCCGGCCTCTGTAACAGCTGCTGCTCAGTGCTGTATCCTGAGAGAGTGATGATCAGTGTATTTTTTTTTCAAAGTGTTTTTTTGGAACAGATGGCCAGGGGAGAACTGGGGAATGTGCCAGTACCGCACTGGGGAATGTGCCAATTCCTGTAGCGAGTGAGTTCTCTGGGCCCCAGCTCGCGTGCCTTCACCCTGCCCTCTGCCCTGAGTGGCGCCAGCAGGACTTCCCAACTAGCGTTACGAACATCTGGTGTCTGGGACTGCCAGGAAAACAACCGCTCAGCTATTGAATGTGCTTTATGCTAGGGAAACACATTAGCTCCCAGCGAGGAAGAGAGAGCTAGAGGGAGCAGAGAACTGGGAGTGCAGGGAAAAGTTGTATGCATGTAATTATGTTGGATATGTAATCTATGAATAAACACCTAATTCATCATTATGTTATATTAGACACGTTTTTTTTATCTTTAAGAAAAGTGTTTAAATGTTTGCATCAACTTTGATGTAATTTGCAATTTACAAAATGTATAGATTACAGTAGTTATTTTGGTGAAAAACAACTTGTTTACAGTTTTTAAGTTCAGGGTAATCAACCTATGGTGTGATGTTACTATGTTATGTTATGGGTTTTGGCAATAGGTGAGTTGCTAAATGACATTTAAAACATTAAATTACAGATATGACTAAATGTGTGTTTAAAATGTAGATTAGATTGTTTTATTTAACCTTGATTTAACTACACAATTATAGATTAAATTAGATTAATTTATAATGTAGTTTCACCATGAAAGATGGGAGGAAAAGGGTGGGAATGGATGAGAGGGTGACAGAAGAATCTGGAGAATAAATGAGAGAGATTAAATGACAGAGGAGAGGACTGACAGGGGACAGATGAAGAACTGGGAGGAGAAGAGGACTGATGGGACAGTTTGAAGAACTGGGGGAGGAGAGGACTGACAAGACAGATGACGAACTGGGAGGAAGAGAGGACTGACAGGGGACAGATTAAGAACTGGAGGAGAGGACTGACAGGGGACAGATTAAGAACTGGAGGAGAGGACTGACAGGGGACAGATTAAGAACTGGAGGAGAGGACTGACAGGGGACAGATTAAGAACTGGAAGGACAGTAATTGATAGATCAGTGTGAAGAAGTTAATGTGTAAATGAACGTTCTCCATACTTGGGTCTCATCCATGCATTAAAAACCTTGTTGATTTATAGAGAGGCCATGGAGATGTGTGGATCCAGAAGAGAGCTGGAGGAAGTTCAGCCTCAGTTTACATGACTCCCAGTGTCATAAAACACAAAGGCATCAATCACCCCTTTTATTCATCAGGGGCACTTTTTATTCTGTTCTGGACAAAAAACTGGCAAAACACCCAGTTCCCTTTCAAACACGAGTTGATGATGATTTAATTTAATGGGATCCTTAGTAGGCAAAGGAATGCCCGTCTTAATTGGAGAGAGTGTATTCTTCCCTCTTTTGTTGTCGTTACTGTTAGAAATACCATCCCTCTGTCTGTCACACTGCCCCATGTTTTTCTATTTGCAGCTTCCTGATCAGTCAAAGGGAAGTTTTTGCTGTATTGCATTAGTAGATAGGGCAGATCTGCCGGTTTTGACTAGCAGGTTAGGGGAACTTACGCCAGCAGGTTATCTTTCAGATACAAATGCCCAAATGTTTGGAAGAACTGACCTATAGAAATCAGGGCATTAAAATCAAACTGTTTGTGTTTTAACTAATAGAAACATCACCATGTGAAGATATTTGTAAATATGAATGCATATATTACAGGTACTTCGTTTTATTAGTTGTATTAGTAGTTGTAGCAGTAGTTTTATTCGTTGTAATAGTAGTTTTAGTAGTTGTTTTAGTAGTTGTATTCGTATTTTTATTAGTAGTTTTATTAGTTGTATTAGTAGTTGTAGCAGTAGTTTTATTAGTTGTAGCAGTAGTTGTATTAGTTGTATTAGTAGTTTTATTAGTTGTAGCTGTAGTTTTATTAGTTGTAGCTGTAGTTGAAGCAGTAGGTTTTATTACTTGCATTAGTAGTTGTAGCAGTAGTTTTATTAGTTGTATTAGTAGTTGTAGCAGTAGTTGTATTAGTTGTATTGGTAGTTGTATTATTAGTTTTATTAGTTGTAGCTGTAGTTTTATTAGTTGTAGCTGTAGTTTTATTAGTTTTAGCAGTAGTTGTATTAGTTGTATTAGTAGTTGAAGCAGTAGGTTTTATTACTTGTATTAGTAGTTGTAGCAGTAGTTTTATTCGTTGTAATAGTAGTTTTAGTAGTTGTAGCAGTAGTTTTATTAGTTGTAATAGTAGTTTTAGTAGTTGTTTTAGTAGTTGTATTCGTATTTTTATTAGTAGTTTTATTAGTTGTATTAGTAGTTGTAGCAGTAGTTTTATTAGTTGTAGCAGTAGTTGTATTAGTTGTATTAGTAGTTTTATTAGTTGTAGCTGTAGTTTTATTAGTTGTATTAGTAGTTGAAGCAGTAGGTTTTATTACTTGCATTAGTAGTTTTAGCAGTAGTTTTATTAGTTGTATTAGTAGTTGTAGCAGTAGTTGTATTAGTTGTATTGGTAGTTGTATTATTAGTTTTATTAGTTGTAGCTGTAGCTGTAGTTTTATTAGTTGTAGCTGTAGTTTTATTAGTTGTAGCTGTAGTTGTAGCAGTAGTTGTATTAGTTGTATTAGTAGTTGAAGCAGTAGGTTTTATTACTTGTATTAGTAGTTGTAGCAGTAGTTTTATTAGTTGTATTAGTAGTTGTATTAGTTGTATTAGTAGTTTTATTAGTTGTATAAGTAGTTGTAGCTGTAGTTTTATTAGTAGTTGTATTAGTTGTAGCCGTAGTTTTATTAGTTGTATTAGTAGTTGTAGCAGTAATTTTATTAGTTGTATTAGTAGTTGTAGCAGTAGTTTTATTAGTTGTATTTGTAGTTTTAGTAGTTGTAGCAGTAATTTTATTAATTCTATTAATAGTTGTAGCAGTAGTTTTTTAGTTGTAGCAGTAGTTGTATTAGTAGTTGTATTCGTAGTTTTATTAGTTGTATTCGTAGTTTTAGTAGTTGTATTCGTAGTTGTATTAGTTGTATTAGTAGTTGTAGCAGTCGTTTTATTAGTTGTAGCAGTAGTTTTATTAGTTGTAGCAGTAGTTTTATTAGTTGTATTCGTAGTTTTAGTAGTTGTATTCGTAGTTGTATTAGTTGTATTAGTAGTTGTAGCAGTAGTTTTATTAGTTGTATTCGTAGTTGTATTCGTAGTTTTAGTAGTTGTATTCGTAGTTGTATTAGTTGTATTAGTAGTTGTAGCAGTCGTTTTATTAGTTGTAGCAGTAGTTTTATTAGTTTTATTAGTAGGTGTAGCAGTAGATTTTATTAGTTGTAGTAGCAGTTGTAGAAGTAGTTTTTATTAGTTGTAGGCCTATTAGTAGTTGTACAACAACTTTTTTATACTGTTACGGTAAGTTGTTTTATTTTAATTCTTATTATTTCATTGTTATTATTATTAGACAGTAGTTGTATTCTTGTGACTAAGTGTTGTTAGTTTGTTTAGTTATTTTTTCATTTGGACACTTGAAAATGAGAATGCATGTCAAGAGATTTCATCCTGCAAAATGTCAAATAAAATAAATCAATAATGCGATTCTGCTAAGTTTTCAATGCTATGATGTCATCAATTTAGCAGTCCTTCTAAAATGTCTGATAGATTTGTTAGTATGTGACATGACAGTGTAGGAGGAAGGATGTTAAATGAGCAGAAAGAAAACCTCCATTCATGTAGCTTTATTTTAAAGTCAAATATCCATGACCAATGATTTAATTGGCCTTGTATGGTCACCGGTTGCTCTTTATCAACACCTTCTTTATAAGCATAGTTGAATCCACTGAAATATGTTTCATGTTATTGATATGCTATATTGCAATAAACACATTTGAAGGAGAAGTTGGCTTTGACTTGGCTTTCCATTCCCTCTCTGTAACTACTGATGCTTCAGAGGCCATGCTCTTCTTTTGATAGCCTTTAACTTTAAATAAACTTATTGCAATGCCTCAGCAATGTCTCCAAACGTGTGCTTGAATACTTTTCACTTGCAGGAGTCCATTTCCATGTTAATGTCTCACCCCACCTAGTCATTGCAACATGAGGCCTTCAGCCAAAGAAGACATGCACGGGATAAAATCTCAGGCCAGACCGTCGTAGGACAGTAGCCTAAATACTGCATCCCCCTCCCTCCTCCTCTTCTCTAGATCCAATTTACCTTTCTCTTCTTGGAGCGTCCCTCGGCCTGCAGGGTGCGGGTGCACTGCTCCACGCACTCTCTGAAGCTCATGTTGCCGTGATCTGGGGTGTAGTCCAGGTCTGCCAGCTGAGCTAGCGACAGGATGTAGTTACAGGCGATTCTTAATATAGCCAGCTTTGACAACTTCTGTCCATAGGAGTAGCAGGGCACCTGTATAGGGTTAACATTTGGTTAGGTTAAGGAGGCCCATCATACTGATATGAGAGGATGGTAGAACCAAGTTGAGGAAATCTTCAGTTAAGCTAAGGTATGCATGCTCTTTAGATACAATTGCCGGTGTCAGGTGATGTCATGTGACAGTTTTCCAACATATCTTTCTAAGTGCCAAAACAGCTGGTGATGACATGACCCAGTAAAAATGGTTCACAACACCTTATCTGATTTTGTTTTCAAAGGATAGATATTCCATGTTGGTTTTGGTCAACTAAGAGTTAGTTGTATTTGATATTGATATTTCATAGTACACCTACAAGTATCAGACCAACTGGACTACCTGGAGTGTGAAGAGCTTTGTCATTAAGAAGCCTGTTCCCTGTTTCATATGCATTTGACATATTTTTCTGTCATTGTGAGAGGTGTCATGTGGATATGATTTTCACTGATATTTTGATTGCATATAAATGACATGAATAGACTATTACATAGGCCTGCAGAAGGGGAACATGTTTTTGGGGGACCAGACAAATAATTGTGTATGTAGAACAGAATAAGAATCAGAGTGACAATTCAGCTGTTTGGACTGACATGTCTTACAGACTGTTCTTTCTCATATCTTTAATGTAGCAAACTGAGCACATATTTTGAACATAATGTCAATAATACCAAATTGTAAATTGTTGACACTAAAATTAATTTAATAAACTATCTATAGAAGGGGCCATACAATTTATACTCAAGTGAGATATATTAGCCTACATTCATACTCAAGTATGATATATTATGATGACATTCACAGTTATTTTCATAATTTCCATATCTCCATACAGTGGCATACTGAAATGGGCATTTAAGTGCAAAAAGTTACTCTGAGTTCAGCATGAACATCACATTTTGAACAAGAGGCGTCATTGTACGGATTGTTTGTTTAGTGAATTCAGTGTTAATACCTGCTTTCTCAGCGCCTCAAAGGCTGCACTGATGGTATGCACCCGGGTCCTCTCTCTGGCATTCGCCAGTAGCCTCCGTGTCTGCTGAACGGCTTTGATCTCAGTGACGACGCCAGACGTTTCTCCTAGCCGTTTCTTTGGCGATTCAACCGGGTCGCTGCTATTGATGTAGGCTGTCTGAGAGGCCGAGGAGAGGGACTTCTCGGAGCGCTGGCACAGGACGATCCGGGACTGTAATGTGTGATCAGTCCCAAATGACTGTTGATGGCCATAACTTGTAACATGCGGGAATGTGCTGAGAAAAGAGTCTCTGCTTGTCGGTGTTGACTCGGATAAAGGCTGTGACTGTGATGATGGGAGCTTCCCAGTAACTGTTGATGGTAAAGCATTTATCCTCATGTCAAGAGCAGTATTCGGGTTTCCAGATGAAATCATGGATTTCTCCACAGATAGAACTGAACCAGGGTCCTGTAGTCTTTTTTTTACAATGTTTCTACATGTCTCTTCCATCAGTTCCCCCATAGAATCGTCGTCCATTATTGAATCATATTGGAAATGTTTGACTTCATCACTGGTGACACGTTTGGGGTCCCGACCTTTCCGTTTAAACTTTTTATTCCCAGTTGAATCCTTTGCATTGATTGTCTTCCAGCCATCGCTGAGTAGATGTGGATTCCTCATTTCTACACAAAAAAAGGCACTATTGAAAACCGACAGCACTGCCTTAATATCGCGCAAAAGTATAATAATATTATATTGTAACCTAATCAATCAAATATAGCCAGACGAATCACTATGCAATGTAGCACTCTAATTACAAGCATCGACAGGCTTACTTTAAATAACTCAAATAAAGAATAGACCGCATGTGCAGGCGCGTGTTTCTCCCGTGGATTCCGCGTCTTCTGGAGCCATCAAAATTGGCAGCATTTTTTGTGAATGTGCTCTGAGTTTCATCTGTTTTAGTTTTGCCTCAGTTTACATAGAAGCCCTTGTCGGTGAGATAAGTCGCCACGCCGCCGACAGCGAGAGACCGCCCAAAATATCTCTCGCCGTGCGTAATAACATATTAAACCACTGATTACGCGCATGGCTACTTGGTGACTTTTATGGACAGGCCAACAGAAGGACAATTATAATTGCATTTCAATAATTATCGTCATAAATTCAGTATAATAACAACTTTTTTTTTTATTATATCACAATCTGTATGCCTTACAACTTAGGTCTAGGCTATACGCCTCCTAGAGCTGCGGAGCATACCCATCATATTATTTTTGGTCTTCATTTAGCAAGCAAAACTTGTAGCTAAGTGCACTATGGTGCACATGGTAACCGCTAACAGTGTAACCTAGACTTTTTTGATGCGTCTAGATAGCAAAGAAAGATTTTGGAACAGGGCAGACAACGGGGGACAGTCCAGGAAAAAAACACTCATTCCTATAATTTACAGTGTTACATAACACTAACATGTTATAACAATATTTTTTGTGAACACATTTTTCATTTGGTCGTTATAATAAGTTTGGTAACAAAAAATCGTGGAAATCTGTTGTAGCTAAATCGACTACAAAACCCACAATGCAATGCTCTCTCTATGGGCTGGCAAGCTAGCTCGCAAACGTAGCTACAAAATAATACCAAAGTCAATATCAGCATGTGAAGTAGCTAGTTATCTCTAAAATCGCCTAAACAAACGGCACTATCAATTTAGGGGACTACAATCTCACCATGTTCAACCTGCAGATATATGTTCCTCGCCGAATGTAGTCTGACATTCGCAAAGGTAATGCAATGCACCCTGGACTGATGAGGCACACAGAGAGGAGAAATGTGTTAGACCCTCTGTTAAATTACACATTTTTCGTGATAGGAATATCGCGTTCGAGAGAAGATAACCTCCCGCGTTATGACATCGGCCAGTATTGACTATGTATGATATACGTTTTCGCGATCTGAAAGTCGTATTCTTATGAACTTCAAGTGTAGTGAGAGCGGCTTTTTCGCAATCATAAACTATCAAACATATGGTTTGATGACATTCCATTCGCTCCGTTCCAGACATTTTTATGAGCTGTCCTCCCCTCAGCAGCCTCCATTGTAACACTATATATACAAAAGTATGTGGACACCCCTTCAAATTAGTGTATTTAGCTATTTCAGCCACACCCGTTGCTGACAGGTGTATAAAATTGAGGACAGAGCCATGCATTGCTTTTCTTTCTAACAAGTCAGTTCCTCAAATTTCTGCCCTGCTAGAGCTGTCCCGGTCAACTGTAAGTGCTGTTATTGTGAAGTGGAAACATCTAGGAGCAACAACGGCTCAACCGCAAAGTGGTAGGCCACACAAGCTCACAGAACGGGACCACTGAGTGCTGAAGCTTGTAGTGTGTAAAAATCACCTGTCCTCGGTTACAACACTTACTATCAAGGTCCAAACTACCTCTGAAAGCAACGTCGGGAGCTTTGTCGGGAGCTTCATGAAATGGGTTTCCATGGCCAAACAGCCACACACAAGCCTAAGATCACCATGCGCAATGCCAAGTGTCGGCTGGAGTGGTGCCAAGCTTGCCGCCATTGGACTCTGGAGCAGTGGAAATGCGTTCTCTGGAGTGATGAATCATGCTTCACCATCTGGCAGTCTGACTGACAAATCTGGGTTTGGCAGATGCCAGGAGAACGCTACCTCCCCAAATGCATAGTACCAACTGTAATGTTTGGTGGAGGAGGAATAATGGTCTGGGGCTGTTTTTCATGGTTTGGGCTAGGCCCTTTAGTTCCAGTGAAGGGAAATCTCAGCGCTACAGCATAATGATATTCTAGACGATTCAGTGTTTCCAACTTTGTGGCAACAGTTTGGGGAAGGCCCTTTCCTGTTTCAGCATGACAATGACTCCGTGCACAAAGCGAGGTCCATACAAAAATGGTTTGTCGAGATCGGTGGGGAAGAACTTGACTGGCCTGCACAGAGCCCTAACCTCAACCCCATCGAACACCTTTGGGATGAATTGGAACGTCGACTGCAAGCCAGGCCTAATCACCCAACATCAGTAAACAACTTCACTAATGCTCTTGTGGCTGAATGGAATCAAGTCCCTGCAGCAATGTTCCAACATCTAGTGGAAAGCCTTCCTAGAAGAGTGGAGACTGTTATAGCGGCAAAGGAGAGACCAACTCATGGGTCTTCCAAGATGGCGTAGCAGTCGGACGTGTTTCTTTGTCTTGTCCCGTCCTTTACCTTTACACCGGATCATCGCAGCTAGCTAGCTGCTATCCGAATGGCTACTCCTGGCTAACGTCTCTGTCCCGAAGCAAGCACCAGTTAGCCTGGAGCTAGCCTCGTGCTAGGCCCATCTCCCGGCCAGCAAAAGAGGTCAACCAGCCAATTCTTGGGCTACAATACTTCTTTTGCCAGTTGGCCTGGACCCTTTACTACCAATCCATCACGACTGGTCTGCCGACTGGTCTGCCAAGGTGGTCTCAATAGGCTCTTCCGTTGGGATGTCGCCGGATGCCCATCTGCTATCCCCAGCCCACTAGCTGTCTGAATCGCCGTGTCTCTAGCTCGCCTAGCGTAGCAGCAGTATTGTCTCCCTGCAGTATTGTCTCCCTGACTCATCTAGTGCTACTCATTGGATCCTATGATCACTCGGCTACACATGCCTCTCCCTAATGTCAATATGCCTTGTCTATTGCTGTTTTGGTTAGTGATTATTGTCTTATTTCACTGTAGTGCCCCTAGCCCTGCCCAATATGCCTTAGATAGCCCTTTTGTTCCACCACCCACACATGCGGTGACCTCACCTGGCTTGACTGGTGCCTCTAGAGACAAAACCTCTCTCATCATCACTCAATGCCTAGGTTTACCTCCACTGTACTCACATACTACCATACCCTTGTATGTACATTATGTCTTGAATCTAACGCACTAGACGACCAGTTCTTATAGCCTTTAGCCGTATCCTTATCCTACTCCTCCTCTGTTCCTCTGGTGATGTAGAGGTTAACCCAGGCCCTGCAGCCCCCAGCACCACTGCCGTTCCCCAGGCACTCTCATTTGTTGACTTCTGTAACCGTACAAGCCTTGGTTTCATGCATGTTAACATTAGAAGCCTCCTCCCTAAGTTTGTTTTATTCACTGCTTTAGCACACTCCACAAACCCTGATGTCCTAGCCGTGTCTGGATCATGGCTTAGGAAGGCCACCAAAAATCCTGAAATTTCCATCCCTAACTATAACATCTTCCCACAAGATAGAACTGCCAAAGGAGGCGGAGTTGCAATCTACTATAGAGATAGCATGCAGAGTTTTGTCATACTATCCAGGTCTGTGCCTAAACGATTCAAGCGTCCACTTTTTTTAAATCCACCTTTCCAGAAACAAGTCTCTCACAGTTGCTGCTTGTTATAGACCCCCTTTAGTCCCCAGCTGTGCCCTGGACACCATATGTGAATTAATTGCCCCACATCTATCTTCAGAGTTCGTACTGTTAGGCGACCTAAACTGGGATATTGTTAACACCCTGGCCGTCCTACAATCTAAGCTAGATGCCTTCAATCTGACACAAATTATTAAGGAACCTACCAGGTACAACCCTAAATATGTAACCATGGGCACCCTCTTATATATCATCCTGACCAACTTGCCCTCTAAAAACACCTCTGTTGTCTTCAACCTGGATCTCAGCGATCACTGCCTCATTGCCTGTGTGCGTGATGGGTCCGCGGTCAAACGACCACCCCCCATCACTGTCAAACGCTCCCTAAAACACTTCAGCGAGCAGGCCTTTATAATCGACCTGGCCCGGATATCCTGGAAGGATATTGACCTCATCCCGTCAGTAGAGGATGCCTGGTTGCTCTTTAAAAGTGGTTTCCTCGCCATCTTTAATAAGCATGCCCCATTCAGAAAATGTAGAACTAACAACAGATATAGCCCTTGGTTCACTCCAGACTTGACTGCCCTTGACCAGCACAAAAACATCCTGTGGCTTTCTGCATTAGCATCGAATAGTCCCCGCGATATGCAACTTTTCAGGGAAGTCAGGAACCAATATACTCAGTCAGTTAGGAAAGCTAAGACTAGCTTTTTCAAATGGAAATTTGCATCCTGTAGCACTAATTCCAAAAAGTTTTGGGACACTGTGAAGTCCATGGAGAATAAGAGCACCTCCTCCCAGCTGCCCACTGCACTGAAACACTTTCACCACCGATAAATCTACGATAATCGATCATTTCAATAAGCATTTTTCTACGGCTGGCCATGCTTTCCACCTGGCTACCCCTACCCCAGCCTGCACCCCCTGCAGCAACTTGCCCAAACCCCTCCAGCTTCTACACCAAAATCCAGACAGCTGATGTTCTGAAAGAACTGCAAAATCTGGATCCATACAAATCAGCCGGGCTAGACAATCTGGACCCTCTCTTTCTTAAATTATCCGCTAAAATTGTTGCAACCCCTATTACCAGCCTGTTCAATCTCTCTTTCGTATCGTCTGATATCCCCAAAGATTGGAAAGCTGCCGCGGTCATCCCCCTCTTCGAAGGGGGAGACACTCTACACGACTATTATAGACCTATAACCATCCTGCCCTACCCTTTCAAAGGTATTCGAAAGCCAATATAACAAACAGATCACCGATCATTTCGAATCCCACCGTACCTTCTCCACTATGCAGTCTGGTTTCCGAGCTGGTCATGGGTGCACCTCAGCCACGCTCAAGGTCCTAAACGATACCATAACCGCCATCAATAAAAGACAGTACTGTGCAGCCGTTTTCATCGACCTGGCCAAGGCATTCGACTCTGTCAATCATCGCATTCTTATCGGCAGACTTAATAGCCTTGGTTTCTCAAATGACTGCCTCGTCTGGTTCACCAACTACTTCTCAGATAGAGTTCAGTGTGTCAAATCAGAGGGCCTGTTGTCCGTACCTCTGGCAGTCTCTATGGGGTGCCACAGGGTTCAATTCTTGGGCCGACTCTTTTCTCTGTATATATCAATGATGTCGCTCTTGCTGCTGGTGATTCTCTGATCCACCTCTACGCAGACGACACCATTCTGTATACATCTGGCCCTTCTTTGGACACTGTGTTAAAAAACCTCTAAACAAGCTTCAATGCCATACAACACTCCTTCCGTGGCCTCCAACTGGTTTTAAATGCTAGTAAAACTAAATGCATGCTCTTCAACCGATTGTTGCCCGCACCCGCCCACCCGACTAGCATCACTACTCTGGACGGTTCTGACTTACCTAGGTGTCTGGTTAGACTGTGAACTCTCCTTCCAGACTGACATTAAGCATCTCCAATCCTAAATTAAATCTAGAATCGGCCTCCTATTTCGCAACAAAGCCTCCTTCCCTCATGCTGCCAAACATACCCTCGTAAAACTGACTATCCTACCAATCCTTGACTTCGGCGATGTCATTTACAAAATAGCCTCCAACACTCTACTCTGCAAACTGGACGTAGTCTATCACAGTGCCATCTGTTTTGTCCCCAAAGCCCCATATACTAACCACCACTACTGACTATCCTACCGATCCTTGACTTCGGCGATGTCATTTACAAAATAGCCTCCAACACTCTACTCTGCAAACTGGATGTAGTCTATCACAGTGCCTTTCATTTTGTCACCAAAGCCCCATATACTATCCACCACTACGACAGTGGTATGCTCTAGTTGGCTGGCCCTCACTACATATTCGTCGCCAAACCCACTGGCTCCAGGTCATCTATAAGTCTTTGCTAGGTAAATCCCGCCTTATCTCAGTGCACTGGTTACCATAGCAACACCCACCTGTAGCACGCGCTCCAGCAGATATATTTCACTGGTCATCTCCAAAGCCAACACTTCCTTTGGCCGCCTTTCCTTCCAGTTCTCTGCTGCCAATGACTGGAATGAATTGCAAAAATCACTGAAGTTGGAGTCATATCTCCCTCTCTAACTTTAAGCATCAGCTGTCATATCAGCTTACCGATCACTGTACCTGTACACAGCCAATCTGTAAATAGCACACCCAACTACCTCATCCCCATATTGTTATTTATCCTCTTGCTCTTTTGCACCTCAGTATCTCTACTTGCACATCATCATCTGCACATCTATCACTCCAGTGTTAAAACTAAATTGTAATTATTTCGCCTCTATGGCCTATTTATTGCCTTACCTCCCTACTCTTCTACATTTGCACACACTGTAGATAGAATTTTATATTGTGTTGATTGTATGTTTGTTTATGTGTAACTGTGTTGTTGTTTTTGTCGCACTGCTTTGCTTTATCTTGGCCAGGTCGCAGTTGTAAATGAGAATTTGTTCTCAACTGGCCCACCTAGTTAAATAAAGGTGAAATAAATAAATAAAATAAAAACTCCATATTAATGCCCATGATTGGTAATGAGATGTTCGATGAACATGTGTCCACAACTTTTGGTCATGTAGTGTATGTTATACCCACCTAATTTTTGCCTGCTTGAACGGCAATAGCTCAGATACACATGAAAACATGAAATTACCCAGGGAATAGGTAGAACATCGCTCAGAGATGCACAAAAACAATGGAACATTCAAAATGGGTGAACCTTTACTTTAAGTACTATGGAAGAAGTTAGTACAATGCTGCCACCTACTGCAGAAGAACACAAACTAATCTAATTTTATTGGTCACATACACATGTTTAGCAGATGTTATTGTGGGTGTAGCGAAATGCTTGTGTTTCTAGCTACAACAGTGCAGTAATATCTAACAATTCACAACAATACACACAATACACACAAACCTAAAAGTAAAAGAATGGAATTAAGGAATATATAAATATTAGGATGAGTGGCATAAACTAAAATACGGTAGAATAGAATACAGTATTTACATATGAGATGAGTAAAGCAAAAATATGTAAACATTATTAAAGTGACTAGTGTTCCATTAAAGTGGCCAGTGATTTCAAGTCTATGTATATAGGGCAGCAGCCTCTAAGGTGCAGGGTTACGTAACTGAATGGAAGCCACCTATTGATGGCTATTTAACATGGCCTTGAGATAGAAGCTGTTTTTCAGTCTCTCGGTTCCAGCTTTGATGCACCTGTACTGACCTCACCTTCTGGATGATATCGCGGTGAACAGGCAGTGGCTTGGGTGGTTGTTGTCCTTGATGATATTTTTGACCTTCCTGTGACATCGGGTGCTGTAGGTGTCCTGGGGGGCAGGTAGTTGGGCAGACCGCATCACCCTCTGGAGAGCATGCAGTTGGCGTACCAGGCGGTGATACAGTCAAACAGGATGCTCTCAAATATGCATCTGTAAAAGTTTGTCAGGGTTTAAGGTGCCAAGCCAAATGTCTTGAGCCTCCTGATATTGAAGAGGCGCTGTTGCACCTTCTTCACCACACTGTCTGTGTGGGTGGACCATTTCAGATCGTCAGTGATGTGTACGTCGAGAAACTTGAATATTTCCACCTGCTCCACTGCGGTCCCGTCGATGTGGATAGGGGCATGCTCCCTCTGCTGTTTCCTGAAGTCCACGATCTGCTCCTTTGTTTTGTCGACATTGAGTGAGAGGTTATTCTCCTGACACCACACTCCCAGTGCCCTCACCTCCTCCCTGTAGGCTGTCACCTCATTGTTGGTAAGCAGGTCTACTACTGTCATGGGTGAATAGGGAGTACAGAAAGGGGCTGAGCACGCACCCTTGTGGGGTCCCTGTGTTGAGGATCAGCGAAGTTGGGGTGTTGTTTCCTACCTTCACCACCTGGAGGAGGCCCTTCAAGAAGTCCAGGATCCAGTTGCAGAGGGCAGGGTTCAGACCCAGGGCCCCGAGCTTATTGATGAGTTGGATGGTACTATGGTGTTGAATGCTGAGCTATAGTCAATGAACAGCATTCTTACATAGGTATTCCTCTTGTCCAGCTGGGATAGGGCAGTGTGTAGTGCGATGGTGATTGCATTGTCTGTGGATCTATTGGGGCGGTAAGCAAATTGAAGTGAGTCTAGGGTGTCAGGTAAGGTAAGGTGATATGATCCTTAACTAGCCTCTCAAAGCATTTCATGATGACAGAAGTGAGTGCTAGTCATTTAGTTCAGTTACATTTGTTTCTTGGGTACAGGAACAATGGTGGACATCTTGAAGCAAGTGGGGACAGCAGACTGGGATAGGGTGAGATTGAATATGTCCGTAAACACTTCAGCCAGCTGGTCAGCACATGCTTTGAGTATGTGGCTAGGGATGCCGTCTGGGCTGGCGGTTAACACGCTTAAATGTCTTACTCACATCGGCCACAGAGAAGGAGAGTCCACAGTCCTTGGTAGCAGGCTGCGTTGGTGTCTCTGTGTTATCCTCAAAGTGGGTGAAGAAGGTGTTTAGCTTGTCCGGAAGTCACTCTCATGTAGGCCCTTTCTGCCTAAAATGTGAATGTCATATTTGAAGGTATTATGAAATAGATCAGTTGGTTGGTACACACACAGAAGTTCAAAAAATATTTTGAACAAATACAGCCTTTCATGTAATCCAAGATATCTATTTAATTCATAAAAAATTTAG
The DNA here is from genome assembly GCF_002021735.2 of Oncorhynchus kisutch. NCBI lineage: Eukaryota > Metazoa > Chordata > Actinopteri > Salmoniformes > Salmonidae > Oncorhynchus > Oncorhynchus kisutch. The sequence continues at coordinate 19,927,508 of NC_034188.2, forward strand.
GCAGTGACCTTATATATAGACAGGCTTTAATGTTATAAACATTTTCGGGAGTAAAGAGATACAAACAGGCTTGGGCTCTCTTTATTTTCTATTTAACACAAAGGCCTCCAGTTGTTCCTGGGCAGAGTGCCAGCCGCTGAGCGACCTGCTGCTGCTTCCTCCTGATATTAAATTCCTCTGGCATGTACTCTGCCCTGGCTGACGCCACGCCGCCACCAGGTCTCAAGAGTAAATATTTCCAGCTGACACTGTTGCTGTGCAGCTCTGGTGAGGTAATTCATACTTTTTTGTAAGGATCGTACAGTTAAAATATAGTGTTCATTATACTCATTTGGAGGCACATCTGTTTTGTTAATTTGTTTTCCTCTTTCCAACAAATACTATATTAACTGTTACTTTGTCACATTACACTGAATGATCTTTTATTGGACTATTGATGAACAGGAGTGGATCTTGAACCAGCATTACAAAGTGTCATAAAGGTCAAGACCACTTGGCAGACAGAGGTTGAAATAAACTTAAAGTTGGCTATTATGTCTCACTTTTTTGACCATGAGATTACCTTCTTAAAAATACATAATTTTCGTTTTTAATACTGAAATAATGTATTGTGGCGTTTACGGGGTTCCCGATCTTATAACATTACTAGCTTAAAGAACAAATGAATGGAGCGACTGCACAAGGTAATGGGGAGCTGTACAAAACAACCTAACTAGCCATACCGTAACTCACAGTCCAGAGGGAAGCATCCCCCCAGAGAGAGATAATCACCAGAGAGCCAAATGGGGCTCTCCCCACTAGTTATATCCACACTAATTCGGGGATATTAACCTCTCAAAGTTGGCCTTAGTGGGAGTGACCTACTCTGGCACGTGGTTTGCCCACCCTACCCCAGAAGGGTCGCTACAATATTTATTCCACATAACGTTTATGAACGCAGATTGGTTCTTGGTTTGGTTCTGCTAATTTATAATGCTACTGCTGCAGAGATAGGTTGACTAGACTCAACAAAATAACCTGATAAGGCTTGTGGCGGTATTTATTTGAGAGGGATAAAGATAAAGATTTTGTTTGGGCGCCAGGCAGGTATTAACCATGCCCGAAAGGAAAAGAGTAGAATAGAGAGAGTACCACTACCAGACCCACACACATCAGCAGAAGAGACTGCCTAGAGTGTAGCCTGAGGGCCCTAGGAGTGTGGTGTCAGGAAAATAACCTCTCACTCAATGTCGACAAAACAAAGGAGCTGATCGTGGACTTCAGGAAACAGCAGAGGGAGCACACCCCTATCCACATCGATGGGACCGCAGTGGAGCAGGTGGAAATCTTCAAGTTTCTCGGCATACACATCACTGATGATCTGAAATGGTCCACCCACACAGACAGTGTGGTGAAGAAGGCGCAACAGCGCCTCTTCAATATCAGGAGGCTCAAGAAATTTGGCTTAGCACCTTAAACCCTGCCAAACTTTTACAGATGTATAATTGAGAGCACCCTGTTGGGCTGTATCACTGCCTGGTACGCCAACTGCATGCTCTCCAGAGGGTGATGCGGTCTGCCCCCCAGGACACCTACAGCACCCGATGTCACAGGAAGGTCAAAAATATCATCAACCACCCGAGCCACTGCCTGTTCACCCCGCTATCATCCAGAAGGCGAGGTCAGTACAGGTGCATCAAAGCTGGAACCGAGAGACTGAAAAACAGCTTCTATCTCAAGGCCATGTTAAATAGCCATCAATAGGTGGCTTCCACTCAGTTACGTAACCCTGCACCTTAGAGGCTGCTGCCCTATATACATAGACTTGAAATCACTGGCCACTTTAATGGAACACTAGTCACTTTAATAATGTTTACATATTTTTGCTTTACTCATCTCATATGTAAATACTGTATTCTATTCTACCGTATTTTAGTTTATGCCACTCATCCTAATATTTATATATTCCTTAATTCCATTCTTTTACTTTTAGGTTTGTGTGTATTGTGTGTATTGTTGTGAATTGTTAGATATTACTGCACTGTTGTAGCTAGAAACACAAGCATTTCGCTACACCCGCAATAACATCTGCTAAACATGTGTATGTGACCAATAAAATTAGATTAGTTTGTGTTCTTCTGCAGTAGGTGGCAGCATTGTACTAACTTCTTCCATAGTACTTAAAGTAAAGGTTCACCCATTTTGAATGTTCCATTGTTTTTGTGCATCTCTGAGCGATGTTCTACCTATTCCCTGGGTAATTTCATGTTTTCATGTGTATCTGAGCTATTGCCATTCAAGCAGGCAAAAATTAGGTGGGTATAACATACACTACATGACCAAAAGGTGTGGACACATGTTCATCGAACATGTTATTACCAATCATGGGCATTAATATGGAGTTTTTATTTTATTTATTTATTTCACCTTTATTTAACTAGGTGGGCCAGTTGAGAACAAATTCTCATTTACAACTGCGACCTGGCCAAGATAAAGCAAAGCAGTGCGACAAAAACAACAACACGGTTACCCCAAAAATGTTGAGTCAATAACACAATAGAAAATTCTATGTACAGTGTGTGCAAATGTATAAGAGTAGGGAGGTAAGGCAATAAGTAGGCCATAGAGGCAAAATAATTACAATTTAGTTTTAACACTGGAGTGATAGATGTGCAGATGATGATGTGCAAGTAGAGATACTGAGGTGCAAAAGAGCAAGAGGATAAATAACAATATGGGGATGAGGTAGTTGGGTGTGCTATTTACAGATTGGCTGTGTACAGGTACAGTGATCGGTAAGCTGCTCTGACAGCTGATGCTGAAAGTTAGAGAGGGAGATATAGACTCTAACTTCAGTGATTTTTGCAATTCATTCCAGTCATTGGCAGCAGAGAACTGGAAGGAAAGGCGGCCAAAGGAAGTGTTGGCTTTGGGGATGACCAGTGAAATATATCTGCTGGAGCGCGTGCTACAGGTGGGTGTTGCTATAGTGACCAGTGCGCTGATATAAGGCGGGGATTTACCTAGCAAAGACTTATAGATGACCTGGAGCCAGTGGGTTTGGCGACGAATATGTAGTGAGGGCCAGCCAACTAGAGCATACCACTGTCGTAGTGGTGGATAGTATATGAGGCTTTGATGACAAAATAGATGGCACTGTGATAGACTACCTCCAGTTTGCAGAGTAGAGTGTTGGAGGCTATTTTGTAAATGACATCGCCGAAGTCAAGGATCGGTAGGATAGTCAGTTTTACGAGGGTATGTTTAGCAGCATGAGGGAAGGAGACTTTGTTGCAAAATAGGAAGCCGATTCTAGATTTAATTTAGGATTGGAGATGCTTAATGTGAGTCTGGAAGGAGAGTTCACAGTCTAACCAGACACCTAGGTATTTGTAGTTCTCCACATATTCTAAGTCAGAACCGTCCAGAGTAGTGATGCTAGTTGGGTGGGCGGGTGCGGGTAACAATAGGTTGAAGAGCATGCATTTAGTTTTACTAGCATTTAAAACCAGTTGGAGGCCACGGAAGGAGTGTTGTATGGCATTGAAGCTTGTTTAGAGGTTTGTTAACACAGTGTCCAAAGAAGGGCCAGATGAAGGGCCAGATGTATACACCTCTGCGTAGAGGTGGATCAGAGAATCACCAGCAGCAAGAGCGACATCATTGATATATACAGAGAAAAGAGTTGGCCCAAGAATTTAACCCTGTGGCACCCCCATAGAGACTGCCAGAGGTACGGACAACAGGCCCTCTGATTTGACACACTGAACTCTATCTGAGAAGTAGTTGGTGAACCAGACGAGGCAGTCATTTGAGAAAACAAGGCTATTAAGTCTGCCGATAAGAATGCAGTGATTGACAGAGACTAATGCCTTGGCCAGGTCGATGAAAGCGGCTGCACAGTACTGTCTTTTATTGATGGCGGTTATGGTATCGTTTAGGACCTTGAGCGTGGCTGAGGTGCACCCATGACCAGCTCGGAAACCAGACTGCATAGTGGAGAAGGTACGGTGGGATTCGAAATGGTCGGTGATCTGTTTGTTAAATTGGCTTTCGAAGACCTTAGAAAAGGTAGGGCAGGATGGTTATAGGTCTATAACAGTTGTGTAGAGTGTCTCCCCCTTCATAGACACAAAGGCCTTAAAAATGTCCACAATCTTCTCGGCCACATGTCATTAGTACACCCCACCTCAATACAGTTCAAATAACAATACACAACTTACAAGCAACCTCACTTTTAACTAAAATGTCCACCCAAATACTTCTGGCAGGGTAATAATAGTCCAGCTCTAATGAACTTCAATGGGAATTGCATTTGAAAAATAGAACGTCTGGTTGCAGGGTAAAGCACTGGAACAATAGCGGGGAGAGAAAGAGAACAAGAGAGATCTTAGCTGTGGACTTCCTGCACGGCTGCAAATTAATACCTTCAGCATTAACCACATGACCAAGGAACTTGAGTTCTGGCAGACAGAAATGACACTTCTTCAAGTTCAAGGTCAAACCTGCAGCCTTTAGTCTGTCGAAGACGGACTGTATGTCTTGCAGATGATCCGCGACAGAGGAGGAGTAGATTATGATGTCATCCAGATACACAAGACAATTTCTACCCCTCAGATCTCCCAGGACAGTCTCCATCAACCTTTGGAAGGTTGCTGGAGCATTCTTCAAACCAAAAGGCATGACTGAAGGAGTACAAACCAGCAGGGGTGACAAAGGCAGTCTTGTCCTGACTAGCGGGATCCATTGACACCTGCCAATAGCCACTGTTCAGATCCAGATTACTAAAGATGGATGCTCCTGCCAGAGATTCCAGTATGTCATTTATTTTTGGTAGAAGGTAAGCATCGCTTTCTGTTATGGCATTCGGCTTCCTGTAGTCCACACAGAATCGATATCCACCATCTTTTTTAGGAATCAGGACAACCGGAGAAGCCCATCAAGGGAAAAGAAGGTTCCACAATTCCATTCTCCAACATGCTTTTGAGCTGTTCATTGAGAATTGCCAGTTTGGTAGGGGACAGCCTGTAGGGACGCTGCTTAATGGGGACCTCATGCCGGGTATAGATTTTGTGTTTGAATACGGTTGTACGGATGAGTGTAAGAGTACAGACCTCACTGTTCATGTCCAACATCTGGGAGAGCTAACACCTTTCATCATCCGACAGACATGCCTGTTCCACCGCTTGTTTGATGTAGAAATCAGCATCAGGTTTGTTTTTGCTCTCGGATAGAAGGGGAGGTACGGCGGTAATCAGGGTGATAGTTGGGTTCTCGGACTTCACTGGTGGAACATGTTTTTGTCTTTATCTCTTTATATTTTCTCTGTCTCTGACTTGACCTTGTCCGGACTCTGCATAATGTAGCAGGCTCCAGCCTGAAATCAGTGCATTACCAGGTTGAAATGGGAATAGTCAGAGTGCAGCCGATAGGAGGGTTTGGACATAGAGATGGTCAGTCCATTGAAGAACAGGAAATCTAGGCCAAGGACTACAGCAAATGCAAGGCTTGAATCTGCAAGAATAGCCACAGGAAGGTTAATAGTCTCACCATGCAGTTTTATTATTATACCAATCCAGCCCATGGGGGTGGTAGGTTCTCCATTGGCCAAGTACAATGGTCCCTCCTCCCATGTTCGTAGCTCCTCATGAGGTAATGCCATGTTCTGCCACAGGGCCTCTTGCATCAGGGTGTAAGATGCCCCTGTGTCGATTATGACCTCTCCAGTTCCTAACAGTCAGAGGAACCAAAAGTTGTTGCAGAATAGGAATAAGACCGCTAGTTGTGCTGTCTAAAGGCTTCATGGTGGGCTTTAAAGCTTACCCAATTGTATGCAAGCCACCACGCCTGTCTAGACTTTCAGTCTTCTGTCCTTTCTGAGCTTTTCCTGAATCCTGACGCTGGACATAGAGGGGGCAAGAATCTGGAGGATGTTGGACTTTACACCTCCAACATATAACTGGACTTTTGTCCTGGATCTTGGGTACAAATATCTGAGATGGTTTAGCCCCAGGAGAGTTATGGGTATACTTGGATGAGGGAACAGGGTTTTTAGTTTGGAGGTGGTGCTTCCAGTCCTTCTCAAACTGAGTCCCAAGACGCACCAGATCATCCACGTTCTGCAGTCTGCACACGTTCTCAAGGTTGACTAGCAAGGCGGGGAACCATGTTCTTAAGAAGGAGTTTGACCATCTCCTGCTCAGTAATGTCAGCCTTCCATCTCCTACATAGAACTCGATAGGAGAAGGCAAAGTCCCGTATTGGCTCTGCTTCACCCTGGACTCTGTTACGAACACGTTCTGCCAGTTCATCCCTCTGAGAGGAAGGCTAAGAGGAATATTTTTTTTAACTCCTCCCAGGTTGACACATGTTTACCCCATCTCCCACCAGTCTCTTGCTGTACCATAGAGAACACTGCGGAGGGTGGCAAGAACCTCCAAGTCAGTAAGGGGCCGGATAGAAAGAAAATAATTACACTTAGATAAGAAAAACAGTGGATCAACATCATCTTCTGGGCTGCCAAAAGTGGGGAAAATAAGTTTGATAGGGAGGGAGCGCTCTAGAGGAGGCATGACAGTGGCAGCGGGAGTTCTGTTTAACAGTATCTTCTGAGGGGCTTTTGTAGTGCTACCTGTTCCTATTCCCTTACTGGCCAAGCCAGTGGCAGAGGTAAAACCTAAGGGAGGTGCAGAAGATTTGTCCAGAAGGGAAAGTACTGCATTACCTCCTGGTGCAGCTCTTCCATTTGAAGGTCTGTGGCCTTCTGTGCTTTCCCCATCTCATTAACGGTGTCCTTTTGACTCTGTTCAATCAAAAATCGTAGTTCCCCCGTCCTTTTTGACTCTGTTCAATCAGAAATCGTAGTTCCCCTGTGAGAGAGTTATTCATGTCCTCCATAAATTCCTTCAGATAAGAACATACTCCCTTCACAACAGAGGCTGACTCCTCTGCACTCTGTTTTTGTTCCTCCTCAAGAACAGAGGCTGACTCCTCTGCACTCTGTTTTTGTTCCTCCTCAAGAACAGAGGCTGACTCCTCTGCACTCTGTTTTTGTTCCTCCTCAAGAACAGAGGCTGACTCCTCTGCACTCTGTTTTTGTTCCTCCTCCTTTGTTCCTCCTCATCATGACTTGATGATGATTAGTTTCCATTTGTGTTTTGAACCAGTGCAGTTTTCCTTGAATATCCTGCTTCAGAGAATCTTGTAAATATTTCTGTCTCTGAACAATTTGTTGTTGGTTTTCCTCCATTTGACAGGGAAGGTAGAGGGTAAGCATCCAACCTCCGCTGCACATCTGTCTGATGAGCCTCCACACATTCACTAAGTTTGCGAATGGCATTCTCCTGCATTGTCAAACTATGATTGGTGTGTGTCCATTGATGTTCCATTTGTCCAGTGATCACAGAGACACCTCTCCCATTCTCTCTGGACAGGGTAACAGGAAGGGTTTGAGGGGAGGGTAATGGTGGAGATGTTATAGGTGAGCCGGAAGCCTGGGGAATAGGGTCAGTGCTATCCAACTCCATTAGTCCATCGAGTCCTTCCACAATGAAAGAATCCTGACCATGATTACCATCAGGTGTATTGGTGTCCTGTCTGACCGTTCGATGGTTTGTTGGTTTGTATGTCAAAGCTTCACAACAATGTTGCTACTAATCCATGCGATCCATAACCAGCGCGGGCCCAAACGATAACAACCACGACCTAGAACTGTCACACCAATGATTGAGTTAAATACTTAATAAACTACACACACTGAAAATAAACCAAATTTCTGCAGCATAGCACACACAATCAAACTGTCGCGCCAACCAAGAGCTCCTCCCCAAAGAGCTGAAAAAGCTGTCTTTATTTCCTCCTTCCTTACTGCTGATGCTCTCTTAAAGTGGCAGCGCACGGTGAAGGCTCCGTGCAGGATTTCGCCACAACGTGGTTGGGAAATTTACTTGAGAACAAACTATTCAAAAAGCATCTGATTGGATTACCAATTCTAAAGAATCCATGTGATATATCCAAACTGGTGGAGAGAGTGCTGGGTAAAGTGAAGGCTGTGAGGGTCACAAGAGTTGTTTAGATTTTTTTGTTCTTCTGAGGATCAGAGGGAGCGTGTTGCCTCTCACCCGGTTTGATAAGTTTGATGTGCCCTGTGTGCCTCTTGGAACATCTGTTCCAAGACCATCATTGTAAAGCTTTTGGATATGTTTCAAGTGTTTGCAGAATAGAGAAACCGAGATGTTCAAGTTTTGGAAAAGATCATATCATTTGTTTTAAAAGTGATGAAAATGTGACATGTTGCAATTGTGGTGGTAACCATGAAGCCATGTCTTTGGAATGCCCAACAAGGGTGAAAGAGAATGAGGTGTCCAAAGTCAGGGCTGTTCAGAGCATTTCATATGCAGCTCCTGTTAAAAGGGTTGAGGATTCAAATAGTTCTCCTGAAGAGTCCATGGTGGTGGATAGGCCTTCACTTAAGGCTGCAGGGGTTGCCCTTCAACAGCAGGACCCAGATATGTTCAAGGTTAAGCAGGTGGACTTTGTGATATTTATAGCTATGGTGATTAATGGCACTCCCAAGGTGGAGAGAAACGGTTCCTGGCTCTGAAAGAGTTCTCGGCGGAGGGGTTGCATTGCAAAAGCCGTACCACCCTCTCAGGTCATAGAGCCCGAGAAGAAAGATATGGAGATTTGAAGGAAGGAAGAAGTAGGGGTTTTTGTGTTGTCAATGTGTTTTTTTGTTTTATTTTGGGTAAATTAAGTTAGGTTTCCCTATCACATATGGGTTTTATTTTACCTTTTTTTTTTTACCCAGTACAGCTTTTTGGTTTGTAGTGTGCCATAAAATGCACAGAAGATGTTTGTTGCGAAACCCAGGCTGCCGTTCAAACTCATGGTTGTCAGCGCTAAACCCTCAGCCCTTGAATAACGTTTTACATCGTCACGTCTGAGTGTACCTTAAATGTCCCTTGCCCAAGCAATTAAAAAAAAATTAACCTTTATTTATCTAGGTAAGTCAGTTAAGGACAAATTCTTATTTACAATGACAGCCTACCCAGGGCCAATTGTGCGCTGCCCTATAGGAAGTCCAGGAAAATAGATATCTCCCAATCACAGCCGGATGTGATGCAGCCTGGATTCAAACCAGGGACTGCAGCGACGCCTCTTGCACTGAGATGCAGTGCCTTAGACCACTGCACCACTGGGGAGCCCTTAGAGCAAGGGAGAGTGATGATCAGAGAGACAAAGTCCTTGGTGGAAATCTTGGAAGTTGAGTTTAAAAACAACCAACTTAAAGCTATGAATGTACCTAGCAAGCTAACGTAGCTAGCTTGCACTCGAGTCAGACAACTAGCTACAGTTACCCATAGTTGGCTAGATAGTTTTTTTGTTTGGTCGTTTATTCCAATACATTTTAGTATTCCTAAAAGCTACCTACGTTGATTAAATGTGACACTTCGCGGCCCCCGGATTATGACGCTTAACTACAGTTTGCATTGAATTGTGCGTCATATCAACCATAAGTGGTCTAAATTCGTCACTCGCTCCCTTGAGCTAAATCGAGGGCAGAGGGGGCAAAGTTAGTGAATTGGACCTTCATTTAAGATGGAAATCAAACTGCATCCGGTTTCAACGGGGATTCCCCTAAATGAAAGGGAAGAAATAACTTGTTTGGACTACAGCACCCGACTTTTATTTTGAAAATTCAGGGGATAGCGAAAGTCGTGGCACAGGATGTTGTCATTTTTTGGTCTGGTTTCTTCCTATTCAGTTCTAGCTAGCTAATGTGTTAATAAAATTTGCTAGACTGTTAGCTTAACTAGATACAAATACATTGGTAACATGGATCGGCCAGAAGTAACGTTTTCTTTAGCCTACATAGTATTAGCGTTTTGCTTTGTATTCACACCAAATGAATTTCGATCAGCTGGTTTCACCGTGCAAAATCTGTTTTCAGGATGGCTTGGAAGTGAAGATATTGGTTTCATTCAATATCATGTGAGGAGAACGAGCGTCACTTTACTAGTTCATTCAACTTTGCCACTTGGTAAGTCACTTAGCTAGCAGCTAACTAGCTGCCAGGGGCCTAGTGAAAAATAGCTATTGACATGCAATACCCACATTGATCACTGTCCTGTCAAGTGATCATTCGTACTAACTGATTGTATTGTTGTTTTTTACTATAGTATAGCTAGTCTCTTTTATCTGTGATAATTCTGCCTAGCTAGTAGCTGGCCACATCATTCAAACGTCAAGTTTATAGACATTTGAGCAAACTTTCTGTTCCGTATCCAACAGGGTACTACATGGGAATGTGCATAGCTGCTCCAGAAAAGTATCTGGCCTATGTTCACTTAATAAGTGATGGCTGGAGGGCTTTCTTCACATTGTCACTGGCTCTTCAGCTCTTTAGCTGGGTGCTCGTCATCTACTGGTCTCGGCACAAATGGGGAAATCATCCAATATCGCAGAACCTTAAAGCCCATGCATTGCCCCAGTCCGGCTGGGGGGCAGTTGCCTCCTCTGTCAACACAGAATTTCGCCGCATTGACAAGTTTGCAACGGGTGCCCCTGGTGCAAGGGTTCTCATCACTGACACCTGGATCATGAAGGTCACTACCTATTATGTACATATTGCACTGCAGCAAGACACTCACTTGACAGTCACAGACTCAAGGCAACACCAGCTCTCCCCTGACTCAGCCACTCCTGTTCAGATCCTGACACTCCGAGTCGCTAGCATCAACCCCAGCGTCAAGCCCTTTGACATAAGGTACAGTAGCTAACACGAGCTATAGGCTAAGCTTGCTGTTGTCTTGTCAGCTCATTTGAGAAGTAAACCGTAAATGCCAACCCCTTTCAAAACCTTAAATAGATCTACCATATTTATTTCCCATTGTAACACCTGTTTAATGCAAATATTGTTTTTCTGATGCATAATGCTGTTGTACTATATATGTGAAATACTCAGTTCTGAATTATGCACCTGCGTAGGCTCAATTCAACAGAATATGCAGAACTGCGAGAGAAGCTGCATGCACCAATCAGGAATGCTGCCAACGTGGTCATTCACCAGACTATGAGTGACCTCTTCTTGGAAACATTCAAATCCCAGGTGGAAATGAACCAAGTCTACCAGCTGACAAGCGGACAGGTGCCCCCATGTTATATTGTCTATGGGTGAACCATTTAATGTATTCAACATTAAAGGTAGACTCAGCGATATGATGCAGAAAGTAAACGACACAGCGTGAAGTGAACCTGTGCACATACTGTGTGTGGTAGCCTAGTGGTTAGAGCGCTGGGCCAGTTCCCGAAATGTTGCTAGATCGTATCCCCGAGCTGACAAGGTAAACATCTGTTGTTCTGCTCTTGAGCAAGGCAGTTAACCCACTGTTCCTTGGGCGTCGAAGATGTGGATGTCGATTAAGGCAGCCCCCCACACCTCTCTGATTCAGAGGGGTTGGGTAAAATGTGGAAGACACATTTCAGTTGAAGGCATTGTTGTACAACTGACTTGGTATCCCCCTTTGACTGTGTGAGCGCAAAGCGCTCACCTCAATCTCCAGTGTTGCTCGTGACAACATAATTTTGCTGAGTCTACCTTTAAATGAATTCTCCCAACATGCTTGATAAATGGTCATGAAAAAATGTGTTCTGCTCAGTGTAGTAGAAACTAGAAATATCATGCCCAGTATTTCTCTGCCTCTGTTCTTAGGAGCTGGAGTCCTGCATTGGTTGCATGCAGGTGCCCGCCAACACCAAACTGTTACGGCTATGCCAGGAGGAGGGTGAAGGAGAGTGCCAGCAGTGCTACTGTAGACCCATGTGGTGTCTCACCTGTATGGGCAAATGGTTTGCCAGCCGCCAGGACCAGCAGAAACCTGAGACCTGGTTGGGCAACAGAGTGCCTTGCCCCACTTGTAGGGCCAAGTTCTGCATCCTGGATGTCTGCATTGTCCCCTGATCACTCAATACTGTGTTCCTCTCAGTCAATTCTAAAGATATGCATAGGAATCTGCTGGTGGTTTGGTGCGATGTACATCAGATAGCCCTTGTGATTACTTTTCTAATTGTGCCTTGTCTCTATTGCATCATTAGTGCCATTACTCTGCTATGGGAAACCTTGGCATATTCTAGTTTTGTTCTAACTTTGCTCTTCATGATTTTGATTTGATCAAATATTTTTCCCTGCACAATATGGCTACAACATGAACTTTGAGCTTTAAAGCTGGGTAGATTTCTAAGTAGAGGTTAAATTTAGTCTCAGCAAAATGATGTTTCCATGAGCAGCACCGACGATATTGCGATGAGCGAGATGCAAGGCTCGCACAGTATCTGTGCATGTGCTCGTGTTCGTGTCACAGTGTTAAGAGTGGTAGGTATGAACCAAAACAGCTGAGAAGTTTAGCCTCGTGAGTCAATGCTCGTAGTTGTGGAAATCAACCCACTATGCTGTTTACTTTGTGTACCTACGTCATATCGCTGAGTCACTTAAGCCTACGTTTGTCTGCCCCTTGAATTACCTTGTGTGGTTTTCAACATCTTCCAGTTGATTGATCTGATGAGACTCAAATGGGGCAAAATGTAGTAGGCTCTGGACAGTGCAGCACAACATATCTTTACTCTGTTTTTACTGTCTCTTTTTCAAGGGTGCTGTAATGGAAACATTTTGTTAATCTTTGTGTTATCAGTCTTTCATCGGTCTGTTATGCAATTACGGAACTTTGTCAAGTAGGGCTATGAAAATATAATTAATGAAGTAGTCAGTTGATGACATGGGGAAAACTGATGTGGTACATGGTTTTTTAAAATTGCCATATACTTAATTTCACAATTATGTTACCTTTATTAAAATATAGCTACCCTCTAATTTGTTTTGTTTGTTGCTGAATGTCCACTGCTTGATACCACATTTCGATGAGGATTTGTCAACAGAAAATTAACTAACTTGACCTGGGAACAAAAAGGTTAAGAATTGTTGTGTGAGAATTGCCACAAAACATGTTTTTAACAATACCGAGAATGGATGAGGAAATTACTGAACCTCATTGATCAGTAGGCCTAGTGATCCACCATGACGGTCTTGGGCGCCTCTTTGTGGCAATCAACAGTAATGGCGCATTCACTGGGAACTTGGGGACAAATCATGACGATATTCAAGTCAGAAAGACGGAGTACTAGAAAGATGCCGGAGTTTCCGATTTGGATGAACATTCTAAATTATTTTCTCAGTTGGTGCTCGTTTTTTTGAGTTTCTAGTTGTCTTGAACGCACTGAAGTTGGAAGTCACAGATTTCCGAGATCCCAGTTGTTTTGAACGCGGCAACATTAGGTTTTTTAATCAACGAAATGTATAAGCAGAACATGTGTTAGCGCCGCCTTTAAAACAATTTTGAACTCGGAAATGTCCGAATTCAGTGCGTTCAAGACAACTGTGTCCAATCGGGTCATCAAGAGGGATCAGCCAATCTTACAGAACACTTGTTTCTACTCATTGGCGCTGCCCATGCTGTCCCAGATGCAAAGATGATTCCGCATTCACATGGTAGTCGGATCTAGAAAACTGAAATGTATGCATAAGTATCTAATTACCAATTAAGTGGGAGTTTCATGTCGAAAACTCTGGCATTTATGTAGACCTCTAACTTTCTGACCAGAAGGTCACTGACATGATTTGACCCCGTTTTTTCAGAGGTCCCAGTTGTCTTGAATGCATCAATAGACAGTTGGGCCAATGCGGATTCTGCATTATGATGATGTATTAACGACACTTCAACATTCTAGCCATGTTATGCCGCGACATTTCCGACTTGCTTGAACGCAGCACGTATATAACTACTTCCAGTTAAACATTTTGAAATTTCGGAGTTTCCTTGTATAGCACATTGACGTGGCGTTAGCTGCACATTAACAGTACATGGGGAATATACACAATTTAAAAAAATGCTATAAAACGGATTGTCTAGAATGAGCATTATAACGCATTTACATGACACTACAACATTCTATGGCAGCCATGTTAGCTCACCATTACACGAGGAATATTTAAACAATGCTATGTAACAGAATGTATAGGGCGCCTCTTTGTATGTTGTATAATATTCTAAAAGTTTGCCTAGCCCCCTAAATATATGCCTCTATTTATAACTAAACCACCACTGTTCCATCTGTGGTTTTGTAAACAAGCGCGTCAAATCCCTCCCCTTCCGTCACGTGACAACAACGGGCATGTTCGTTTGTACATGGCACGGTGCCCCGGAACAGCAGAGGCTGCGAAATTAGACAATTCCATTGGTCCTTAACCGATATCTTTACACTCCTTGGCCACCGGGCCATGCGAAATGAATGCTTCAATTGTTGACTGACGTCAGGGAAAGCGCCATTCCTTAGCTTTGGCGCGTTCACATCAAAATCAAAAGATCTCTGCTTTAAGGGAAGTAGCTACAAGCCCTTCGTTCCTCTGTAAGTTTAGAAAAAAAAATGTCTTTTCGCCACAAATCCAGACGCACCAATGCTGAATATAACGGAGATGAAAATAGGTGAGTTGTCATGAGTTTGTAAGTAATTTAGCAACAAAAATCTATTTAAAAATCTATTTTCGCTTTCTCTCGCGCCAGTCTTCTCCCGCGAAATCCCGAATTGTTGCTGGTCTGGTTAGCTAGCTGGCTAATTGTTTCTAGGTACGCTTTTCCAGCTAATGTATGTTTCCTATTGTGTTATAAGTATGTGAGCATTTATTGCATTGCTGGCTTATGCATTCTTGACTAGTTTTGCTACGTACAGTAACGTAGCGTTTGCTAGACACCTAACCTTTTATTTTGATCAGGTGTTAGCTAGCTAAGTTTACTGCTGGATAGCTAATCAGCTAACAATAGCTCGCTAACTTGCCTTAACTAGTTACAGTAGCTAAATAGAAAGTGCAACTCATTTGTTTATCTAACTAACGTTAGCTAGCCAGACAACTTTATAACAACGTATTTCCCTTAAAATGTAGCTAGCTAATGTAACTGGCTTTAATGCAACAGCTAACTAGCTACTAACGTTAGCTTGCTTGCTAGCTAGCTATAGTAACGTTGGTTGACTAGCAAAACCTTTCGCGCTCATGCATCCTATGGCGCCGAAGCAGCTATTGTACTGTGCTTGAAATATCTCATAAATAGTCAACTAGTGTACCTACTAGTGTCTCCACTGAGTCTGTAGTGATTGACAATAATCAACTAAATCAAAGGGAACAAGGCATTTTTAGTACTGTTTTAATGTTAAGTTCTTCGGGAAAATGACGTTCTTGACAATGGCATGATCTTTCAGTCTTGTTGATCCATATATCATTGTTTCTAGGAATAGGGGCCCTTCAAGGTGGTCCAACTGCCGGAAACGGGGAGCTGATGGCAGTATGAGATCAAATGGGGACTTGGACTCAACCGGTACCAGTGATCTTAAGATGAATGCTAACCACAGACCTGTTAGGTAAGATAAGATTCAGACTGCTCACTTGGGAGTTATCAAACCAATATTTTAGGTAGATTTTCTGTGTAGCCCTTTTTTTGTGTCCCAAATGGCACCCAATTCCCAACATAGTGCCCTACTTTGACCAGAGCCCTATGGTTTCTTTATAGTGCACTTTATTGGGACAAGCAATTTGGGATGTAGACCTTGACAACCATAAATTAAGTAGACTTCCCTATGACACGTAAATGAGGGAAGCGTTTGAGAACAATAGCTTGGTTGACAGATGGTTGCTAAATGCAAATGTGCCCCATGTATGTCACCCTGAATAATGCTGTTAAAAACAATTAAAATGTATGGTAATGTTTAATGTCTTTTTCACGCCATCTTCTGGAGAGGAATCTCATAATAACTGTACATTTCATTCCTCTTTCAGTTTTACCACTCCTGAAAGTGAAGGTCCAGTTCCTAGATGCGCGGATTGGGGGAGTGAAGTGGAGACTGACGAAAGGCGCTCAAGTGTCCGTCGGGATATGCAACGGTCAGCAGTCACTGCGGAGTTTCCCCTTTTAGATAAATGTGCTTGTAAAAGCTTTCAATTGCTTATAGTATTGTTTCTTTTAGTTACAGGCGGAGGATACTAACATCAGATTTTGGTCCAAGGGAACGAAAGAACTCTTCTGGGAGGTATGTTTGAAAATGTATGTCTCATACTGTGTTTTGCATGAGAGCCTGGTCCCAGATTTTTGTGCTCTTGCCAACTCCATTGCTCGCTCATTGTCAAGCCAAACAAACAATGTGCGTGACAAGGAGTTGGCATGATAGCACAAACAGACTGGCACTCAGGGTACATCCATTCATTGCATTTCGTTCATTAATCTGTTTCCTGTCTTCAGCTCAGAGTCCAGGGACTCTCCTGTCCCCGGTGAGGTCATGGAGGAGGACGAGGAAGTCCTGATGAGGAGGCAGAAACAGATCACCTATGGGAAGAACACACTCGCCTACGACAGATACATCAAGGAAGTACCCAAGTGAGTAAAATAGTGTTGGTTTTCATTCAGCTACCACCCTAATAGATCAAAGTTAATATTAACCCATTTTGTTTTCCATTGTTTTGCCAGGCACTTGAGGCAGCCGGGAGTTCATCCTAAGACTCCCAACAAGTTTAAGAAGTACAGCCGGCGCTCATGGGACCAGCAGATTAAGCTGTGGAAGGTGAAGATTCACGCGTGGGATCCCCCAGCCCTGGAAGGCAGTGAGCTGCAGGCCATGTAAGCCCCTCAAATATCCTGGCATTTAAAACGATCAAGCAAAAAAAGTATATATATATTATGTTTTTATGCCATTTAACTTTATACTTCCTTTGATATAGTCCTTCAATTGTAAGCACACGTTGTTCTCCTGAAATTGGATTTGGGAAATATGTTAAAGCCATCCTGTAGAAAAAATTTATCTATCTAGTCTCAGGGAAAATCCTTCATGAGAGGACACCTTTGTGCCAGATGGCTTACTCAAACCAAGTTTGTAATACAGTTGTTCTTTGTTTCATGTATCATTTAGAGAGGAGGTTGACTTGGATGATGTCATGGATATTGAGCTGGACTTCCCTGAGCTGGATTCAGACTCGAGCACACAGCCTCTTAAAGTCAGCAATGCCTCTTCGTCTCAACCGGTATGTTCTTTAACCAGTCTTGGCATGTTTGAAGACAACTATTGGTCCATGTTCAAAAGCAATTTTGGGAAGCACTATTGGACTCTTACCAAACACAATTGGAGTGACTTTGTGCTGCATTTTTTCAGTATAAAACTAATCTAGATTTTTTTTGTTTTTTGTTCTAGGACTCCTGCCAAGGGACTCCCAGCAAGATGATGAAAATAGATGCATCAGTTGATCTTGACATGGCCTAACTGTTGTGCATTGAAAGACAATCCATGGCGATCACCCTAGCAGGAAAAAAATAATGCTTAATTAAAATTCCAGGATAAATTCATGATTAAATTCAAGTCAGTGACCTGAATTGTATATAGTTAAAATTTTCTTATGTTGTGCTGTGGATGCTTGCATTTTATAATTGTTAATGACTTTATGTTAAGAAAATACATTTATTGTGAGTAGTTGGGAGTGTAAATTTGACTGCGTTTAGACAGGCAGTCCAAATCAGATCTTTTTTTCTCTATCAGATCAGCTCTGAAAAAGATCTGATGTGGTAGGTAAAAATGACCAATTAGAAAAAAATATCCGAATTTGGCAGCCTGTGTAAATTGTTTTGAAATACAATGTACTATATTTTGAAGGGTTATGTTGGCATTGAGATTTTTATAGGCAGTTTTTAAAAAATAAATGAGGTTATGCGTCAAGGTTATTTTAGTCTATGATCAGTTTTCTGTATATGCATTCTCAGCGTTCTGCCTGGCTGTAGCTGCGAAATGTATATGTTCTTAGCTAGTTTTTCATAGTACAGTAATGCTTATTACTTAGTGATTATCGGAAGCATGGATGAGCAATAGATCTATGTGGACGAGCGCCATAGCTCCGCCCCGTATTAACCATAACAAGGGACGCTCTCTTTTCATTGGCTGTTTGTATCATGATGGTTAGCTAGCTTTGAGCTAGCAATGCTATTCGTGGACCAAACACGCTACTTTCGTGAGCACTAGGATTAAAACTCAAAATAGGATTGGCTAAATTGCTAACGGTTGACTGCTGTAATCCTCACAGCAAGTGTTGATGTGAAACACGGAAGTATTCAAGTACAAATGTGATGTTTTATTACCTTTTAACGGTAGCTAGCAACAATGGATGCTAATTTCTTCAATTTGGCCGTCGCTTGCTAACTAGAAAATATTTGCTAGCAAGAGTGGCAAGCAACGTGGAGTAAAAAGCAATGTTGACAAATGAACTTGCCAACGCTAGGCGTCAAGAGGAAGCATAGACTTACTAGCCAGCTAAATGGGGTTCTCTTACTGGGCCCTTACGTCGGATACTGATTTCACAGGTATTGTGTTTATTGCCGTTTTCTTATGGCAGTAAGTAGCCTATACTTTTCAGATGGCCAACGCGTAGCTACCATGTTAGGGAGTGTGTCACTGTGATAGAGTTATGAATCTCACTAGAGTTTGGCAATGACAAGCAAGTGTGAAATCGTTTTCAAATAGACACCTGTATTAGTTATGTGAACGGTGGCTATTGTTGCCTTTCTATACGATAGTCCACTATCAGCGATCGCACAGATGGAGTATTTGGTGGCGACAGCTTGTCAAGGAATACTATCAGAAAACATCAGCAGGCGAGCTTGACCTCATTGCTAAAGTTTAAGCGCTGGACGTAACCTGAATACGAAATGTAAAGAGGGTGATCATGTTACCTTGAGTAACGTTAAAGCTCAGTGCTGTTTCCTGGAAATGTGTTTATTTATTCTATGAGGGCATTTAATTAATAACGTTGTTTCCAACAGCAATGTGAGCCATTTTGGGAAAGACCCCTGAATGCTGTGTCCTGTTTGATATGGCTCAGATTTTATGCACCTACCAGGAGACCCAGAATGGGACCGCTCTGGAAATAGAGGGGCAGGGAGGTTTGGACAAGGCAGGAGGTAACCTTCTCTGTTCCCTAACGACTACACTGACATTGTGATTGTGAATACGTAGTTTATTGTTACTTCGTGTTCTGTTTCAGAATAGGAACACTGTTGCGTGGTTTGATACTACTCTTTGTCTTCATCCAGATAAAACAGAGACATCCCCTGTGAATGAGAACCCAGAACCCTTTTCTTCTGAAGATGAACAGGTAAGTGACTAACATTCTCAATGAAATATTTTGTGGTATGCTTAAATCAATGTAAAAAAACATTAAGTTATGGTTTTGTTATTGACCATTCTCTGAACCATCTTATTTCAGAAGAGACTAAATGCTTTGTCAGATGATGACTTTCTTTCAAAGGACAAGCTTGATGGTATGGGCAACACCTTCTTTGTTACTGTTTTGATAGTTAACACCTGAGCTATGTAAATAGAAACAAATTGATAAGAGGACAATGCTGTTTGTGTGGCATTACAGTAGCACTATACTCCTGTCATCTTCAGCTTCTTGGTCCCAGAGTTGTCCCTTCACCAAGTCTCTGCAGAAGGCGGAGGCCCTGCTGAGGACTCGCTTCAACCCCAGCCTGAGGTGGCTACTGAGGCAGAAAAGTGATGATATGTGGGAATTTGAGAACCGGGATACCTTTGTAGCGTGCCAGAACCTCACCTCTCAGTCATCTAGCAGGCTGCAGCGGCTAGACCAGGGCATGCTGGGTCTCAGTCCACAGTGCCAAGTGTTGCGGGGGCCACGGACAGGCCAGCTGCAGAGTTGCGTCAGGGGCCTCGCTACAGAGGGCAGTTTCTACCACCACCCTCCAGCCGCTACCCTCAGCCAGCACTATGGGCAGCTGCAGTACCTACTGGAACAGCGGGCTCAGCTCCTTTTCCTCCATGAGTATGCCCGGCGCACCAGAGTCACCACTGTGTACGTTGACAAACTGACTAGCCTGCTGGAGCGGGAGCTAGGTTTGTTGATGGACAGGAGTCGAGTCCTGGAGCGACCAAACTCTGCCTGGAGCTTTGGGATGGGAGGCCTGTGCCAGGAACTACGTATCCACGTGAGCCATTGGGATGCTCTATGTGCCAAAGCCCAGTCTGACGTCTGGCTGAGAACTGTTCTGTTCCAGAGGACAGAGACCCTTGCTGTCATGCAGCGGACACTGAGAGTGCTGGGACTGCAGGCCCTGGTTCTGATGGAACGTTGTATCTATACAGCCCTCTCCGCTCTGGCCTCAGCTCAGCTGGCCAGGGTGCCTAGAGATGCCTTAGAAGACCTGCTGGCTGGGGCAGAGGTCTTTAACCAGGTACTGGAGGAGCAGAGAGTCCAGCATAGAGGCTCGCGGTGGAGAACTCAGACCCTGCAGCTGTCTGACTGGCCTGGGCTGTCCAGCAGGCAGCCCACCCGGAGGGGTAGCCTTCCTGCACCGTTCCCAGTGGTTGAACTTATGAGGATACTGGCAGAGCACAGGGGGCAGATCGCGGCAGAGCAGCTGTACCAATGGGCTTCCCAACAGAGCTTTCTCCACTCCCAGGCCCTGCACACTGGAGCCCCAGCCCCTACGTGGGAGAAATTAGAACTGTTATTCCCGCTGCTTTCCCCTCTACACCCCTCAGAGCCCAGTCCTGATGGGCTCACACTGGAGAACCTCCCTGGGCCCTCTTCAGATGAATCCAGGTTGGGAAAACCCTGTTCCTGGTCCTCTGATCTCCCCTTTATAGCCTTCATCCGTCAGGACCGAAAGTCTCTAGAGATTCTCTTCCAGGCCCTGGTGTCCTCCACAGACCTGATGGCTCCACACATCCCCAACAGACCCAGGCCGGAGTGTACCAACACCCCAGAACATTCTCCCAGGTGCTTTGAGGGAGAGTCTTCACCCACAGATGAGGCCAGGCAGGAGATAAAGAGACCCAAGTCAGTCCAGTCTGGGGCTTGTGTGGAGCTCTTTGGTCATTACAGGACAATGCTGTGGAGGGAGTTTGGCAAAGCCGTCATTCAGCGTTTCCACCAGCCACCAAAGAGAGACCCTTTGGGCAGTGTTAACCAGTGGAACGACCAGATGGTTTTCCAGCTTGTGTTGTGGCTCAACCATGGCTGTAGAGGAGGTAACAAATGCTGCCTGTTTTTAATCAGTTGATGTGTGACTGTGACACTTTCAATAAATAATAGTTGAATGCCTTGCAGAGCTCATCCCTGAAGAGTGTAGAGGAGTGGTTGATGACTTCATCTTACAGCTCCTGTCCAACACTGCTTTTAGGCACTGGGATGAGGGTCAGTTTCTGTGTTTAAAACATCCTTAATACACTGTAATTTGACATCCATCTGCATCATGTAGTTATAGTAATATAACAACACAATATTTTTGGTTTCTGTTAAGGTATTGTCTCTAATCTTTGTGTGTGTGTTTCTTTCTCTCTTGCAGTGATGTGTGCGTCACTGGGCTCAGGACTGAAAGATAAATGTCTTCCAGGAGTTGAGTGTGAGAACTGCATGGTGATGACATGTACCATGGAGAGACTCCTGCAGCTGTCCCCTCCACTCCTCACAGTGCTGCAGTGTCTTCAATCTTCAGCCCACCTGGTCCAAGGTAACCCCTATATCAGCCCACCTGGTCCAAGGTAACCCCTATATCAGCCCACCTGGTCCAAGGTAACCCCTATATCAGCCCACCTGGTCCAAGTTAACCCCCATATCCATATGATTTAAACTGCTTATTAATCTGGAAATCACCTCCAAATATCCCTAGGTCATTCTCCTTCTCTACCTCTTAAACATTCTACCAGGCCACACGGTAGTCATCTTGCTTTTCATCCTTCATCAGGTGACAGTAATGCTCGGACTATGAGGTCCCTTCACATAGGATCGCTGAGCAGAGTGGTGGCATCCGTCCGATCCTCTACCTTCTGGGTCATGAGAAAGGCCTACCAGTTCCTTTCCTCCTGGTCCCTCAACAAGTTCCTGCTTGTCACCCTAGGAGACCTCAAGGTGAGGCTTCACTCTGACATGCTTCCCAAATGGCTTCCTATATAGTGCACTACTTTGAACTAGAGCTCTGGTCTAAAGCAGTGCACTATATAGGGAATACGGTGACATTTGGGGGACACATCTTCTATTTCCCTATTGAATGTATGTTGGCCTTGCTTCAGGTGGTCTCCATCTTTCTTCTTGTCTTTAGTGAAAAATCCTATGTTGACATTGAGGGATGCACTTACATAAGAGTGTTCTGTGCTTTAAGGTTCTGAGA
The DNA here is from genome assembly GCF_002021735.2 of Oncorhynchus kisutch. Lineage (NCBI taxonomy): Eukaryota > Metazoa > Chordata > Actinopteri > Salmoniformes > Salmonidae > Oncorhynchus > Oncorhynchus kisutch. The sequence goes on from NC_034188.2 coordinate 19,949,752, forward strand.
GCATCAGTGGTGAGGCTACTGCAGCATGTGGAGGCCCTGAGTGTGAATGAAAATCATCTCCTCAAGCTGCTGGCTGCACAGCTTACTCAGAGTGTCACAGATCTACAGGTGAGGGACAATATAATGGTTGATCTGTCAATTTCTAGACCAATGTTCCACCTGTCATCTCTTATAACCGATTTGAGTTTATTACTCAAATAAACTCAGTTCTATTATGTCTGCATTGTTGAAGGTATTCTCTGAACTGGTGCTCAGAATCTTCTCCAAGGACTGTAAGAGGATGTCTGAGGAGATATTTTTGCAGACCATGCCCTCAGCAAAGCACTGGAGAGTGAACTATAAAACGGGTAAATTACAGGCTGATGGAACTGAAATATCCAATATTCTAAACATAAGAAACATGTCCACTATTTTAGTTTTTTTCTGTTGTACTTTGTGTATGGAGCCAATATAATTGATGCTTGTTTTTTCCTTCATCTTATTGTATCTGTAGAGTTCCCCAGCAGCCCTAGTGATTACGCTACTACTGCAGCTCAGAGTGTAATAGGACAGGTACTGGAGGGAGTGCAGCCCCTGCCTGAGGAGGCTCGGATCCCCGCCCTGACAGAGGCCATGACAGCCTTCATGGAGGCCTGGATGGAGCACATCCTCAAGCAGAAGATCAAGTTCAGGTATGTGTACAGTATTCCCTGATTCTAGATGAGCAAATACAACCGTGCTGAATACCATAGAAATACAATTACTACAATGGGCATAGAATCTCTGACTTGGGAAGCCCATACTAGTGATTCTATTTCTGTGATTATACTGATTATCATTACTGTTATCTCCTAACATGGCACTAGTAAGGGGAGTGATAGACACACCCATTCACCAACCTTTCTGTTCCCCTCTCTCTCTCTCTGCAGTATCCAGGGGGCTCTACAGCTGAAGCAAGACTTTGACTTGATCCGGAACCTGATACGCTCTGAGGAATACAGCCTGTCAGAGGAGATCCACCAGAGGCTGCTCTCCCTCCGGGTCTTCCACCAGGTGGACAACGCCATCGTGTGCCTACTGCAGCAGCCCGTGGCCAAGCCCTACATGCCTTCGCGGGGCTGGGAGCCCTTCAGACGCTGCTGTAAGTGTCCACCAGGGGGGGTACCTTCATCATTGATAACATGATTTTTAGTTGAATCCCACTATAGTGGAATTAGTCAGACGTACCACAACACTTTACAGCAATGTATTTGGCCTGTTTCTCCTGTTGACAATCTTGTGATTTCTACCCGTCAGGTCCAAGTAGTGCCAATATGGTGGACCAATCGTCTAGCAGTCTGAATAATTTTGAGAACATGGACCTCCAGTCTGCATGTCAACAGGCCCTGGCCCAGGCAGAGGGCTCTATGAGCCCTGAGCTGCTGGCCTCCACCCCGCAGGACTCCTACCTGGCCGTGGCACAGCAAGAGTGGCTGGACCTGCGCATACACAATGGAAACCGCTGGAAGCTCCCTGGGCTGCAGTGCCTGACAAGGTCAGAGCCCTAACCCTCAGGTATTCTATGTAGAAGCTCATTCCTCCTCCAGTCCAGACACTGGAAATTAACAGCCTTTTGGCCTAAAGGCTGTCCTACAAGGCTGCTCATCTGGAAGCCATTTTGCTCTTTGAATTAATAAATGTCTTAATGCGCTAGGGCCAGACAGGGCCAGTTTACTAGATTATGAAGTTACTAGGAACATTTGGATGTTACATTTCCTAGGACTTCATCTGAACAAATCAAAGCCATGTCAATAGACTAGTATTGAAGTTATTTATGTTATCATTAACGACAAAAGGTACAAAGCAATAACGTTACTGAAAAGTTTTTTTGTTTCTTTTCAAAACAACATTTCAAATATTGTGTGTATCCATGGCATGTGCATATAATTTAACATATTTTTGTAAATCTGTGCTAATGAAGTAATGGACAGTAAAGATTTGTTTTTCATCTCTGGCTCCTGAGGGGTTTGTTTTGTTTACTTTTTAACCACAGAAAAGGAAACATCAGCTCATAAAATAGATGATCATGGTTGATATATAGATAGTAAACCCTCTCATAGTAAGATTACAGAATTATTGACATAATGCATTGATGATGATACATTACAATATAGCAACTTCAAGAAGTGCATTTGATGCAAAAAACAATTTCCAGTTGATGAGTTGCAGTAGTGAGAACCTGGGCTACCTGGCACCCATGACTACAATTACAATCAGGGCGACAAGGAGACCACAGGCTAAGATGGTGGCCAAAACTGCCCACACGAAGGTGGATTTGGATTGGTCACACAGGGAGCTCCTCATGGCCTGTCTGGCCCTGCGTGCCCGTGAGCGGTCCTGGGGTGGGTACCTGGCCATGTTAATGCATTCCATGCCCAAGGACTTGATCAGGCACGCCCGGTGGTGGCTGAGCTGGTCGAAGGTGTGTTTCCCGTGGTACCTGCCCATTCCACTTTGACCTGCACGGGGTCAGAGTTCAGAGAGCAGCAAGTGAGGTCATTATAAGATAGGATATTAGACTAGGAAAATTCACCAATGTGCTAGCCAAAACTATTAAAATACTTGTTGGTTATCGGTCTTACCTACGCCGCCAAAGGGAAGGGAGTTGAGCACGTAGTGCATTATGACATCATTGACTACCACCCCGCCGCTGCTGGTCTCGGCAATCATTCGCTTTATCACCTCATTGGCAAAAAGAGAGAATAATAATATAGTCTGCATGATCCTCTACACTCTCCTAATATGGAGTCCTATTGTTTCAACGGTAGTAGCTTACCTTCTTGTCAGAGGAAAAAACATACAGCGCTAAGGGCTTCTCTTTCCCGTTGATGAAGCGAATTGCATCACCCACATCACCAACAGTCACTATGGGCAACAGAGGTCCGAAGATCTCCTCCTGCATAAGTCTGGTGTGAGGAGACACGTCCGTTACCACGGTGGGAGCTGGAAGATCAGATGTGGGGGGGGAAAGGTCATTGTTATTGACAGATTCACAGGGACGGTACAGTCAGTTACATCGGCACATCACAGCACTGACAAAAGTTCATCCCAGAATTGATTCAATATGGATTTGTATACCCATTGCATAAATAAAGAAGCTTGGCAAGAGTCCAGCCAATCATCTCCCCCATAAGGATTCTCCCTACCAATATAACACTGTGATGGGTCGCTCTCTCCCCCTAGTGTCACACTGCATCCCTCCAGCAGACCCATCACTCGACTAAAGTGGCGCAGGTTGATGATGCGACCGTAGTCTGGGGAAGATTTGGGGTCCGGGCCGTAGAACTCCTGGAATTAACAAAAGACAAGGATTAGATGCTGTCTAAAACGAGGATTAGATGCTGTCTAAAACGAGGTTTAGATGCTGTCTAAAACGAGGATTAGATGCTGTCTAAAACGAGGATTAGATGCTGTCTAAAATGAGGATTCGATGCTGTCTAAAACATGAATTAGGTGCTGTCTAAAACAAAGATTATATGCTGTCTAAAACGAGGACTAGATGCTGTCTAAAACGAGGATTAGATGCTGTCTAAAACGAGGATTAGATGCTGTCTAAAACGAGGATTAGATGCTGTCTCAAACCATACGCACACTGTAATAGACAGATATAGAACCCTGATATATTGTCCATGGTAATAGACTACTCTGCTGTGGGAAGACAGATCTGGAACAGACCTGTAGTGTATTCCGGATGCCCTCCACCACTTTGTTCTGAATGCTGGGCTCACACAGGATGTAGTCAGGGGCAATGCACGTCTGCCCAACGTTGAAAAACTTTCCCCATGTGATTCGGCTATAAAAACAAACACATGACGTATCAAGACATGTCTATATGAGCCATGTGACTATGGATAAAATGGGTTGCTGAGCAACGGTGCAAATAGCAGTTACCGGCAGGCCACGATGAGGTCACAGTCCTTGTCGATGTAACAGGGGCTCTTGCCCCCCAGCTCCAGGGTGACAGGGGTCAGGTGTTTGGCTGCAGCCTCCATCACCACTTTCCCCACTGTGCTATTCCCAGTGTAGAAGATGTGGTCAAAACGCTGCCTCAGCAACTCCTGGGTCTCTGGAACTCCACCTGTCACCACAGGATATAACTCCTGTCAGGGAAAATAACCCAACATTATAGTGATAGTTTACCCCAAAACCACACATTTAGATGTTTTATTTTATTACTGATACAAGGTTAACAAAATGTAAGACCTTGTCCAGATATTGAGGGAGCAGTGCTTTGAGGAGACTGGCTGAGTGCTCACTCAACTCAGAGGGTTTCACCACTGCTGCATTCCCTGTAGAGGAAGAATGAACAGTGTGTGAGAGGGTTGCTGAGATAAAGTTAGAAAACTAAATATGCATCCATTACAGGATCAATGAGTTAGCCAGGTAACTTGATTAAATATTGGTATATAACCTTTTATTTTTAAAGATAAGCTTGAAATAGACATGGTCTAGTTCACTCAACAACCAAAAAACTTAGATGTTGTTAACTTTATTAATGAGCCAGCAAATAAGTGGTTATATCTGGTTGTTTATCAATGTTAGGTGGCTCATAGGTGACTCATTGATCCTGCTTTGTAGTATACCCCTCTGCTCCCCTTGTAGTGTGAACATTTGAAGGAATTTAATTCAACTAGGGCCTGGGGTATATACCAGCTGCAATGGCCCCGATCAGGGGCTGCAGAGTGAGGGCCCAGGGGTAGTTCCATGCCCCGATGATGAGCACCACTCCCAGGGGTTCAGGCAGGATGTACACCTGGTCTGTTAAGGTCATGATGTTCTTCTCCACATGGCGAGGGGCAGCCCACTGAGACAGCTTCCCCACTGCCAGGCTGATCTCATTCTCCAGGCCAATCAGCTCGGAGAGGGCTGTGTCATACTGGCTCTGTAAAACGACAGGGCAGTGATGTCTGTCTGTATCCAGGCTATATGGATCGTTATTATTTACTTATCAACACACTCTGTGCCTAAACATGCTGGATTAGTCATTCAAATGTGGTAGGTGGTTGGACTTTACTAATCTGGTAAGGGGTATCTCCCTCTCTTCTCCCTCAAAGTTATGAAAACTCAGACATTCACTTGGTTACTTTTATGATTTGTGAAGCATCTATATAGGTCTTATAAATGCATTACGATTTATGAAGGCTTTATTACATCTAAAAAGCTTGGTGTATATGTATATGCCCTTTGTTGATACATTTGAATGTACAAAACATTAAGAATACTTTCCATGGTATAGACTGACCAGGTGAAATCTATGATCCCTTATTGATGCCACTTGTTAAAATCACCTCAATCAGTGTATAGGAAATGGAGACAGGTTAAAGAAGGATTTTTAAGCCTTGAGACAATTGAGACATGGGTTGTATATGTGTGCCATTCCGAGGGTGAATGGGCAAAACAAAATAATTAAGTGCCATTGAACGGGTTATGGTAGTAGGTGCCAGGCGCACCGTTTTGGTCAAGAACTGCAACGCTGCTGGGTTTTTCACACTCAACAGTTTCCCGTGTGTATCAAGAATGGTCAATCACCCAAAGGTCATTGAGCCAAATTGGCACAACTGTAGGAAGCATTGGAGTCAACATGGGCCTGCATCCCTGTGGAAGGCTTTTGACACCTTGCAACTCAATATTAGGAAGGTGTTCTTAATGTTTTGTACACTCAGTGTATGTCTATTTATCAACAACAACAAAAAATCAATGACTTTCAAACTCTCACCCTGTTGAGGTCCTGCTTGAGTGCTATGGCAATCTCTCCTTGTCTTTCTGTGATCAGCCTCTGAAGGGACTTTAACTGTTGAACTCTGAACTTCAGGGGCTGGGACCTCCCTGTGAGAAAAGCGTCCCTGGCAAAGTCCACAGTCTGCTTCTCCATGTCTACGACTATCTATCACAAACACACCTGTAGCCTGCAACCATAATCACAATGAGAAAGACTCTAAAATATACACACATACAGCAGTGGACCTAATCCTTTCAGTTTGAAAATGTACTAAAATATACACACCTACAGCAGTAGACCTAATCCTTTCAGTTTGAAAATGTACTAAAATATACACACATACAGCAGTAGACCTAATCCTTTCAGTTTGAAAATGTACTCTAATATACACACCTACAGAAGTAGACCTAATCCTTTCAGTTTGAAAATGTATTAAAATATACACACCTACAGCAGTAGACCTAATCCTTTCGGTTTGAAAATGTACTCAAATATGCATACCTACAGCAGTAGACCTAATCCTTTCAGTTTGAAAATGTACTCTAATATACACACCTACAGAAGTAGACCTAATCCTTTCAGTTTGAAAATGTATTAAAATATACACACCTACAGCAGTAGACCTAATCCTTTCAGTTTGAAAATGTACTAAAATATACACACTTACAGCAGTAGACCTAATCCTTTCAGTTTGAAAATGTACTAAAATATACACACTTACAGCAGTAGACCTAATCCTTTCAGTTTGAAAATGTACTAAAATATGCACACCCACAGCAGTAGACCTAATCCTTTCAGTTTGAAAATGTACTAAAATATGCACACCCACAGCAGTAGACCTAATCCTTTCAGTTTGAAAATGTACTAAAATATACACACTTACAGCAGTAGACCTAATCCTTTCAGTTTGAAAATGTACTAAAATATGCACACCCACAGCAGTAGACCTAATCCCTTCAGTTTGAAAATGTACTAAAATATGCACACCCACAGCAGTAGACCTAATCCTTTCAGTTTGAAAATGTACTAAAATATGCACATCCACAGCAGTAGACCTAATCCTTTCAGTTTGAAAATGTACTAAAATATGCACATCCACAGCAGTAGACCTAATCCTTTCAGTTTGAAAATGTACTAAAATATGCACATCCACAGCAGTAGACCTAATCCCTTCAGTTTGAAAATGTACTAAAATATGCACACCCACAGCAGTAGACCTAATCCCTTCAGTTTGAAAATGTACTAAAATATGCACACCTACAGCAGTAGACCTAATCCTTTCAGTTTGAAAATGTACTAAAATATACTACATTTACTGTGTTATGCCTGACCAACTAATCAAATCGAACTTTATTAAAAGTGCATTGCAACATCATAATAATGCTATTTTTCTGAAAGGCAGAGGATTGAAAATTGAGCATAACATAGGGTAAAGTGCAATACTTACATGTGAATGAAAGCAGTAGCCTACACAAATCCTAATGTTGCCTGTCACCAACACCCATACATATAGAGATGGTCTGTACATTTAAAAAAAATCTAAAATCTATTCACTGTTCGTTGAGTACTATAAGGGTTGCTGCATATCTATTGAGAGGAAGTTGTTATATAGGCTACCCAGGGTCATATAAAATCATGACCTAGTTCTAGTGAATATTAAATCAAATCAAATTTTATTAGTCACATGCGCTGAATACAACAGGTGTAGATCTTACAGTAAAATGTTTACTTACAAGCCCCTAACCAACAATACCGTTGAAAATAGGGATAAGAAATAAAAGTAACAAGTAATTAAAGAGCAGCAGTAAAATAACAATAGCGAGACTATATACAGCTGGGTACCTTTCAATGTGCGGGGGCACCAGTTAGTTGAGGTATATGTGAGTCACAAAAGAGCAGACCTCTACTGAAGCCTCGGGCTCACCGGACACGGACTCTGACCTAGCCAAGGTAATGGCAGCGATCATTAAGTCTGAACAGACTGTGCTGGCTAAGGTGGAGTCACTATCCACTGACCTATCCGCACAAATAGCCATTCTCGCCACCGAGGTCAACACAAAGATGGACTCCTTTAAAGACGACTTGGCGAAACATGACACCTGTCTGAATAGCTTGGAAGGAGGTGCAAATACTTACTTCGACAAAGTGGTGACACTGGAAGAGCAAATCTCCCGGACTGGCTGCCTTAAGCAATCTTTGGGAGGTCCAACTCATTCCGTTGCATATTTGCTGACAGTACATTTAGTTCTGATTCATTTCCAGAAAATTATATATAGTCCATCCCTGCTTCCATGAAGTCTTATCACTTATGCAGATTCTTATTAACCAGGGGAGGGGGAAGGAACACATCATTTCACTTTTCAACAGTCATTTGTTCATGTACAAGACTTATTTGAAGATGCATTTTTTATTTAAATGTTAATTCATTAACTTTGATTTTATTTTACTCTTGAAACCCTTAATTGCACAATATCAAAACACCCTGTACTGTATGAGGTTTGTGATTGGACTTTGCTACAAATATGGAAAAGTTGTAAAAATAATTACCATATTCTAGTGTATAATAACCTGACACTTCTACGGAAGCTTCTTCCTGATACCTACTTCACTGACGTAACTTTGGGTGTCACCATGGACAATTGCCAGTTCTTTTTATCACTTGAGATATCAGAGGCAGCCTGTTAGTTTAATCATTACCGTAGCTCTCTAAAAATTTCCACGTGCCATTGGGGGCATCAGTACCACTATAAGAATCTGGCCTTGCTGGACAATCCCAACATCATCACAGGAACCAGTGCTGGTCCACGGACCAGAGGTTGAGGAACTCTGAGCTGGACTGTCTTTACTCTCTTTAAAACAGCTGTGAAGAGACTGGACTGGCTGCCTTACGCAATCTTTGGGAGGTCCAACTCATCTGTTGCAAATTTGCTGACAGTACATTTAATTCTGATTTATTGACAGAAAATTCTATATAGTCCATCCCTGCTTCCATCAAATCAAATGTATTTATAAAGCCCTTCTTACATCAGCTGATGTCACAAAGTGCTGTACCGAAACCCAGCCTAAAACCCCAAACAGCAAGCAATGCAGGTGTAGAAGCATTAACATTGCTTCCATGAATTCTTACCACTTCTGCAGATTAAGATTAAGCAAGGGAGGGGGAAGGAAGCAATCTTCATTACTTGTTGTCCTAGTCCAACATACCACAGTGCAAAAATCGCTGAAGTTGGAGACTTTTATCTCCCTCACCAACTTCAAACATCAGCTATCTGAGCAACTAACCGATCGCTGCAGCTGTACATAGTCTATTGGTAAATAGCCCACCCTTTTTCACCTACCTCATCCCCATACTGTTTTTATTTATTTACTTTTCTGCTCTTTTGCACACCAATATCTCCACCTGTACATGACCATCTGATCATTCATCACTCCAGTGTTAATCTGCAAAATTGTAATTATTTGCCTACCTCCTCATGCCTTTTGCACACATTGTATATAGACTCCCCCTCTGTTTTCTACTGTGTTATTGACTTGTTAATTGTTTACTCCATGTGTAACTCTTTGTTGTCTGCTCACACTGCTATGCTTTATCTTGGCCAGGTCGCAGTTGCAAATGAGAACTTGTTCTCAACTAGCCTACCTGGTTAAATAAAGGTGAAAAAAATATTTAAAAAAACAGTACATTTGTTTTCAGTTTGGATATTGGTTTGATATTTGGAGTTTGCTAATCAATACCTCTTCGACAGAAGGTCCTAGGATGATTAGGGTGATATATCTAGAATCAGATGATGCTAGAGAGCAAGGTACAGCCTTTTTTCCCCTTCTCTGTTCCGTTTTCAAAAAGTGACTTTATATTGGATTCAATGGGAGAATATTATGCTTGGGCGGCTAAGGGACTGTCTTAAAAGTGCAATCAGCCAAACCTGGTGTTTACAGAATTTTTTTTTTTTTTTGTCTCAATTAAATGATCTAGAGATCATAAAACAACTTTGCTTTTCCCCACAACAATTCCATTTAAACATGTTAACCAGTTTATATTTCATGGATTTTATATGAAAATATGAACTCAAAAAGCATAAATGGGAAGCGGTGCTGGTGAGCAGCAACATTTGAAGATGCTTTTTCTCAGTGCTCCTGTCCAGGGTGAACAATTTACTATTAATACATGAACAACATCTCCCCTACCATGTTAATTTTGTAACATTTAATTTGGAATCAAACCCAATTTACTAATTTGGCAATTTTTTTCTGAAATTTTTGGCCTTTTCATTGTGAAATGTCGAAACAACCACGGCCACGAGTCACAAAAGAGCAGGCCTCTACTGAAGCCTCGGTGCTCACTGGTCACTGACTCTGATCCCCCCCGACCTAGCCAAGGTAATGGCGGTGATCATTAAGTCTGAACAGACTGTGCTAGCTAAGGTGGAGTCACTATCCACTGACCTATCCGCGCAAATAGCCATTCTCGCCACCGAGGTCAACACAAAGATGGACTCTGTTAAAGACGACTTGGCGAAACATGACACCCATCTGAATAGCTTGGAAGGAGGTGCAAATACTTACTCCGACAAAGTGGTGACACAGGAAGAGCAAGTCACTCGGCTTTCATCAGATGTCGTCAAACTAACTTCCAAGGTCGAAGACCTTGAGAAATGACAGCGCCTGGGGAACGGTCGCATTTTTGGCCTGAGAGAGGAACTTGAGACCGTAAGCGGATTGCAGCTCTCCATACCCTCTCCATAGCTAATTGACCGTGCGCGCAGAAGCCTACAGTCTGCACTGAATAATGGGGAGCTCTCCAGACCCATCGTAGTTAAATTCCACTACCTTCAGAAGGAGGATGTCTTCCGAGTGGCTCCCATCTCCTACGACAGCCAGAATATTCACATTTACCTGGACTACACGGCGACAGTCATGAAGAAGAGCTTTCAACAAGGTGTGGGGGCTCCTACACTGCTGTCTGGGCACCAAGTTCGGCATTCTTTATCCAGCTCTACTGAAGATCACTATTCCTCCAGCGAGCAGAAGACATTCTTAGACCCAACCAGGGCCAAAGAATACATCGTCGCGCACCGACATCCACAGGAGGACAGGCGACATATGACAAACTAGCCATTGTAGGCCCAAACTCTGCCCCTGCGCCAGCCATGCTAACGTGACAACGGACCAACTAGTGAACTCATATCTTGATTAGAAACGTGTCTCCACCCTGCTGCCAAAAAGGACAATTATTCTTCCAATAACTTAACGTTGAACAATGATGGTATTTATAGAGTGACAATATAGTTTGAATAGTATTTTATTTACATTACATGGCACAATGAGCTTTTACCAACTAGCTGCATCTTACAGCCTCGGTGCTAATAAGCCTTGTCGCTACCTAGCCACGGAGCTCTCTTTCCATGCCTTAATACTGTGAGCATGTTTAATATGTGTTTTTATGTCAATGTTTTTTTATAAATATTTGATTTCCTTTAGTCATCCCAAGTGGATACTGTTGGTGGGGAGAACATACAGTATACCAAATTGTTTATATATTGTTTCTAATTGTATATATACATTAGAGAACTAAGGTGGTTCTCTCCTGAATCCCTTCCCTATGTGTAAACTTGATTATGTTCGCCCTGGATAGAGTACTACTGAAGTTTGGTTTAACATGGTAGTATTTTACTCTAGTCTAGGAGAGGTAGATGCAGCCTTCCAACAGGGGGAATGCCAGCATAGGGGTCCAAGGTTTTCTTCTGGGTATTTTTTAATTTTTTAATTTTCTTTATATTTTATTAATCTGACCTTTCAGCACACTGGCCATGTGATATTCATTTCTAATTACTATGACTATGCCTAATTCACATACTCTAGGTTCCACTTGCTTTATCAACTGGAACTTCAAAGGAATTAACCATATGGTCAAGCATAGCTGAGTGTTTGCTCATTTTAAGTCTGGACATAGTTTTTCTCCAAGAGACCCACCTCCGGTCCAGTGACCATGATATACTAAAGAGAGGATGGATAGACCAAATATTTCACTCCAACTTTGGTGCTAAGGCCAGAGGGGTAGCCATCCATATCAGAAAAGGCATCATGTTTGTCTCCTCCAAAGTAATTTCAGATACTAATGTCATATATTATAGTGATGGGAAAATTGTTTTTCACACAGGTTATTCTGGCTAACTTCTATGGTCCTAATTGGGATGACGCTAAGTTTTTCTCTGACCTCATGGCAACACTTCCCGACCTTATCTCTCATCACTTGAAACTGAGCCAAGATTTCAATTGTGTATTGCATCCAAGTCTAGACAGATCTAGACCGAAGCCCAACCATGTAATTTCAAAATCAGGTGCAATAATCAACTCATTTCTAGAATCCTATAATTTGTCTGATCCATGGAGGAGGAGCAATCGCACTGCTAAACAATACCCTTTTTTCCCAGTCCACCACTCATACTCAAGCATGGACTTTTTTCCTGCTGGACAATATTATTCTTCCTTTTGTTACTAATAACCAATATCACAGCATCTTTATCTCAGACCATAGCCCTGTCCAGCTAGATATCCGCTTTCCGGACAGTAATATGTCACAACGCGCGTGGCGACTTGACCCACTACTTCTATCCTGTAGTGCGTTTAAAAAATACATATCATAGGGCGGCTCACAATTGGCCCAGCATCGTCCGGGTTAAGGAGGGTTTGGCCGGCAGGGATATCCTTGTCTCATCGCGCACTAGCGACTCCTGTGGCATTGCACGCTGACCAGGTCGCCAGGTGTACGGTGTTCCCTCCGACACAGTGGTGCGGCTGGCTTCCGGGTTGGATGTGCATTGTGTCAAGAAGCAGTGCGGCTTGGTTGGGTTGTGTTTCGGAGGACACATGGCTCTCCACCTTCGCCTCTCCCGAGTCCGTACAGGAGTTGCAGCGATGAGACAAGACTAACTACTACCAATTGGATACCATGAAATTGGGGAGAAAAAAGGAATAGAAAAAATACATATCAACTCATATTGATGTCTTTTTACAGATCAACTGCACCCTGACGCGTCTCACTCTAGTGTGGGGGAGTCATTCAAAGCATATCTAAGGAGGCCAAATTATTTCATACACAGCGTATGACAACAAACCGCGCACTAAACGCTTATCGGAGCTATCTCAACTCATTCTAGATGTGGACAACAGATATGCCTCTTCTCTAACTCCTGAACTCTACAAAGAGAGACTGTTACACCAATCGGAATTTGACCATCTCTACACTAAACAAACGAAGCAGCTTCTGTTTAAGTCGAGGCAGACATTTTATGAACACTGAGAGAAAGCTGGCAAGTTATCTCACCAGCTTCGACAATCCGCTGCCAGCAGCACCATACCTGAAATCTATGTTGCAGCTGATTCAACTTCAACCAATCCCAAAGAAATCATTAATCATTTTAAGCAATTCTACTCTACTCTTTACACTTCAGAGGCTCTTCCTGACACATCTCATATGCATGCATTTCTAGACAATCTGGACATCCCCTGTCTCAATTCAGAACAAACCAACATGGTTGCCTCAATAAGTGATGATGAAGCTACTCTGGCAATCCAGTCCATGCAAAGCTCCTGGGCCTGATGGCTTCCCTAATGAATTTTACAATGAATTATCCTCTAAACTATCCCCTATACTTAGCTCAATGTACAATGAAATCCTTTCTAGTCAGAAACGACCACAGACACTTACCCAGGTGACTATTTGTTAAGATGGAGCCGAAGAGGATGCTCCAAACAAACTGTGCTATTTTGTTCGTTTTTTTACATTGTTTCTAACTTATTTTTAAACTTATTTTGTACATAATGTTGCTGTTACCGTCTGTTATGACCGAAAATAACTTCTGGACATCAGAACAGCGACTACTCACAGCAAACTGGAAGAAGCTTTTACCTTTCACGAGTCAGACGAGAAGGATATACCGCTTTCCTGGGAACAGGCCCAAATTCCCTTAATTTGCGTGAAGAAAAGGCGGGGGAAAAGGGGGCGCAGGTCGGGCTGCCTTCTGAGAATCCGTAGGCGAGTGAGTAAACTCCCACTGCCATCCATCCTACTGTCTAACGTGCAATCATTGGAAAATAAAATGTATGGCCTACGATTAAGATTATCCTACCAAAGGGACATTTAAAACTATAATATCTTATGTTTCACCGAGTCGTGGCTGAACGTCAACATGGATAATATAGAGCTGGCGGGATTTTCCATGCACCAGCTACGTCTGGTAAGACAGCTACGTCTGGTAAGACGAGGGGTGGGGGTATGTGTCTATTTGTCTATAACAGCTTGTGTGCGATGTCTAATATTAAAGAAGTCTTGAGGTATTGCTCGCCTGAGGTAGAGTACCTTATGGTAAGCTGTAGACCACACTATCTACCAAGATCATCTATATTATTCATAGCCATCTATTTACCACCACAGACGGATGCTGGCACTAAGACCACACTCAACCAACTCTATAAGGCCATAAGCAAACAAGAAAATCCTCATCCAGAAGCGGCGCTTCTAGTGCCCGGGGACTTTAATGCAGGCTAACTTAAATCAGTTTAACCACATTTTTACCAGCATGTCACATGTGCAACCAGATGAAAATAAATTCTAGACCGCCTTTACTCCACACACAGAGATGCATACAAAGTTCTCCCCGCCCTCCATTTGGCAAATCTGACCATAATTATATCCTCCTGATTCCTGCTTACAAGCAAAAACTAAAGCAGGAAGTACCAGTGACCCACTCAATACGGAAGTGGTCAGATGACACGGATGCTACGCTACAGGACTGTTTTGCTAGCACAGATTCATCCGGGATTCATCCAATGTCATTGAGGAGTATATCACCTCATTCATCGGCTTCATCAATAAGTGCATCGACGACGTCGTCCCCACAGTGACTGTACGTACATATCCTAACCAGAAGCCATGGATTACAGGCAACATCCGCATTGAGCTAAAGGCTAGAGCTGCCGCTTTCAAGGAGCGGGACACTAATCCGTACACTTATAAGAACTCCCGCTATGGCCTCAGATGAACCAACAAACAAGCAAAGTGTCAATACAGAGTTAAGATTGAATCCTACTACACCGGCTCTGACGCTTGTCGGATGTGGCATGGCTCGAATACTATTACGGACAACAAAGGGAAACCCAGACGCGAGCTGCCCAGTGATGCGAGCCTACCAGATGAGCTAAATGCCTTTTATGCTTGCCTACACTGAAGGCAAGTGTCGTGTCTTTGGCTATGCCGGATTAAGTGATATGACATGCTATTCTATAAAATTATTTGTCCGTAATTAATATTACCTGATTGAGCTAATCATGTAAATGTAATTAACTAGAGAGTCGGGGCACTACGAAGGAATATTTATAGAGCTGTTATCTTCCGAATAAACTCTTAAAGACCTAGTAATATTTTACATCAATAGCAGTCAATATTAATCGTCATCTTAATTCAGTCTCATCGGAAAGTTGTAAATTCTTGGTTATCTGCACGAACTCTGGCTAACAAGTTGAATCAGCAATACAAATTTGGGTTTAATTATTTATTTCCTAAATACCTAACTAATCACACAGAATTACACATAATTAAATCATAACTTGATTACAAATTACGTCATAAAGGAAAACGTCCCTAGCGGGCGGAACATATATGACAGCTTGTTACACAAAAGAAAAGGGGCTGGGTTTGAGTGAAAGAGCGGGAAGACTGAGGAACAAAGGGCAAAGCTGTGCTATCGTAAATACAGTATCTTATGCATTCTAAATTACCGCCCATTTGGAAAAGGAAAATGCAATAAATATTTACTCTGAGCTGCGCTTCGGTAGCTTGGTGGTAGATGGAAGGCCGTGTTGCCCAACCGAGTCCTTTGTCCTTTGAATAATGTATCTGCTGGTAAATTGGATACGTTGTAGTAACATTGTTGTGTGGTAGACGGGATACTCTGTCTGTTCCTTCCTAACCTGCGTTTGCAGCTGCTGTTGCTAACTCAACGGCTAGGAGGTATCACTTCTGTAGTGAATATTTTTTCAATTTTTTTATTTTACCTTTATTTAACCAGGCAAGTCAGTTAAGAACACATTCTTATTTTCAATGACGGCCTGGGAACAGTGGGTTAACTGCCTGTTCAGGGGCAGAACGACAGATTTGTACCTTGTCAGCTCGGGGGTTTGAACTCCCGAGTTCATACCATTCGCAACCAAAGCTCACGCTGATGTTGGCTTCGTTCTGTACTTATTATCTGAACGATTCTGACATCGGACCGTTGTCTTCACATTCTCGGAACAGGAGGCTATATTGTCGCCAAGGCTTTAAATAGGAAGGGAGAGGAGGGCGTGTTTGAAAAGTTTTATAGCCCATGTCCCTTCACAGGGGTGGGTCACTGATTGAGCAGAGCCCTACCTTATGAAAACCCAAATCTCACATTTTAGAAGCCAAAATCACATTTCATCCCATCACGAATAATTTCATATTCAAACATTTATATTGAACGACAATTCCATGTGAATCCGATAACTCTGATGTGTAGCCTTTCCACTGTAGAGTTTATGTAATCTTATCATTGATGAGAATGTCTCAGATGACAACCAAACTGACATGATATTCATTAAGTACCACCGCATATGTTCAATTGGTCGGATTACCAGAAAGTAGTTCATTTTCCCCCACCTTCTGATGTTCCCAGAATCTCTATGTTAACCAAGGGTTTTGCAAATGTAACATCAGTAGGGTAGAGAGAGGAAAAGGGGGGAAGAGGTATTTATGTCTCACATAAAACTACCCCCAGGCCAACGTCATGACACAAGCAACATTGAAGCATGCACGAGAGCACTAGCTGTTTTGGATGACTGTGTGATAACGCTCTCGGTAGCCGATGTGAGCATTCACAAAGCCGAGGGGCCAGACGGATTACCAGGATGTATACTCAAAGTATGAGCGGACCAACTGGCAAGTGTCTTCACTGATATTTTCAACCTTTCCCTGACCGAGTCTGTAATACCTACATGTTTCAAGCAGACCACCATAGTCCCTGTGCCCAAGAAAGCGAAGGTAACCTGGCTAAATGATTACCGCCCCGTAGCACTCACGTAGGTAGCCATGAAGTGCTTTGAAAGGCTGTTCATGGCTCATGTCAACAGTATCCTCCTGGACATCCTTGACCCACTCCAATTTGCATACCGCCCCAACAGAGCCATAGATGATGCCATCTCAATCACACTCCACACTGCCCTTTCCTACCTGGATAAAGGAAGACCTATGTGAGAATGCTGTTCATTGACTACAGCTCAGCGTTCTACACCATAGTGCCCACGAAGCTCATCACTAAGCTAAAGACCCTGGGACTAAATACCCTCCTCTGCAACTGGATCCTGCACTTCCTGACGGGCCGCCCCCAGGTGGTAAGGGTAGGCATCAACACGTCTGCCACGCTGATCCTCAACACTGGGGCCCCTCAGGGGTGTGTACTTAGTCCCCTCCTGTGCTCCCTGTTCACCCACGACTGCGTGGCCAAACATGACTCCAACACCATCGTTATGTTTGCTGACGACACAACAGTGGAGGGCCTGATCACCTACAACGATGAGACAGCCTATACAGAGGAGGTCAGAGAACTGTCAGTGTGGTGCCAGGACAACAACCTCTCCCTCAATGTGAGCAAGACAAAGGAGCTGATCGTGGATTACAGGGGGGCTGTAGTGTAGCTGGTCGAGAGTTTCAAGTTATTTGGTGTCCACATTACCAAGAACTATCATGGTCCAAACACACCAAGACAGTCGTGAAGAGGGCATGACAAAATCTATTCCCCCTCAGGATACTGAAAAGATTTGGCATGAGTCCCCAGATCCTCAAAGAGTTCTACAGCTGCACCATCGAGAGCATCCTGACCGGTTGCATTACCGCCTGGTATGGCAACTGCTCGGCATCTGACCATAAGGCGCTACAGAGGGTAATGCGTACGGCCCAGTACATCACTGGGGCCAAGCTTCCTACCATCCAGGATCTATATAATAGGTGGTATAATAGACTCCAGTCACCCAAGTCATAGACTGTTTTCTCTGCTACCGCACGGCAAGCGGTGCCGGAGTACCAAGTCTTGGACCAAAAGGCTCCTTAACAGCTTCTAGCCCCAAGCCATAAGACTGCTGAACAATTAATCAAATGCCCCCCCCCCCTCCTCCATTTGTTTTCTACACTGCTGCTACTCGCTGTTTATTATCTATGCATAGTCACTTCACCCCTACCTACATGTACAACTTACCTCAACTAACCTGTACCCCCGCACACTGACTCGGTACCTGTATATAGTCTCGTTATTGTTATTTTATTGTGTTACTTTTTATTAATGTTTACTTGAGATTATTTGGTAAATATTTTCTTAACTCTTCTTGAACTGCACTGTTGGTTAAGGGCTTGTAAGTAAGCATTTCACAGTAAGGTCTAAACATGTTGTATTCGGCTCATGTGACAAATAAAGTTTGATTTGATTTGGGTTTTGCTTAAAAAGGACAAGAATCACCTAGACTGTGGCACATACCGCTCTATAAGCCTTTTGTGCTGTGATTATAAAATTCTCTCTGAGGTCCTCTCATGCCGTTTAGAGACAGTGATGCCTAATATAATTAACCCTGACCAAAGCGGATTTATCTCAGGTGGACAATCTTCATATAATATGCGCCGGCTATCTAATGTTCTTTATTCTGCCCACTCAACTCAACAGCCAGAAAGAAGTTGTCATCTCTCTTGATGCTGAAAAGGTTTTCGACCGGGTTGAGTGGGGATATCTATTTACAGTACTAGAGAGATTTGGGTTTGGCCCATAATTCCTTTCCTGGATTAATATCTTGTACTCGTCCTTAGTGGCTTCTGTTCGCACCAACAATGTTACCTCCAGCTACTTCCCTCTCCGCAGGGGGGGCAGGCAGGGTTGCTGTTTATCCCCTTTCCTATTTGATATGGCTATTGAGCCTCTTGCTATTTCCCAGCGGGCGGAGGAGAGGATTAAGGGAATACTAAGGGGCGACATAACTCACAAGGTGTCCTTATATGCAGACAATCTTCTTTTATACATATCTAACCATGTGGAGTCTTTACCCTATCTCTTGGACATGCTACAAGGTTTTGGGACATTCTCTGGTTATTAGTGAAACCTAAAAAAAACTGCTTCTCCACATTAAACAGTTGGCAGAAGGAATTGGGTATGCCAACTTCCCATTTAAGGTGGCGTATCAGGTCTTTACTTATTTGGGGATAAAGGTCACACGCTCATTTAAGGCTCTGTTTAAACCAAATCAAATCAAATCAAATTTATTTATATAGCCCTTCGTACATCAGCTGATATCTCAAAGTGCTGTACAGAAACCCAGCCTAAAACCCCAAACAGCAAGCAATGCAGGTGTAGAAGCACGGTGGCTAGGAAAAACTCCCTAGAAAGGCCAAAACCTAGGAAGAAACCTAGAGAGGAACCAGGCTATGTGGGGTGGCCAGTCCTCTTCTGGCTGTGCCGGGTGGAGATTATAACAGAACATGGCCAAGATGTTCAAATGTTCATAAATGACCAGCATGGTCGAATAATAATAAGGCAGAACAGTTGAAACTGGAGCAGCAGCACAGTCAGGTGGAAGTTGAAACTGGAGCAGCAGCATGGCCAGGTTTAAACCTAACTTCAAAACACCCCTGGAGCGCACTAAGCAGGATTTCATAAGATGGTTGTCTCTTCCCATTTCACTAGCAGGTCGCATTAATTCTGTTAAGATGACTGTACTACCTAGGTTTTTGTACTTATTCCAAATTATTCCCATTTTTCTGCCAAGGTCGATGTTCAAACAACTGGACAGCTACATTTCCAACTTCATTTGGAATAAGTCAAATTCATGAATGACAAATGTATATCTAGAGAGACCAAAGCCCGCTGGGCCTTCCCATTTTTTTTACACTACTACAGGTCAGCAAATACAGTTGAAGTCGGAAGTTTACATACACCTTAGCCAAATACTTTTAAACTCAGTTTTTCATAATTCCGGACATTTAATCCTAGTAAACATTCCTTGTTTTAGGTCAGGTACGAGCACCACTTTATTTTGACAATGTGAAATGGCAGAATAATAGTAGAGAAAATGATTTATTTCAGCTTTTTTTTCTTTCATCACATTCCCAGTGGGTCAGAAGTTTACACACACTCAATTAGTATTTGGTAGCATTGCCTTTAAATAGTTTAACTTGGGTCAAATGTTTCGGGTAGCCTTCCACAAGCTTCCCACAATAAATTGGGTGAATTTTGGCCCATTCCTCCTGACAGAGCTGTTGTAACTGAGTCAGGTATGTAGGCCTCCTTGCTCGCACACGCTTTTTCAGTTCTGCCCACAAATTTCTCCAATACCTTGACTTTGTTCTCCTTAAGCCATTTTGCCACAACTTTGGAAGTATGCTTGGGGTCATTGTCCATTTGTAAGACCGTTTGCGACCAAACTCTAACTGACTGATGTCTTGAGATTTTGCTTCAATAAATCCACATAATTTTCCTTTCTCATGAAGTCATCCATTTTGTGAAGTGCACCTGTATCTCCTGCAGCAAAGCACCCCCACAACATGTTGCTGCCACCCCCGTGCTTCACAGTTGGGATGGTGTTCTTTGGCTTGCAAGCCTCCCCCTTTTTCCTCCAAAAATAATGATGGTCATTATGGCCAAACAGTTCTATTTTTGTTTCATCAGACCAGAGGACATTTCTCCAAAAAGTACGATCTTTGTCCCCATGTGCAGTTGCAAACCGCCGTCTGGCTTTTTTATGGCGGTTTTGGAGCAGTGGCTTCTTCCTTGCTGAGCGGCCTTTAAGGTTATGTCGATATAGGGCTCGTTTTACTGTGGATGTAGATAATTTTGTACCTGTTTCCTCCAGCATCTTCACAATGTCCTTTGCTGTTGTTCTGGGATTGACTTGCACTTTTCGCACCAAAGTATGTTAATCTCTAGGAGACAGAACGCATCTCCTTCCTGAGTGGTATGATGGCTGCGTGGTCCCATGATGTTTATACTTGTGTACTATTGTTTGTACAGATGAACGTGGTACCTTCAGGGGTTTGGAAATTGCTCCCAAGGATGAACCAGACTTGTGGAGGTCCACAATTTTTTTCCGAGATCTTGGCTGATTTCTTTTGATTTTCCCATGATGTCAAGAAAAGAGGCACTGAGTTTGAAGGTAAGCCTTGAAATACATCCACAGGTACACCTCCAAATGACTCAAATTATGTCAATTAGCCTATCAGAAGCTTCTAAAGCCATGACATATTTTTCTGGAATTTTCCAAGCTGTTTAAATGCACAGTCAGCTTAGTGTATGTACATTTCTGACCCACTGGAATTGTGATACAGTGAATTATAAGTGAAATAATCTGTCTGTAAACAATTGTTGGAAAGTTTACTAGATGTAGATGTCCTGACCGACTTGCCAAAACTATAGTTTGTTAACAAGACATTTGTGGAGTGGTTGAAAAATGAGTTTTAATCACTCCATCCTAAGTGTATGTAAACTTCCAACTTCAACTGTATATCTAAATGTGTTTATTGGGTTTCCACATTTGAAAACAAGGATGGTCCATCTTGGGCCATTATGGAGCTACAGTCAAGCCTTCCAACTTCTCCTGTCTCGCTCCTGTGCTCCCCTCTGCCCATGAACCTTGGCGCCCATGAACCTTGGCACCCATGTTTTGAATCCCATTGTCAAGAACTCCCTTAAAATCTGGTCCCAATTCCGGAATCACTTTAGCCTTAAACAAGCAAGCGGCTTCTTTCCATTGACATCTAATCATCTCTTCCTAGCGTCACAGATTGACACGGAATTCCAGTTCTGGCATAGGAACGGCCTGGTGTTTTCTTGTGACCTATTTGTTGACAACACATTCGTCTCATTCGATACTCTGAGGGTTGACCATAATATTCCCAATACACACTTTTTTAGATATCTGCAAACTCACAGCTTTGCTAAAAAACATTTCCCTTAATTTCCACTCGAGCCCACTAAGTGTCCAGTCGAGAGGTGCTTAGATCTTAACCCGTATCTGAAGGGCACAATCTCCAGATAATACAACATAATAAAGAGCATTAATCCACCTTCCTTGGAAAATGCTAAATCTGTGTGGAGCAAGACATGGGTGTTCACTACCATTTTTTAGGTCCTTCCCCTAGACCAGAATGCTACCACACATCAGGCAAATGCGAGAGCAGAAATAGGCCTATGATCATTCTCATTCATACGCAACCTACTGTAGCATACTGTAGCCTACTGAATCCTACTGTAGCCTACTGAATCCTACTGTAACCTACTGAAGCCTACTGTAACCTACTGTGATCTACTGTAACCTACTGAAGCCTACAGTAAACTACTGTAATCTACTGCAGGGTACTGTAGACTACTGTAGCCTACTATAGCCTACTGTAACCCACTGTAATCTACTATAGCCTACTATAGCCTTCTGTAACCTACTGTAATCTACTGTAGCCTACTCTAGTCTACTTGCATGACCCGAAGAGCTAAAATCACTTGTAGCAAAGTCACTTATGTCCCTAATCCATGATACACCAATAAGAATTCCCATTTGAAAGTTCCCTGATTATAAATGAATATTTCATGTCATAATTATCATTTTTAAATGTTTACGATTCACATATGCTAGAGATCTATAGACAAGTGTGATGTGTTCCCTGACCTCTATTATCAAAGCAAATTACTATATCAAAATTCCTCCCCTTTTAAAAAATATTTATCCTATTACAGCTGTGGTTATTAATTCACCTGCAAATAAAATATCCTTTAGCTTCCAGTCCAAATGTCATATACATCTAAAACCCCATGGATAGATTTCCCCACTGTATATTTGGCCAAGTTCTGTCTGTTAATCCTGTTGACCAAATATAGGTCACTTTCTAAACCTAACCCAGCTTGTGACTAAGCCTACAGGACCCAACCCTAAAGATCCTTCAAAGTCAATTCTGATTGATCTTATTTTAACGAATACAGATAAGTATGTTTCTACTGGTGTCTTCACACAAGACATTATGGACTATTGCCCAGTTGTTTGTGTTAGAGATGTGAGACTACAAAAATCCAAGACTCATTCCATTAGAAAGAGGAACTTTAAAAACTTTAGTGAACAGGTTTTTTATTTTATTTTATTTTTTACATTTTTTTCCGCACCGAAGATATCATTCACTAATAGAGGGTTAGTAAATGCCCAGTGCACAACTTTTGTGAACTAAATGTATTTGAGTGTTTACCAGCAATTTGAGTCTGTTAATTATACACACACACACACAAGCATGAACCTTTCACCCAGAAACAGGCTCCAAACAGAACAACAGCCTTTCCCCTGGTGTGCAGGGTAGAACACTTTGCTCTGTCTCCAGTTAAGCTAAGAGGAACCAGTTAGTTTCTGTCAGCTCTTGGCTGAACGCCCAGACATCATGGGGTCATGCTACACACACAGAACAGTTAAAACAGCCCTATGCTAATGCACACACACTTTTCTATCTCATATGATTTAGTTTCTTTGACAATCTCAAGACCAATGCCTAGGCTTAAAGAATGATATTTTAGTACACAAGCATTAGTCAGGTTTAACAGAAAATGCCCTCACATTCCCCACTTAAGAAACTATGTTTATTCTAAACTTTCAGTTAAACCCTTGCAGCGTTAAAAATAATCATACAAACAATAAAGTTAAAATAAAAGAAAGAGCAATAAAACCCCTCTAGTGCTCGGGCACTGCCATACATGGTAAATAACCTAAATAACCCATACATGGTAAATAACCAAAATAACCCATACATGGTAAATAACCTAAATAACCCATACATGGTAAATAACCAAAATAACCCATACATGGTAAATAACCTAAATAACCCATACGTGATAAATAGCCTAAATAACCCATACATGGTAAATACCCTAAATAACCCATGCATGGTAAATAACCTAAATAACCCATACATGGTAAATAACCTAAATACCCCATACATGCTAAATAACCTAAATAACCCATACATGGTAAATAACCTAAATAACCCATACATGATAAATAACATAAATAACCCATACATGGTAAATAACCTAAATAACCCATACATGGTAAATACCCTAAATATCCCATACATGATAAATAACCTAAATAACCCATACATGGTAAATAACCTAAATACCCCATACATGGTAAATTGCCTAAATAACCCATACATGGTAAATAACCTAAATAGCCCATGCATGATAAACAACCTAAATAACCCATACATGATAAATAACCTAAATAACCCATACGTGATAAATAACCTAAATATCCCATACATGGTAAATAACCTAAATACCCCATACATGGTAAATAACCTAAATAACCCATACATGATAAATACCCTAAATAACCCATGCATGGTAAATAACCTAAATAGCCCATACATGATAAATAACCTAAATAACCCATACATGGTAAGTAACCTAAATAACCCATACATGATAAATAACCTAAATAACCCATACATGATAAAAATCCTAAATAACCCATACATGGTAAATAACCTAAATAACACATACATGCTAAATAACCTAAATAGCCCATACATGGTAAATAACCTAAATAACCCATACATGGTAAATAACCTAAATAACCCATACATGATAAATAGCCTAAATAACACATACATGATAAATAACCTAAATAACCCATACATGGTAAATTACCTAAATAACCCATACATGGTAAATAACCTAAATAACCCATACATGATAAATAACATAAATAACCCATACATGGTAAATAACCTAAATAACCCATACATGGTAAATACCCTAAATATCCCATACATGATAAATAACCTAAATAACCCATACATGGTAAATAACCTAAATACCCCATACATGGTAAATTGCCTAAATAACCCATACATGGTAAATAACCTAAATAGCCCATGCATGATAAATAACCTAAATAACCCATACATGATAAATAACCTAAATAACCCATACGTGATAAATAACCTAAATATCCCATACATGGTAAATAACCTAAATACCCCATACATGGTAAATAACCTAAATAACCCATACATGATAAATACCCTAAATAACCCATGCATGGTAAATAACCTAAATAGCCCATACATGATAAATAACCTAAATAACCCATACATGGTAAGTAACCTAAATAAACCATACATGATAAATAACCTAAATAACCCATACATGATAAATATCCTAAATAACCCATACATGGTAAATAACCTAAATAACCCATCCATGCTAAATAACCTAAATAGCCCATACATGGTAAATAACCTAAATAACCCATACATGGTAAATAACCTAAATATCCCATACATGATAAATAGCCTAAATAACACATACATGATAAATAACCTAAATAACCCATACATGGTAAATTACCTAAATAACCCATACATGATAAATAACCTATAAAACCCACACATGGTAAATAATCCCTTTCTGCCATCAGCACAATCTTCTCTACATCAAATTCTATTTACACACAAGTTTCATTAAAACACATAGGACAATCGTCACGCTGGCACAATGATAAGGGTCAGCATGGTGGAAATGACCGACTCTGGGACCACGTCTTCCCTTTGAACAACATCTGCAGTTGCCCCTCTTAGTACAACGTTTACAGACCAAATGGGCCATCAGGTCAATTTGAGCCCTGTGCTCAGGGTTTGGATCATTATCATACTCAACGTAGCCTGGAATTAGGAATGGGTCAGGGAAATCAGACATGTACCCATCAGTGCTTTCCCGATCATTGTCAGGTTCCTCAACTTCCTCATCATCAGACTCCGCTTGGGCTCAGCCCTTCAATAATGGCGTGGTTAGTGTATTTGGTCCTAGAGCTGTACTAACCCATTGCACCAGAACAGCGTTCATGCATGTTATTACTATAGGTCAAGCACAAAACATGAGGCATAAAACAATCCCAACCGGAAGGAGAATTTGGAGGAGCATAGTACCACATGGGCCTAATCTTTTGTGGAACCATGATTTTGCCAAATTACCTGCACTCTCAGAGGGGGCAAATGAGTGCACCAATGCCTCAAGCCTGTCCATTAATGCTGTTAAGTTATCATGTGGGTCAGGCATCAGAGTACAGCATGCTTGTCCTGTAAGGTTCAAAGCAGCACGTTCCCCACCTTGCCTTGACAGAATGTGGTCAAGTGCCATTTGATGCTGCAGCAACATCATTCGGTGGTTCTGCTGGGCGTTACTTAAGGCTTTAAACGTCTGTATAGTCAGGTTAGAGAACTGCCACATAGAGTAAGTGATATTATCAATATGTTCAGCTAAGAACACAGTTCCATACCAAGGGAAAATACAGATGCCCCACTTGTCTCCAAGAGATGTACGCCAGTGGAAAGATTGGAGGTCGTTA
This sequence comes from Oncorhynchus kisutch, assembly GCF_002021735.2. Taxonomy (NCBI): domain Eukaryota; kingdom Metazoa; phylum Chordata; class Actinopteri; order Salmoniformes; family Salmonidae; genus Oncorhynchus; species Oncorhynchus kisutch. The sequence continues at coordinate 19,975,916 of NC_034188.2, forward strand.
AACCGTGCCCTGTCATTTTTCTGTCTATGATGCCCTCTCCCCCACAGATTTGTTAATCAAGGAATTTAGTGGAAATACGGCCAAATCAGTGGTGAGGGTGGACAAATGACAGTACCCGGCATAATCACGAGGAATGGGAGTGTAAGCATCTTCCAAGCATACCCAATATTTCCCAGCTGGCGTTCCTAGTTCCAGCGTCCACCCAACTGTAATCATATTGCTGTGGTCAGGGTTTGTCATATTAATTTTGAAGCAGCAAGCTGTGGTGTTACACGTTGGTTCACTCGCTATTTGCCTAGCACATACGTATGTTCCTAAGTACATTCTTTTATCAGAAGTTGTAGTTTTACATTTAACCGCAGTCTGAGTACTGCCTCTACAAATACAGAAGGCCGGTTTCTTCCCTGGAATTACTTTAACGGTCTTGGTGCAGATTCCTGTATCAGTAGAATTGTCTGGAAAAACCTAATCAAGGCTACACTTAAAAAAAAAAATATATATATATATTTTTTACATTAGTTGGCACCAGTGGTTCGGGGGAAACAAATAGGGAAATACACTAAGAAGGGTCATTACTAGGCCCAAACAGGTGGTTTTGTTTTGTTGGATTCGGTAATCTCCCCTCTATCCATTTGGACATGAGGAGCAAAGCGCACCTGGTACTTGCCGCCTCCTCTAGATTGTCATATAGGGTTAACATAGACGTATAACTAGTGGGGGCAGGGAGACATGCTATGCATGTTTGCTTGTTCCTTTGCCTGACATGGATCGTAATAATCATACAAACAATAAAGTTAATATAAAAGAAAGAAAGAGCAATAAAACCCCTCTAGTGCTCGGCACTGCCATATCATACCACACATTGTTCGTCCACTAGCTTACAATGTTCAAGGCTGCGGAGTGATACCACCAGGGTGTTGAGCGCTTCCTCATGCTGGAGCAGCTATTTTTTACTGGACTTCTGTCCCGAGCCTACCGTTGGATCGAGCTAGAGCGGCTGTTATTTAAGTCCCCCCGTTGGACTTTGCTGGTGTTTCTTTTGGCTGGACTGGTCTTATTTACTCCTCGGCACGGCTCTGCTCCTCCCAGGGCCCATACCACAGCTGCGATGAGCAGACTGATCACAATGGCCCCAGCATGATGCGTAGAGTCAGGTCCTGGTCCTCCCATAGCCCTCTAGGTCGCACCTGGTGGCGGCTCATCCTCCGGTACATCCTCAGCTGGATCGTGTGGCACCTTCCTGCAGTGATCAGCGTGGACCCATGTTGACCTTTCTGCGATCTTTACAGCAGTTGGAGTTATCAGGGTTACCTGGAATGGCCCCGTCCAGTGCTTCTGACTCCAATGCTTCCGGCGAATGTCCTTCACCCCCCACCCCCAGTCACCAGGCTGAAGTTTGTGTAGCCACCCCTCTTTAGGCTGAGACAGTGCTGCTTTCACCCTGGGAAAGATAGCTTTCCCAGCATTGTTTTAGAGCTGTAGAGTCACTTACCATCTGGTCATCACAGCCCATCAGGGTGAACCTGTTCTATGGGAAAGGGGTATCTATCCTTCTCATAGGTCTACCAGTCAGTATCTCATGAGGGGCCAACCCTGTGGTCCTGTGGGCCCGCCCCCTCATGTACATCAATGGCAACACCGTCACACATGAGAGACCCGTTTCTGCCATAAGTTTTACCATCTTAATCTTTAGGGTCTGGTTAGTGCGTTCCATGAGCCCGCCCGACTGGGGCCTGTAACTGCAATGAGTTCTGAGGTCTATCTGCAGACTTTGTCGTGGAATATCTAATCAAAGGGAAGAGAGACTGCAGATTCTTTCAAACAACACTTTATTATAAGATTTGCAAAAATTGAGAATGAACTATTCACTCAACAGTGCACAGTTGAAAAGCTCAACAAACAGTGCCGGTTCAATGCTTTATAGAGAAAATAAATACAACCCCTTTCTGTATACGTGGCAGTCAGCAGATAGTGTGTAAAAGATCATTTGTTGTCTGTGTAAACTTAAGATAGCACAAGGTTGATAGGCCTAGGGCTCAATAGTCTAACTGTATTCACAACAACAAACACTATATTGTACTCCTTTCTGCAAGGTTCCATAGATGTGACTTTCTGTAATAATAAACCCATGGGATTTCACATGCTGCGGTTGCACACAAAAGTCTCTCAGCTGTAAGCCCAGTCTCATGACTAAGTCACATCAAGACAAGTTTGTATCAGGTTAGAAAAAACACTAGCATATAACAAGAGACTATTCTTTAAGCATTAAAACACAGGATAGCATGAATAATTATGTAATTTTCCACAACATTTCCTCCCTTTTGAGACTAAGTCTTAACCTAATAGAAAATTACTTACAAGCATTTCCATTAATTAAACAAGCATTAACATGAGGGAAAAGAATATGCTTTCTTACACTTAGTACATTACAATTGTAAATGACCTCTGTTGTCATTCAGTTTCAACCCTTCATATAGTGCAATTCATTCTCAGAAGGGGGAAAGGAACATATGAATTCAAACATCTGTACATGCTTTATCACTACACACATGGCAATAGCTTTGTTGAGACTGTCCATATTGCCACAGGGTCACCATGATTGGGTCACCCTACCTTGGGAGCACCATTCACATAACCCCCGCTGTGAGAATGGCCTATGGACATGCTGCACCATTAACTCAATATGTGTATCTCTGTTATGGATTGTCATAGTCTTCATCAGACATGTAATCAGGCATAGGAAATAAATCAGGTAAATAGGGTTCTGAGGCATCTCCTTCAAGGGTCAGTAATGGCATGGCAAGAATAGTCTCAACGGCTTTGCAGCACAATTTCTTAACACTTTCTTAACACAATTTCTTATAATCAGAATTATTGTAATAAAAATAATAACTAAGCCATAAATCAACCAATGAAATATTGTAGCTCCCCTAACACCAAATGATTACTGAACCCATCCAAACAGATTCCAATCCCCACTGAGCTCTTTCAGATTTTTCACTGCAATAGTGAAGTTACCCTCACCCTGGGGTATGAATGTACAGCAATGGTCACCTATCATTTGGCACACTTGTGCAAACATTCTGTCCCCATATGTACTTAGCCTACGGCTCCAAATACATTTTGCATAATTAATCATTCTATCTAATTCATAACACGTTAGTCACTACTGCTAGTCCACTTACATAGTTATAAACATACTAAAACATGCTCAGGTCAATTGTACTGTATCATGCAGAAAGCCATGTGTATTGATGCGCTTTAACATTAGAATTCATGGTAAAATAGAACCTCTACTATCAATGTTATTTATCCCAAATGTAGTGCTCCACGTTGAGTCTATCACTCAAATTCAAGACCCTCAATTTAGCACACACCAATACAGTTAGATTATACATTTACAAACGGAATCCTATATAGACAGTTTGTACTACTTATTACTTTTTATCATTACAGCTCCCGTTTATCTTCGTCTTACACTGTCGTGAGTGGCATGTTAATGACAGATCGGTGTCTCAATGAATTCTTAGCCTAAATAACTGTACATTTAACAGTGTGTAAACCTCCTCAATCAACCCTATACTCCAAAACAACAATTTTAGACAAGTCTAAATAAATGATGACACAGTCGACTAATTCCATAACCTCAAGAAAGGCCAGATCAGAACAACAATTCAGTTCAGTTTATATCTGATTCAGGAAATCCTGACAAATGATCTACCTTATGACATACTTCGGACCAATATTATTAATACAAATCTCTAAAACAAATGTCAAAGAGAATAACAACACATTATTTTGTAACAATTGTTCCAAATTGGTTATGCTCTCCTTATCACACTGTCAACCTCATCGCAGAGTCATAGGATCAGGAAATGATCCAGATCATCCAGCAGACCCAATCTGGTGAGATTTATCTAAACAAAACAGAACAAACAACGCAACAATACAGTCCTTCATATATCACTCTATACATCCCGACATATCACTCAAGGTGTGTAAACTTCAATCCAAAAACCTCAAAACACTGGTAATTCCCCCATTTTGACACGACTCACTATAGTGACTAACGTGTAAAAAAACAAAAACAAACAAACAAATAAAACAAATTAAAATAACAAAATAGAATTAGAATCACTACCTATAATAACTTCATAAAGAAAAATAATTGTACCCATAACTTGATTCAAGGAATAGAAAAATAGACTAGAGACAGGACTATCCATCTCATGGTCCGAATGACACATATAACTATTAATTATAAACTTCTCCGGAAATATCAGTATTATAAATGACCTTCAAATGAGTATTACGAATGACCTTAAATCATCAACCAACCATCTCTTGGCTTTCCAGTGAGGGCGATCAAACCACACTAGAAAGTCAGGATTGAGGTCAGAGGTCATTCAAACCCTTCAAATAAGTGTTTCTTTCTGTATTAGATTAATTATTTAAAAACAAACATTTCATACATGTCATACATTTCGTATCCCAGGTTACAGTTTCTTCAGTACAATCAAAAGAATACACATGTTCAATTAAAACTCAGGAAATAAAACTTCAAAAAATGTCATTTGTGTACCCCTTTCAAGATATCTTGGCTCTAACCCGTGAAAAACCCACAGAAAACAAATAAAATAACCCCACACAATAAATCAGACATGGTATTGAAACACTAACAAATATTCATGATGTAGGGTAAAAACAAACAACATTTTCCATGCCTTATTTAATATGGGAGCTCCCTTAACATGCAAATTGTAGTGGACTTCCATCAGTCCTGGAAGATAGAATCCTACTCAAAACACATCAGATAATACTATATCCCATTGTGAGGAAGAGACACCTTCTACAGTAAACAGTACCAGAGCCCCTTTCTGGTAATCCGTTCATCTTAACCTGTTGCATTCATTTAGTCAAAATATAAAACCTGTTTTAACAAATCAGCTCAATATTCAGTACTAAAACCTTCACTTTAGATACTTTCCACTGTTCCATGTTATGGAAACAGAGTATCGTTTTAAATGACATTACCTTCCTGCTCAAATTCACTGGTGTTACCTAAACTACAAAACTGAGCAATAATAATCAGAAACTGTCAAAGAATGTTTCAGGTTCAACTATTCAGACCTCTGCTTCACTGTCCCTTACAGCCTGATATAGCCCAGCGAGCACGACTCGCTTTCACCTACGGAATTAAACATGGCATTATTAGAGTCTATCCAAAAACCACTAATAACATATTTCCTTTCACATTATTAGAAGCAATTGTTTTAATTTCAGTCCATCCTAACAATATTACTCTATATTTTTAATACCAACCTCTGCTGGATATTCCCTTTCTGCTTCATACTTATTAACCCTCTATTATTATAAGATGAACATGTAATGTGCCAAATCCACAAAATACATCAGCCAATTCCTAAGGGAAAAGATACATTTCGATGGGATTTAAAATAGTTCACAATACTTGAGCCTCTTTCTTCCCACAACTTCAATTCAGTCAGGAACATGGACCCAATGCTATTGGAATTAAGAGTACATTCCGCAAATAACCCAATTTTAATGGTTTTTAGTCTTGACATCTGGCACATAATAACGACACAATTACCAGAAAATAGCCTTAGCGTTCATCCAAGTGTTTCTTTCCAAAGATTTCACGTGCAAAGGGGATTTAGCAGTCAACGACTTGAATGAGCGCAGTTGCACTTGGCCAAATCAATTCCTGTCATTAATTCAGTAATTATACATTTACTCTGACACGTCGCGATCCACCATTAACAGGTCCGGGTCGCGACCCATACATTAAGAAAGGCTGACCTAGATGGGCAGAGAGTTCATGCAGAAGGAGAAGGCATTAAGTGTCCCAACTGTCCCAATGAATTTTAGCATCGGTAGGGCCTGAATGCAGGTGGCCAAAGAGATCCTGGACAAAGGTGAGATTGTCTATCACTTTCAAAAGATCTGACAATGTAAAGCTGAAGGATTGTAGCCTAGTCTACATCATACACTTCTCCTTGTGTCACTACCATGTGATGGGATATAAGGTGCTACAGTACATTGTCCTGGATCCACTTTATGGAATATTACTAGTGTTTGATTGCACTATTATTTTACCTACCATGTTTGTTAGCTAATTCTCAAGGTCTATGTTTGAATTTAAGTATATACAGTACCAGTCGAAAGATTGGACACACATACCCATTCAAGGGTTTTTCTTTATTTTTACTATTTTCTACATTGTAGAATAATAATGAAGACATTAAAACTATGAAATAACACATATGGAATCATGTAGTAACCAAAAAAGTGCTAAACAAATATTTGAGATTCTTCAAAGTAGCCACCCTTTGCCTTGATGACAGCTTTGCAGTCAATGGAGATGTTGTAAAAGCGTTCCAGTGAAAATGGTTAACTTTGTTAAAGCAAGGCCCCTGAACTCTTGTGTATTTTCTGCACTATGCAATGATATGGGCAGCGACCATGTAACGCCTTTACAGTATACAGAAGTACGCTGGTTATTAAAGGGCAAAGTTTTCGAGCTTAAAGATTTCTTTACTTTCCATAATTTTCACTTGTCTGACCGCTTGCATGATGACAAGTTTCTCACACGACTGGCCTATCTGGGTGATGTTTTTTCTCACCTGAATGATATGAATCTAGGATTACAGGGACTCTCTGCAACTATATTCAATGTGCGGGACAAAATTGAGGCTATGATTAAGAAGTTGGAGCTCTGCTTTGTCTGCATTAACAAGGTCAACACACAGGTCTTTCCATCATTGTATGATTTTTTTGTGTGCAAATGAACTCAAGCTTACAGACAATGTCAAATGTGATATAGCGTAGCACCTGAGTGGGTTGGGTGCGCAATTACACAGGTACTTTCCCGAAACGGATGACACAAACAACTGGATTCATTATCCCTTTCATGCCCAGCCTCCAGTCCACTTACCGATATCTGAACAAGAGACCCTCGTCAAAATTGCAACAAGCAGTTCTGTGAATTTAATTGAATCAGAAGCCACTGACAGATTTTTGGATTGGGCTGCGCTTAGAGTATCCTGCCTTGGCAAATCACACTGTTAAGATACTGATGCCCTTTGCAACCACGTACCTATGTGAGAGTGGATTCTTGGCCCTCACTAGCATGAAAACTAAATACAGGCACAGACTGTGTGTGGAAAATGATTTAAGACTGAGACTCTCTCCAATACAACCTAACATTGCAGAGTTATGTGCATCCTTTCCATCACATCCTTCTCATTAACCTGTGGTGAGTTATTCACTATTTTTGATTAACAAATAAGGTTTTTTATGTAAGATGGTTAAATAAAGAGCAAAATTATTATTATATTATTATTTGTGCCCTGGTCCTATAAGAGCTCTTTGTCACTTCTCACGAGCTGGATTGTGACAAAAACGCATTCTTATGTTTAATAAATGTATCGTATAGTGTTTGTGTGGCAGGCTTACAATGATGGCAAAAAACAACATTTGAGAGTATGCTGACCCTGGTGCTAGAGGGGGTATGCAGCTGGAGGTTGAATGTTTGAAGGGGTATGGGACTATAAAAAGTTTGGGAACCACTGCCGTTGTCTAAACCACGGCTGTCATCCTTACCGCAAAGCATTTATTCAAGTTGGATAATCTTTGGATGCCGACAACAGTCGCACTATTGGAAGACATAGCTTGGACTGAAGCCTACAAAAGCCTATTCTTGCTCTTTTGGTGTGTCATTTGGTGTGTCATCATAGTGGTCTCTGACTTGTGGTCAGACTTGCTCAGGTGGAACAAACTTAAACTTGTGCCTTTTTTCAATGCTGATTTGAATGTCATTGAGAAAATGAAGTGTCCCAAATCATCCTTTCTGTATTTAATAGTAATCCTCTTATATTCTAGTTTTTCAAAAGTATCTGTAATCCGATTACAATATTTTGCTAGTAACGTAACTGTTTACAGTTACCGTTTTTTGTAATCCCTTACGTGTAATCCCTTACGTGTAATCCCTTACGTGTAATCCCTTACGTGTACATGTAATCTCTTACTCCCCAACCTTGCTCGCACCCCTGCACATCGACTCGGTACTGGTATCCCAGGTACACTACACTGAGTGTACAAAACGCAAGGAACACTTCCTAATAATTTTGAGTTGCACCTCCTTTTGCCCCCAGTACAGCCTCTATACGGTGTTGAAAGCGTTACACAGGGATGCTGGCCCATGTTGACTCTACAAGGTGTCGAAAGCGTTCCACAGGGATGCTGGCCCATGTTGACTCTACAAGGTGTTGAAAGTGTTACACAGGGATGCTGGCCCATGTTGACTCTACAAGGTGTCGAAAGCGTTACACAGGGATGCTGGCCCATGTTGACTCTACAAGGTGTCGAAAGCGTTACACAGGGATGCTGGTCCATGTTGACTCTACAAGGTGTCGAAAGCGTTACACAGGGATGCTGGCCCATGTTGACTCTACAAGGTGTCGAAAGCGTTACACAGGGATGCTGGCCCATGTTGACTCCTATGCTTCCCACAGTTGTGTCAAGTTGACTGGATGTCCTTTGGGTGGTGGACCAGTGTGAAAAAGAGTGTGAAAAACCCAACAGCATTGCAGTTCTTGACTCAAACCGGTGTGCCTGACACCTACTACCATACCCCATTCAAAGACACTTAAATATTTTGTCTTGCCCATTCAACCTCTGAATGGTACACATACACAATCCATGTCTCAATTGTCTCATGGCTTAAAAATCCTTCTTTAACCACCTGTCTCCTCCCCTTCATCTACACTGATTGAATTGGATTTAACAAGTGACATCAATAAGGGATCATAGCTTTCACCTGGATTCACCTGGTCAGTCTGTCATAGAAAGAGCAGGTATTCCTATTCCTATACGCGGTGTGTATATAGCCAACATCCTCATTACTCATAGTATCTATTATTACTTTTATTATTGCTTGTTATTACTTTTTCTATTTTCATTTCACTGTTAGTCTACACTTGTTGTTTACGAAGCACGTGACAAATACAATTTGATTTGAATCTCTTCCAGACACTAAGACATGCTTCAAACGTAACATTGTCATGTTTTAAAGAGGCCCTGGGTAAAGCCAATTGTAGCAACCTTAACCCAATATCTAGCGACCTCATCAAGGGGTTTGGAACCCCCAGATATGCTACAGTATAGGCTTATTGACACCCATAGATTTAAAATAAATAAGAATATGACAGAAAAATGCTTCATGAGCATAGTTCAACTGTCACACCCCACCGTAACCCAAATAGAAACTTGTTTTTTTTACCATATAGCTTCAAATAAATAGAATGGTGAACTCATGGATGGTTAGTCATTGCATCCATCTTTGTTCATGAATTTAAGAGTGTTTATATTTCTCCACCACTATCCCTCAACTGTTTAACAAAACGGAGGTGGGGTAACCACTTTGTGGTTGTTGTTTGAATTGCAGATTGCCCCTTTAAACTAGACTACAGGAAATACAACCACAGAGACCTAGAGTGGTCCTCCAGCTCAGTTGGTACAGCATGGTGCTTAGCTCTTGCAATGCCACGGTGGGTTTGAGTGGGTTTGAGTCCCGGGACCACACATATGGATGTAAGTTGCTATGCATAAAAGCATTTGCCAAGTGTAATATATTATTATGATATATTAGCATGATTTGTACAAGGGGTGGAATTTTCTTCTGGATATAATTATTAAATTGAAAACAAATTTAGATGACCTGGACATTTGTAAACAGTAGGCTGTAATCAGCAATGGTTGGTTTATTTAGTGTTGTTTTTTTGTTATTTTTTTACTATTTCTTTATTTTCAAATAGGAGGCATCCACTTGGTTTAACAAATACTCTGTTGCCAACAAAAATACATTATTACCCCTCTGATGACACCTAGTGGACAGAAAAAGCAGCTCCAGAACCACTACTAACATAATGACAAGCTATCTGAAGACAGGCTATTCCTTTCCTATTTTACAGACATGCTCAATATGAGCAAAGCGCCTTGTCATGAGTAATTAGGCTATGTATTACAATGTCTGACCCAATCATTTCTGGGTGGGTTAGGCCTAGGCTGTAGCATAGTGCAGGCGCAAGGATGGAGGTTCTTTGGCAGCTGAGTGCAGTGATGATCTGGCATCATAGGGCAGCTGAGTGCAGTGATGATCTGGCATCATAGGGCACCTGAAAGAAGACTGTGGAAGGAAGTGTGATTTAAAAGAAAATGTAAACCATAGGATACTTTCCAGAAATCCACTCTGACATAAATGAGCTGTGATGCTCTAAATAATCATTTTTGACAGATATAGAAAGCTAACATACAAGCATATGCTACATCACAATCTCTAATGTAGGCCTACGGTAAGTTATGTAAATAGCAAAGTATAATAACAGCATATAGCACATCACCCCAATTACAACAATTGCAGTTACAGTGCAGGAGTTCAACTAGGATTCGTAGGCTGTCCAGTGCTCTACGTGCAGTAATTTGCAGTTCAACTGTTCTGTTTTAGCAGATCTAACATACTTACACTGGATAAAAACAGGTTGTTTGGATGCTGGCTGATAGCAGTAATTCACGATAATTCCTGCATAATGACTGTTGGGCAGGCCTTCCCTGGGAGGAAGAGCAGCTCTCTCTTGTCGAGGTTGAGCTTGAGGTGGTGGGCCGACATCTAACCAGAGATATTTTCCAGGCACACAGAGATGTGTGTCACAACATGGGTGTCAGAAAGGGGGAAGGAGAAAAGTAGTTGAGTGGCAGAGGCGAGGGTCTAGCTCCGAGCTGTGGGGGACACCAATAGTGAGAGTATGTGGTGCAGATACAGATCCTCTCCACGTCACCTGGTAGGAGCGGCCTGCCAGGTAGGATGCAACCCAAGAGTGTGCAAAGCCTGAGATGCCCTGAGAAGGGCTAGAGGAGGATCTGATGGTTTATGGTGTCGAAGGCAGTGGATGGATCTAGGAGGATGAGAACAGAGGAGAGAGAGTCAGCTTTGGCAGTGCAGAGAGCCTCTATGACACAGAGAAGAGCAGTCTCGGTTGAGTGACCCGTCTTGAATTCTGACTGGTTAGGGTCAAGAAGAACGTTCTGAGAGAGATAGCGAGAGAGTTGGTCACAGACAGCACGCTCAAGTGTTTTGGAAAGAAAAGAAAGAAAGGATACCGGTCTGTAGCTTTTGATGTCAGACGGGTCAAGTGTTGGTTTCTTGAGGAGGGGAGCGACTCAGGCAATTTCGAAGTCAGAGGGGACGCAGACAGTGGTCATGGATGAGTTGATGAGGGAAATGAGGAATGGGAGAGGGTCTCCAGAGATGGTCTGGAGGAGGGGAAGGGGTCGAGCGTCAGGTTGTCGGGTGGCCGGACCTCACTAGTCGCAGGATTTCATCTGGAGAGAGACCATTATCTGTCTGGCATCTGTAAGCTTAAGCCTCACACACACAGACATTGATGCAGGGCTGTAGATCTAATCAATCTGTAGATGTAAATAAATGTACAATATTCTGGTTATATTTTGAGAACCACATAATAATGTTCAGAATTGACTGGTGAATGTGAAACTGTTAAACTGCTGATGAACAACTTCAGTTGTCTTGTGTTTCTGTCTGCTCCTGGGCCAAGCAGACCTGAACACCATTACTATTTCATAGTGACTATTTCCATAATCTCTCAGTTCACTTGGTGACCATATCCAAAGTCGTAAATATTACCCTTCAATTACCTTTATGTTATGTAAATAACAGGGTCAAACACCATACAAAGGGGGCCTTGGTCTGGTCAGATTGACCCATAGGTATGAACTAAGAATAAAAACAAGTTGCTGACCTTTTCATTCCCGAGGCTCACCCTTGGCCCCAACACAGTCCTATGCTGCACCTCTCTGCAACCAATAAATGCCCCTCCTTCACACGCCTTTGCTATGAATTCAAATTGACCATTAAACCGGAGTGGGGTTGCCTTTGATTAATATTTTCAATATCAAACTCCCTATCTCCCTTACAGCTGGCTGTCTCTCTCTCTCTCAGTTCAATTAATTTTCAATTTAAGGCATTTATTGGCAAGGGAAACATACAGTTGAAGTCAGAAGTTTACATACACTTACGATGGAGTCATTAAAACTCATTTTTCAACCGCTCCACAAATTCCTTGTTAACAAACTATAGTTTTGGCAAGTCAGTTAGGACATCTACTTTGTGCATGACACAAGCCATTTTCCCAACAATTGTTTACAGACAAATGATTTCACTTAGAATTCACTGTATCACATTTCCAGTGGGTCAGAAGTTTACATACACTAAGTTGACTGTGCCTTTAAACAGCTTGGGAAATTCCAGAAAATGATGTCATGGCTTTAGAAGCTTCTGATAGGCTAATTAACATAATTTGAGTCAATTGGAGGTGTACCTGTGGATGTATTTCAAGGCCTACCTTCAAACTCACTGGCTCTTTGCTTGACATCATGGGAAAATCAAAAGAAATCAGCCAAGACTTCAGAAAAAAATTGTAGACCGCAAGTCTGGTTCATCCTTGGGAGCAATTTCCAAACGCCTGAAGGTACCACATTCTTCTGTACAAACAATAGTACACAAGTATAAACACCATGGGACCACGCAGCCGTCATACCGCTCAGGAAGGAGACGCGTTTTGTCTCCTAGAGATGAACGTACTTTGGTGCGAAAAGTGCAAGTCAATCCTAGAACAACAGCAAAGGACCTTGTGAAGATGCTGGAGGAAACAGGTACAAAATTATCTATATCCACAGTAAAACGAGCCCTATATCGACATAACCTGAAAGGCCGCTCAGCAAGGAAAAAGCCACTGCTCCAAAACCGCCATAAAAAAGACAGACTACGGTTTGCAACTGCACATGGGGACAAAGATCGTACTTTTGGAGAAATGTCCTCTGGTCTGATGAAACAAAAATAGACCTGTTTGGCATTAATGGCCATCGTTATGTTTGGAGGAAAAAGGGGGAGGCTTGCAAGCTGAAGAACACCATCCCAACCGTGAAGCACGGTTTCAAATGTCATATTATGTCTATATACAGTGTTGTAACGATGTGCAAATAGTTAAAGTACACAAGGGAAAATAAATAAACATAAATATGGGTTGTATTTACAATGGCGTTTGTTCTTCACTGGTTGCCATTTGCTTGTTGCAACAGGTCACAAATCTTGCTGCCGTGATTGCGCACTGGCGTATTTCACCCAATAGATTTGGGAGTTTATCAAAATTGGATTTGTTTTTGAATTCTCTCTCTCTCTCTTACAGCTGTCTCTCCCTCCCTCTTACATCGATCTATCTCTCTCTCTCTGTCTCTCACCCAGCCACCCTCCTGGCTCTCTGTCCCTTACAGCTGTCTCTCTCTCTCTTGCTCTGTCTCTCTCTCTGTCTCTCACCCAGCCACCCTCCTGGCTCTCTCTCCCTTACAGCTGTCTCTCTCTCTCTCTCTCTCTGTCTCTCTCTCTCTGTCTCTCACCCAGCCACCCTCCTGGCTCTCTGTCTCTCTCTCTCTGTCTCTCACCTACCCACCCACCTGGCTCTCTGTCCCTTACAGCTCAGCTGAGTTATGACCCAGGAGTGCACCTCACTGTTTGGTGGCGTGTAATTTGAATACAGATTAGCTGGCCCCAGTGTTCCAGTACTTTGCCATTACCATTACTGGGGACAGTAATTTGACTAATGAACACACAGGTTATCGCAAGGTCATCACCTTCTCTGCTCATGTGGGGTGGGGGGGGTGGGGGTGGAGGCGGCGGCAGTGGGCGGCCCACTTTTGGTGGCAGGGCGACGACGTCTTTCGATAGCATAATTAGTTCCTTTAATTAAGAGTTTAGACAGCTTATTGAATAAATCCTCTTGTAATTAAGCAGCCAATCTCCTATTCCGATCATTCATGAGTTGTTTCCCAGTCCCTCCCACTTCCTTTTTCCATTTGAATGTTTCCTAAATTCCTTCTCTTGTGCTGTAAGTGGTATACATTGTTCTGAGTGTTTGCCTACCACCCAGATCCTACTACCCACCCTACCACCCAGATCCTACTACCCAACCTACCACCCAGATCCTACTACCCACCCTACCACCCAGATCCTACTACCCACCCTACCACCCAGATCCTACTACCCACCCTACCACCCAGATCCTACTACCCACCCTACCACCCAGATCCTACTACCCACCCTACCACCCAGATCCTACTACCCACCCTACCACCCAGATCCATGCTTGTGTTTACCTTTAGCACCCTACCTTTGCTTTATTTCCACCTAAACACAGAAAGTCAACACATTGCTGATAATATTGTACTGCATTTTTGTGTCTAGATTGAATCGAATGTAGAGCCAAGTAGTGCAGAGTGTCTTGTTTTGGGCTATTAATACAACCCAAGCCTCTTAGGTTAGGTCTCTTCAGACTTCCTGTTGCTCAACCATAATGACATGTTGGCACGCTGCTGATAGTGAAATAGGTCCAAATCTTCACAGGTAGTCATCATCTTATCAGCTCATGTTGTTAACATTACTGATCATAATGTCAAAGGGTTAGGGGAATCTGTCAAGAGAGACCTTGGCTGACTGCTTCAAATGGAACAATAGTATGCTTATAACATACGTATTGAGAGTGAAAGTCACCCAGATGCAGAGAGGTTTGTCACTCCTATCTGTCTGGTTCCCGGGGCCAATGTCGTGCTGCGCGGCCTGTTTAATGGATGCCCAGTCAACAGAGTCCTCCTCCATTTCTTCACAACCTCACTCCACCAGGTATATCTTTCAGAATATTTTCTGCATTTTATTGCGATTAGCACACCTCCTGACTCCCGTGATCTTTTAATCCCCTGAGCCATTACTTCTGCAGTGTTGCTGAACCTCCCAGGTCTCCTATACTAGCTACCCCTCACCCTGCCTGCCTTCCTCCCCTCACGTCATTATTCACCCCCCTGCTCCGTTTGGATGGAGGTGGCTGTCTGGCTGATGTCCCAATGTATTTGTCACTTTCACACGAGGAGGTCAAAACGGCAGGCCTGTCTTTTTTTCAGCTTTTTCATTCTCTTTTAAGTAAAACATTAACATCTTCCATTCCTTTAGAGAAAAAATCATTAAAATATTTTAACAGTGGCAATCTAGGCATCTTTATCTTTTGATATCCTTTCTATCCTCCTCACCTACAGATAACAGCTTGTTATCTACTCCAAAATCCACCCCACATAATTAAATAGAAATGATCAACTGATAGTTATAAAAAAAAAAACCTTGGCATCCTTGAAGTGTCTGCCCTTCAGTGCCAGTGAGGTGAGCCGTCAGTCCCCGTGTGCTTGCTATGTGTTGTCTATCTGATGGTATGGTATTATGCTTTGGGTCAGACTGGACTCACCATTGACAATTCAGTTAGAGGACAAAATGACCATTATCAGTTGCCAAACTAATTGCTCATTAGAAATGGTGCCTGGAAAAGTACATTGTGTTGAGATTACTGCTGAGTCTATGATGAATCATTAGAAAGATGCAGCTGATTGACAGTTGATCTTCCAGTGACAATTTATCAAAATCCTTGAAATTATGCTCTTAGTTGTCATTCATTGACTAACAACCAAACCATATGGGATGTTTGTACCTGAGGAACTCATTTGAAAATAAATGTGTGATTGTTATTGCAATAAAAATCATAATCACTTATCAATTTGGAATTATCAAAACACTGACCTCAAATGTATTTCTGCATAATTAAGATGATACACACAGCAAGTCACCTTAAACTATAGTCATTTAAACTCTTTTACAGAGGGTGACTTGTAGGCTACCTGAGGGAAGTTACTCACAGAGCAGCTTAAGATGAGGAGACCGTGCATTCATAAGAATTATGTCCCTTTTATTGCACACTGTAAAATGCACAGCTGATTTATCTAACAGTCCTCTCACTGCATCGGAAACTCATTTCAATCAGAAATGGCAGAAGTTGATTTAAGAATTCATTCTTTAATGGGCTAGCCTTGGTCAAATTTAAACATATTCAATTAATCAGCAAAACATTCAATATGCCCTGTCTTAAACCCAGTTAAGCAAACAAAGGCCTTTTAATATACATTTTCCGGGAGATTTCTTTATTGATTTGGTGCAAAATGATTTGTGTGATACATTCTACTGGATCAATAAAGGGCGAATCAATATCTTATATAGAAAAATAATCCCATCAAAGATGAAGTGCCAAGGAACTGTAAAAGGCCAAACTTTTAACGTTTACAACTAGTAATGTCCTGAGGCATAGCTACTCAACTAGTAATGTCCTGAGGCATAGCTACTCAACTAGTAATGTCCTGAGGCATAGCTACTCAACTAGTAATGTCCTGAGGCATAGCTACTCAACTAGTAATGTCCTGAGACATAGCTACTTAACTAGTAATGTCCTGAGGCATAGCTACTCAACTAGTAATGTCCTGAGGCATAGCTACTTAACTAGTAATGTCCTGAGGCATAGCTACGTAACTAGTAATGTCCTGAGACATAGCTACTCAACTAGTGATGTCCCGAGGCATAGCACCTCAACTAGTGATGTCCGGAGGCATAGCTACTCAACTAGTGATGTCCTGAGGCATAGCTACTCAACTAGTGATGTCCTGAGGCATAGCTACTCAACTAGTGATGTCCTGAGGCATAGCTACTCAACTACTGATGTCCTGAGACATATCTACTCAACTAGTGATGTCCTGAGACATAGCTACTCAACTAGTGATGTCCTGAGGCATAACTATGCAACTAGTGATGTCCTGAGGCATAGCTACTCAACTAGTGATGTCTTGAGGCATAACTACTCAACTAGTGATGTCCTGAGGCATAGCTACTTAACTAGTGATGTCCTGAGACATAGCTACTCAACTAGTGATGTCCTGAGGCATAGCTACTCAACTAGTGATGTCCTGAGGCATAGCTACTCAACTAGTGATGTCCTGAGGCATAGCTACTCAACTAGTGATGTCCTGAGGCATAGCTACTCAACTAGTGATGTCCTGAGGTATAGCTACTTAACTAGTGATGTCCTGAGACATAGCTACTCAACTAGTGATGTCCTGAGGCATAGCTACTCAACTATTGATGTCCTGAGGCATAACTATGCAACTAGTGATGTCCTGAGGCATAGCTACTCAACTAGTGATGTCCTGAGGCATAGCTACTTAACTAGTGATTTCCTGAGACATAGCTACTCAACTAGTGATGTCCTGAGGCATAGCTACTCAACTAGTGATGTCCTGAGGCATAGCTACTCAACTAGTGATGTCCTGAGGCATAGCTACTCAACTAGTGATGTCCTGAGGTATAGCTACTTAACTAGTGATATCCTGAGACATAGCTACTCAACTAGTGATGTCCTGAGGCATAGCTACTCAACTAGTGATGTCCTGAGGCATAGCTACTCAACTAGTGATGTCCTGAGGTATAGCTACTTAACTAGTGATGTCCTGAGACATAACTACTCAACTAATGATGTCCTGAGGCATAGCTACTCAACTAGTGATGTACTGAGGCATAACTATGCAACTAGTGATGTCCTGAGACATAACTACTCTGCTGATCTGCTGAAACGCAGGAGATCTTTACATAACAAACTTGTCCTTATTTCGACCACAGCAAATCATTATCTGCAAAATTGCGTTAAACTAAATATACATGAACATGTACATATATGGCTCAATTTTCAAAGTTGATTGTGTGTGGATCGTGACAGCGACTGCTTCCATTTTCATAACTAGGAAAGAAGCTTAATGTGACTGCAGAAGTAGGCAGTCATTGTCTGACCTGGTGGAGAATCTGTAACTGTCCAAGATCCTGAAGGGCATCATCAAGCATGGCATCTCTATACATGTCATTCATAGGACTGACTTTAAATGGTCTTGCCATATTGTTTCCATAAGAATAACTCCATCTTAAATCTTTCTAAATTGTAATATACTGGGGTAAAGGGAAAAGACTGGGAACATTGCATGCAAATACTGTACATTCAATGACTTTTTAGACATTTAAACCAATGGCAGTATATGCACAACCTCAGAATTAGATTTAACCAAAGGGAGCCTTCCCCAACCAGCTGAAGTGCACTTGCTTGGCTGGCTACAGGAGGCTAAAGCAATGTCAACTCCAAGAGGATGATAAATTGCGTTTGTTTAAGACATCATTACATTGTACTTTTTTTTTTATGGAGGTCAGTATTTAATAACAGTTGAGGTTGATGGAGGAACGCAGGCGGCCTCACCGGACGTCCCTACTGGTCAGCGGGGGTGACGGGCCATGACTACAAACATGAGGATATTACAGAGGCTGGACTGCTCCGGGATGTTGTCGTAATCTCACACAATCTGCTGCCTGCTCTTGTGTGTAATATCCTGCTGAAAACTTTCACTGAGGGAGACCAGGGAGGGAGGGTGAAAAAGCCCCGGCACAAATCGGAGGGTAGTTGTTTTAAATTACAGGCAAACGGTTCTCAAAGTGAACAACTTCTTCACCCAAGCACTTTATAAAGTTGTCAGGATTATTTGCTCCCCAGCACAAATGAATGCAGCCATCAATGTTTGACCTGGTGTTACCTGAGACGTATGCACTATAACGGTTGCAGGACAAAAGCTTTATTGTTTCTGGCAAGTATAGTAGGCTATTCCTTCATTAGAAAAATAATCCAATGTAAAACACAATGTCTTGCATTCGGGCTATTTTTCAGAACCTTATGCATCCATGTATTGCCAAGCCCCAGAAAGACACAGTCAAACCTGTATGGATATGCACAAGCTTTAGGCTGTAGCCTATGTGGACACTATAAGGCTTATAATTCATTCACACTACATCATCTATAGATCAGGGTAACCTACCCCATGACACTACAGCATCTATAGATCAGGGTAACCTACCCCATGACACTACAGCATCTATAGATCAGGGTAACCTACCCCATGACACTACAGCATCTATAGATCAGGGTAACCTACCCCATGACACTACAGCATCTATAGATCAGGGTAACCTACCCCATGACACTACAGCATCTATAGATCAAGGTAACCTACCCCATGACACTACAGCATCTATAGATCAAGGTAACCTACCCCATGATACTACATCATCTATAGATCAGGGTAACCTACCCCATGACACTACATCATCTATAGATCAGGGTAACCTACCCCATGACACTACATCATCTATAGATCAGGGTAACCTACCCCTTGACACTTCAGCATCTATAGATCAGGGTAACCTACCCCTTGACACTACATCATCTATTGATCAGGGTAACCTACCCCATAACACTACATTATCTATAGATCAGGGTAACCTATCCAATGATACTACATTATCTATTGATCAGGGTAACCTACCCCATGACCCTACATTTTCTATAGATCAGGGTAATCTACCCCTTGACACTACATCATCAATAGATCAGGGTAACCTACTCCATGACACTACATCATCTATAGATCAGGGTAACCTACCACTTGACACTACAGCATCTATAGATCAGGGTAACCTACCCCTTAACACTACATCATCTATTGGTCAGGGTAACCTACCCCATAACACTACATTATCTATAGATCAGGGTAACCTATCCAATGACACTACATTATCTATTGATCAGGGTAACCTACCCCATGACCCTACATTTTCTATAGATCAGGGTAACCTACCCCATGACACTACAGCATCTATAGGTCAGGGTAACCTACCCCATGACACTACAGCATCTATAGATCAAGGTAACCTACCCCATAACACTACAGCATCTATAGATCAAGGTAACCTAACCCATGACACTACAGCATCTATAGATCAAGGTAACCTACCCCATGACACTACAGCATCTATAGATCAAGGTAACCTACCCCATGATACTACATCATCTATTGGTCAGGGTAACCTACCCCATAACACTACATTTTCTATAGATCAGGGTAACCTATCCAATGACACTACATTATCTATTGATCAGGGTAACCTACCCCATGACCCTACATTTTCTATAGATCAGGGTAACCCACCCAATGACACTACAGCATCTACAGATCAGGGTAACCTACCCCATGACACTACAGCATCTATAGATCAGGGTAAAGCACCCAATGACACTACAGCATCTACAGATCAGGGTAACCTACCCAATGACACTACAGCATCTATTGATCAGGGTAACCTACCCAATAACACTACATTATCTATAGATCAGGGTAACCTATCCAATGACACTACATTATCTATTGATCAGGGTAACCTACCCCATGACCCTACATGATCTATAGATCAGGGTAACCCACCCAATGACACTACAGCATCTACAGATCAGGGTAACCTACCCCATGACACTACAGCATCTATAGATCAGGGTAACCTACCCCATGACACTACAGCATCTACAGATCAGGGTAACCTACCCCTTGACACTACATCATCTATAGATCAGGGTAACCTACCCCATGACCCTACATTATCTATTGATCAGGGTACCCTACCCCATGACCCTACATAATCTATAGATCAGGGTAACCTACCCCATGACTCTACATTATCTATAGATCAGGGTAACCTACCCCATGACCTTACATTATCTATAGATCAGGGTAACCTACCCAATGACACTACAGCATCTACAGATCAGGGTAACCTACCCAATGACACTACAGCATCTATAGATCAGGGTAACCTAATCCATGACACTACAGCATCTACAGATCAGGGTAATCTACCCCACGACACTACAGCATCTATAGATCAGGGTAACCTACTCCATGACACTACAGCATCTATAGATCAGGGTAACCTTCTCCATGACACTACAGCATCTATAGATCAGGGTAACCTACCCCATGACACTACATCATCAATAGATCAGGGTAACCTACCCCTTGACACTACAGCGTCTATAGATCAGGGTAACCTACCCCATGACACTACAGCATCTATAGATCAGGGTAACCTACTCCATGACACTACAGCATCTACAGATCAGGGTAACCTACCCCATGACACTACAGCATCTATAGATGAGGGTAAAGCACCCAATGACACTACAGCATCTACAGATCAGGGTAACCTACCCAATGACACTACAGCATCTATTGATCAGGGTAACCTACCCAATAACACTACATTATCTATAGATCAGGGTAACCTATCCAATGACACTACATTATCTATTGATCAGGGTAACCTACCCCATGACCCTACATGATCTATAGATCAGGGTAACCCACCCAATGACACTACAGCATCTATAGATCAAGGTAACCTACCCCATGACACTACAGCATCTATAGATCAAGGTAACCTACCCCATGATACTACATCATCTATTGGTCAGGGTAACCTACCCCATAACACTACATTTTCTATAGATCAGGGTAACCTATCCAATGACACTACATTATCTATTGATCAGGGTAACCTACCCCATGACCCTACATTTTCTATAGATCAGGGTAACCCACCCAATGACACTACAGCATCTACAGATCAGGGTAACCTACCCCATGACACTACAGCATCTATAGATCAGGGTAAAGCACCCAATGACACTACAGCATCTACAGATCAGGGTAACCTACCCAATGACACTACAGCATCTATTGATCAGGGTAACCTACCCAATAACACTACATTATCTATAGATCAGGGTAACCTATCCAATGACACTACATTATCTATTGATCAGGGTAACCTACCCCATGACCCTACATGATCTATAGATCAGGGTAACCCACCCAATGACACTACAGCATCTACAGATCAGGGTAACCTACCCCATGACACTACAGCATCTATAGATCAGGGTAACCTACCCCATGACACTACAGCATCTACAGATCAGGGTAACCTACCCCTTGACACTACATCATCTATAGATCAGGGTAACCTACCCCATGACCCTACATTATCTATTGATCAGGGTACCCTACCCCATGACCCTACATAATCTATAGATCAGGGTAACCTACCCCATGACTCTACATTATCTATAGATCAGGGTAACCTACCCCATGACCTTACATTATCTATAGATCAGGGTAACCTACCCAATGACACTACAGCATCTACAGATCAGGGTAACCTACCCAATGACACTACAGCATCTATAGATCAGGGTAACCTAATCCATGACACTACAGCATCTACAGATCAGGGTAATCTACCCCACGACACTACAGCATCTATAGATCAGGGTAACCTACTCCATGACACTACAGCATCTATAGATCAGGGTAACCTTCTCCATGACACTACAGCATCTATAGATCAGGGTAACCTACCCCATGACACTACATCATCAATAGATCAGGGTAACCTACCCCTTGACACTACAGCGTCTATAGATCAGGGTAACCTACCCCATGACACTACAGCATCTATAGATCAGGGTAACCTACTCCATGACACTACAGCATCTACAGATCAGGGTAACCTACCCCATGACACTACAGCATCTATAGATGAGGGTAAAGCACCCAATGACACTACAGCATCTACAGATCAGGGTAACCTACCCAATGACACTACAGCATCTATTGATCAGGGTAACCTACCCAATAACACTACATTATCTATAGATCAGGGTAACCTATCCAATGACACTACATTATCTATTGATCAGGGTAACCTACCCCATGACCCTACATGATCTATAGATCAGGGTAACCCACCCAATGACACTACAGCATCTACAGATCAGGGTAACCTACCCCATGACACTACAGCATCTATAGATCAGGGTAACCTACCCCATGACACTACAGCATCTACAGATCAGGGTAACCTACCCCTTGACACTGCATCATCTATAGATCAGGGTAACTTACCCCATGACTCTACATTATCTATAGATCAGGGTAACCTACCCCATGACTCTACATTATCTATAGATCAGGGTAACCTACCCCATGACCTTACATTATCTATAGATCAGGGTAACCTACCCAATGACACTACAGCATCTACAGATCAGGGTAACCTACCCCATGACCTTACATTATCTATAGATCAGGGTAACCTACCCCATGACTCTACATTATCTATAGATCAGGGTACCCTACCCCATGACCCTACATAATCTATAGATCAGGGTAACCTACCCCATGACTCTACATGATCTATAGATCAGGGTAACCTACCCCATGACCTTACATTATCTATAGATCAGGGTAACCTACCCAATGACACTACAGCATCTACAGATCAGGGTAACCTACCCAATGACACTACAGCATCTATAGATCAGGGTAACCTACTCCATGACACTACAGCATCTACAGATCAGGGTAATCTACCCCACGACACTACAGCATCTATAGATCAGGGTAACCTACTCCATGACACTACAGCATCTATAGATCAGGGTAACCTTCTCCATGACACTACAGCATCTATAGATCAGGGTAACCTACCCCATGACACTACATCATCAATAGATCAGGGTAACCTACCCCTTGACACTACAGCGTCTATAGATCAGGGTAACCTACCCCATGACACTACAGCATCTATAGATCAGGGTAACCTACTCCATGACACTACAGCATCTACAGATCAGGGTAACCTACCCCATGACACTACAGCATCTATAGATGAGGGTAAAGCACCCAATGACACTACAGCATCTACAGGTCAGGGTAACCTACCCAATGACACTACAGCATCTATTGATCAGGGTAACCTACCCAATAACACTACATTATCTATAGATCAGGGTAACCTATCCAATGACACTACATTATCTATTGATCAGGGTAACCTACCCCATGACCCTACATGATCTATAGATCAGGGTAACCCACCCAATGACACTACAGCATCTACAGATCAGGGTAACCTACCCCATGACACTACAGCATCTATAGATCAGGGTAACCTACCCCATGACACTACAGCATCTACAGATCAGGGTAACCTACCCCTTGACACTGCATCATCTATAAATCAGGGTAACCTACCCCATGACCCTACATTATCTATAGATCAGGGTAACCTACCCCATGACTCTACATTATCTATAGATCAGGGTAACCTACCCCATGACCTTACATTATCTATAGATCAGGGTAACCTACCCCATGACCTTACATTATCTATAGATCAGGGTAACCTACCCCATGACTCTACATTATCTATAGATCAGGGTACCCTACTCCATGACCCTACATAATCTATAGATCAGGGTAACCTACCCCATGACTCTACATTATCTATAGATCAGGGTAACCTACCCCATGACCTTACATTATCTATAGATCAGGGTAACCTACCCAATGACACTACAGCATCTACAGATCAGGGTAACCTACCCAATGACACTACAGCATCTATAGATCAGGGTAACCTACTCCATGACACTACAGCATCTACAGATCAGGGTAATCTACCCCACGACACTACAGCATCTATAGATCAGGGTAACCTACTCCATGACACTACAGCATCTATAGATCAGGGTAACCTTCTCCATGACACTACAGCATCTATAGATCAGGGTAACCTACCCCATGACACTACATCATCAATAGATCAGGGTAACCTACCCCTTGACACTACAGCGTCTATAGATCAGGGTAACCTACCCCATGATACTACAGCATCTATAGATCAGGGTAACCTACTCCATGACACTACAGCATCTATAGATCAGGGTAACCTTCTCCATGACACTACAGCATCTATAGATCAGGGTAACCTACCCCTTGACACTACATCATCTATAGATCAGGGTAACCTTCTCCATGACACTACATCATCTATAGATCAGGGTAACCTACCCCTTGACACTAAAGCATCTATAGATCAGGGTAACCTACCCCTTGACACTAAAGCAAATGTATAGATGAAGACCACAGATCCAAACATCCCTTGTATAGTGTCAAGATCAGCAGGTCTAATAAAGGAATCCCCCATGGTACCCCCTACCAATAGTCCTGTCCCCTTAGCAGGGCTCCATCACTGCTGAACCAGTCTGACTCTTGCCCTCTTCTGTTGAGCCTATATTCCCCAGGCTGAGTGGTGTGATGAAGATATAACCGAGTCATCAACCTTT
Organism: Oncorhynchus kisutch; assembly: GCF_002021735.2. Lineage (NCBI taxonomy): Eukaryota > Metazoa > Chordata > Actinopteri > Salmoniformes > Salmonidae > Oncorhynchus > Oncorhynchus kisutch. Next base: position 20,000,980 of record NC_034188.2, read on the forward strand.
GGGGAATGATGTGACCTGTGTGATATCCTGGTAGTGACTCCTGCACAAAGTCTCTGGTATGATGGCCATCTTCCACCGTACAGAATAAAGCAGAAGCTATTGAGTTGTTAGGGGAGCGATTGGCTGGGTTTTACAACAGGAAAGTGATTCCCCTGAGCTGTCAGGATACATCAGTGGCTTTACTATCTGAAGACCGTAACTGGAGACAGACCTTGACTGGTCAAGGGTTCCTCACCAATGAAAAATTATCTTTGAAAAAATATATATATTATATAACTTTAAGTGGATATCTTAATTAATTATTATTGTACTTTTATTTAATGCCTTTAGATTACACATTTCACAGAAGTCAGAGGAAACAAAATAAATATACATTTAACACCCCCCCAGACTATTAAAAAAAGAATGAACCTAAAAAACCAACCAGACTAGACAAAAGTACAACAGAAATAAACTGCTTGTGTCCGAATACCATACTAGAGCACTACATAAACAGCATACTATGTACATATCATTGCATACCATTTAGCATGTACTGTTTAGTAAGAAGTATGCAGTATGCCACGGCCGCAATGCAGTACCTGAATGCAGCTCCTGAATGGCTCAGTAGGTGGGCATGGGCCAAGTGAGGGTGGATTTTTCCAAATTCAACTGACATGCATCCATTAATCAGCCTGATAATAGAGCCCCACAGTAGAAGTGTCATAATACCTAGCGGTCAAACAAAGGAATGATTCCAATAATTTTTTCCAGCACATGTTTTTCCAATAGAGAATTTTAGAAACACTTAAAATAAGGGTTGTGTTTCATGTAGGCTTACCCCGGTGTGACATTTTGATAACCATGTAGATCTCTCTAGGACAAAGTGACTTTTATCAATATATTTGGCTCTATTTACTCTGACTCGAAAATGCTAATTAGCATCAAAGTAGACATCACGCAAGACTACAAGTCCCTGCAAGCTCCTGCACTACATCTCTAGTTGACACCTTTGCTAACAGGTATTGTGTCAATTTAAAACTTGCACAAGACAGTTCAGAATTTTCTATTTAAAGAAATGTAGACAATTTATTCATTACGAAAATTTTGCTAACATTAGATAGTTAATCCAGAGATTCTTACCTTGCCTCGGTTCGGCAGTCTCGTCATGATCATTATGGCATTTGTAGTTCTTTATGATAGTCATATTAGAAGCTAATTAGCATTTCATTTTAGGGGGGGTGAATATATTGATAAGTCACCTTGTCCTAGAGAAACTTACACAGTTATCAAAACGTCACGACTATTGGTTGATTTCGGTAGCACATCCCCATATCTAATGAACAGCTGTTGTCAAAGCCAAAATGAGTATGACATCTGGTCATTTAAAGTATACTAGATTTTCAAAATGTAGCATACAACTCCCGATCGGCGCAGCGGTTTAAGGCTCTGCATCTCAGTGCAAGAGGCATCACTACAGTCCCTGGTTCGAATCCAGGTTGTATCACATCCTGCCATGATGGGGAGTCCCATAGGGCGCCGCACAATTGGCCCAGCGTCGTCCGAGATTGGCTGGGGTAGGCTGTCATTGTAAATATAAATGTTTTCTTAACTGACTTGCCAAGTTAAATAAAAAATATTATTAAACTATATATTTTTCGCACTCACACAGCTTACTATTTAGGACTCAAGCATTGGGTATTCGGACACGGCCACTGACTAACGATCAGCATATTAAAAGGCAATACAAATTAGAAATATCATTGTTGAGCCCAAGAAATTATAAAAAATATTTTAAAAAAATAGAATAAAACACACTTAGTTTATATACTGTGTACATAAATGTACAGTAGCAAACCTTTCACTACAGTATGACTCTTATTGCGAACCGTTCACTACAGTAGTATGACTCTTATTGGGAACCGTTCACTACAGTATGACTCTTATTGCGAACCGTTCACTTCAGTATGACTCTTATTGCTACATTCTTGATTCCGTCCCAGTCTGATAAAGGAATTTTCTAGTGTGCTATGTATTATATGATGAAATCATATTTCACAATGTTTTGAACTGAGGAGGACTAATACCCAACTATCTCTATTGGTGTTAAAAATGTGTCTGGTAATATTATCATTGAGTTTTCCACACAACGTTTGATACAATTCTGTCAATAGCATGCCAGGAGTGTGTCTAGGAGTCTGTTTTGATTTAGATGCCATCTCCAATATTCTCCCGTGTCGTCTAATGGATACATCACTTTGCTCCCTGAAAGACTGCCCTGTCTGTCCTCCAGCAGACCAGCATGTCTGAGACACATCATCCACAAGAACAAAATAATCAAACGGAATGGATACCTTGTATCATCTGCAACTCACCTGAAATAAGTCACATGTCGACTCTGTAGAGGATAATAAATAGTTGGTATTTTAAATCATATTAACTCAATTACAACTATATATTTTATTATTGCTGCCCCCACATTTATCACGGGGCATTTATTGCTGTTGTGACTGAGGTTATGTCAAGCCACAAGGTGGTGAGACTAAGGCACTTCATTAAACTGCCTCCATCGCTGGGTACTCAATCCCAATACACAAGAGACTGTGTGATTTTATCAAAAGCCCTGGAAATTGAAGCCATCACTATAAGGTGTCTGGGAATTAAAGCAGGCCTAGCTGGAGACATAGACATCCTGCAACATACAGATCTTGGATTCCTTTAGAGGACATTATGCAGTAAAGAAGGAGCATTCTATCTGTAAAGATACTGTTAGAGTTTGGAAAAATGTGCTCTGAGTAATGTCTGGACCACAGAAGCATAGAGGAGCTGCTCCGGGATATTAAGTGTTCCTGTCCCCACTTTGTCGATGTGTTTGGGTTCTCTGTAAGGTACGCTTGATTTTGTACATTTTTGGTCACAAGCAACTTCTACTTTTGGCATGTATCTAGTAAAAGGGCATTTCTGGAATGCGTAATTAACATATGACCTATCAAACCTCAACTTTAAATAAAGATAACACTTACAATGTAAAAGACTGTTTTAAAGCTTGTTGACCTTTTCTCAGGTCAACTGACTTTCCTCAGGTCAACTGTCTTTTCTCAGGTCAGCTGTCAGGTCAACTGTCTTTCCTCAGGTTAACTGTCAGGTTAAATGTCTTTCCTCAGGTCAACTGTCAGGTTAAATGTCTTTCCTCAGGTCAACTGTCAGGTTAACTGTCTTTCCTCAGATCAACTGTCAGGTCAATGGCCTTTCCTCAGGTCAACTGTCTTTTCTCAGATCAACTGTCAGGTCAATGGCCTTTCCTCAGGTCAACTGTCTTTCCTCAGGTCAACTGTCAGGTCAACTGTCTTTCCTCATGTCAACTGTCTTTCCTCAGATCAACTGTCTTTCTTGATGTCAACTGTCTTTGCTCAGATCAACTGTCAGGTCAACTGTCTTTCCTCAGGTCAACTGTCTTTCCTCAGATCAACTGTCTTTCTTGATGTCAACTGTCTTTCCTCAGATCAACTGTCAGGTCAACTGTCTTTCCTCAGGTCAACTTTCTTTCCTCAGGTCAACTATCTTTGCTCAGATCAACTGTCAGGTCAATGGTATTTCCTCAGGTCAACTGTCTTTCCTTAGATCAACTGTCAGGTCAGCTGGCTTTCCTCAGGTCAACTGTCTATCCTCAGATCAACTATCAGGTCAACTGTCTTTCCTCAGGTCAACTGTTTTTCCTCAGATCAACTGTCAGGTCAACTGTCTTTCCTCAGGTCAACTGTCTTTCCTCAGATCAACTGTCAGGTCAACTGTCTTTCCTCAGATCAACTGTCAGGTCAACTGTCTTTCCTCAGGTCAACTGTCTTTCCTCAGGTCAACTATCTTTCCTCAGATCAATTGTCAGGTCACCTGTCTTTCCTCGGGTCAACTGTCTTTCCTCAGGTCAACTATCTTTCCTCAGATCAACTGTCAGGTCAACGGTATTTCCTCAGATCAACTGCCAGGTCAACGGTATTTCCTCAGGTCAACTGTCTTTACTTAGATCAATCGTCAGGTCAACTGTCTTTCCTCAGGTCAACGGTCTTTCCTCAGGTCAACGGTCTTTCCTCAGGTCAACTGTCTTTCCTCAGGTCAACTGTCAGGTCAACTGTCTTTCCTCAGGTCAACTATCTTTCCTCAGGTCAACTGTCTTTCCTCAGATCAACTGTCAGGTCAACTGTCTTTCCTCAGGTCAACGGTCTTTCCTCAGGTCAACTGTCAGGTCAACTGTTTTTCCTCAGGTCAACTGTCAGGTTAACTGTCTTTCCTCAGATCAACTGTCTTTCCTCAGGTCAACTGTCAGGTCAACTGTCTTTCCTCAAGTCAACTGTCTTTTTTCAGATCAACTGTCTTTTCTCAGGTCAGCTGTCAGGTCAACTGTTTTTTCTCAGCTCAGCTGTCAGGTTAACTGTTTTTCCTCAGGTCAACTTGTCAGGTCAAATGTCTTATATCCTTGAGAAAAATGAAGTTGTAAATGTGGTATGATGATATATTTCAGAAAGTAGTAGTAAATACAACAACAGCAGCATCTATGTATTCCCTCATGTCTGTCTGGTGAGCTTTATGTAGGGATATCAGCAAGGTCATGACAAATTAAATAATGAGAAGAGGATCCCTTATATGGCTGCTTCGATGCCTCATAATGCTTCACTTGTCTTAGCTGGGAAGGTTACACAGTATTCTCATTGATTTAACTACCGCACACAAATGAACACAGCCATATAGAACACACATGTTGAGATCAAGCAGCTGATACATAACGCCACCAAGCAGAAAACAAATCCTACCTCCGATGCTCAGCTCGGTGGCTCTCCCACAACATAGTCCCCTTTACGGAACAATGGCATGGGAACATTTTCCTAGATGGCAATATCATATTCCCCCTTATCCATGTGAAGAATGTCCAAAACATAAATTCATGTTGGAAAAAATACATTGGAATATTCCGATTTATGATTTGATTATTAATTGTGTGGTTTAACTTATTCATATTTTATATGGTGGAAAAATAATAACCTAATTAGTTTAATTTGTCTTTGTCAAATGATGATACACTGTCCATACAATTAGGATAGATATTATATATTTGACCTGTGTTTTAAGTATTGTATGACATCACATGTTATGAATGTTTTAAAATGATTCCAGCATGGTTAGAGACCTTTCTGGAGGTGAATTGTTATCCAGCACCTCATATTGTCCCTGGAATTTAATTGTCCCATCACGTCTCCCCCCACTTAAATACGGTTAATTTGATCAATACTTAATTTTTTTCACCTGCCTCTTTTTTTCTTCTGCTGAGCGGTGATAAGCAGGCGAGGGGGCAGCGGGAGGAGTGAATAGTCCGTTTTTTTTGCTCTCCTCGGGCCTCTGCCATTCGGAGTGATTTAATTTATACCACAGTAGTGGCTCTGCAATTACCCTGTCTATTGCCGTCGACAGTATCTCACTATCTTTTAAATGGATCCAGCTTGACTCGTCCAGCCAGGCAAACAGTACAAATGATGCCATTCCTCATGCTGCGAGTGCTAAAGAGATAAGTTCCTTAAAGAGCCGCTCATTTATCAGCTGATACAAGGAGGATACTTACAAGCCCACACTGTTGTTTAGGCGTTTTGACAGTCTGCACCCCCCCCCCCCCCCCCCCCCCCCCCCACCCCCCTCTCTTTTTTGTAATCACCCCGTTGGGGTTGTCAGTAATTGATCTGATTTGTTTGGTGAGGCAGGGGACCCTTTGGTCAAGGGGACCCCATTTGGCCCATTGTTGTCCCTGACTCATGTCAATAATGTGCACAATGGCTCAAACAAATAAGCCACTTGACTTCTGTATTTGAGGAATACATACTGCAATCTCATGAACCTGTGAGTCATTACATGATGTGAATGTTGTGTGGTGTGTAGATACAGTTAACCCTTTACATTATGTCTTAATCTTCTGGCTGGAAAGCATGTGAATAACACACAGAATTGCCTCTGATAGATAGTGTTACGTTTGTTTATCAGTCTTTCTTAGTTTGCCGTTTTTCAAAATGTTACCATTAGTCTGTCCAATGTTGTGTTTATGTCAGTCCTATGGTGTGTTTATTGCATTCTAAAGCAGGGGTCCCCAACTACATTCCGCTGGGGGACAATTTTACCTTGAGTGGCTGGCCGGTGGGGAGGGGAGGGGGGCAGAACATAGTTATAAATCATTTGTACATTGCATATTGACCGCAAATGTTTTATTGTTTTATTTAACCTTTATTTAAGAACAAATTCTTAGTTACAATGATGGCATACCTCCTCGGCCAAACCCTCCCCTAACCCGGACGACACTGGGCCAGTTGTGCACCGCCCTATGTGACTCCAGATCACGGACGGTTGTGACACAGCCTGGGAACGAACCAGGGACTGTAGTGATGCCTCTAACACTGCAATACAGTGCATTAGACCACTGCGCCACTCAGGAGGCCCAAACAGATATAGAATCCCAAACAGATCTAGTATTTGACAAAAAATAAGATTATTTCAAACCTTAATTACATTTGGATAGGATCACATATGCCTCTCTGTTTATTGGTAGGAATACTTGGGAACAGATTTCCTCAATTCAAATATGTTATGTCCAACAACAGAAATTCAGAATATATATATATATATATAATTTTTTATTTTTTTGGGGGGGGGGGTCAAATCAAATCAGGGAAATCTTGTTCTAAAGTATAGTCTATTTAGTTATTTGGTGCTACATCTGTTCTATAGTGTGCATAGTCTGTTTCACGTAGTGCTGATTGTCTTATTGTGTGCTTAATCATTTTGTACTTGGTATTCCCTCGTGTCCGATCACTGATGGTCCAAGTCCAAACCTCTTGCACCTGAATATTATCCAGAATCATTTCTTTAAGAGTCCATGACCTGCATTAAAAAGTACATAGACTTCTAAAGCACTCAGATACTTAATTTAAGAAGCATTTTAAACAAGAGGTCCAAGTGGCCATTAACAACTCCTCATTAACTTGACTATTACACTAATTAATTAATGTGAGAAATTTCACAACCAGTTAGCAGCCAGATGGCTTACCTTCCAGAGGAAAGAATGGTCCTAATGTAGGAGAGTTACTTAAACGCTACAAAGGAACATGTTCATTTTCACATATTTGTTTTGTTTAAGTACTAACATTTAAGTTCCCAAGAGAGGCAAAAATCAGCTGCTGGATTCTAGCTTGCTTGACTTAAAAGTAATCTAATTGTGTAAGAACCATCACTTGTATGACAAATCTTGTTGGTGGTGTTGACATTTTTAGGGCTCAATTTTGTCTTGAAGTCCACAGTTGTATTGATTCAAACTATACTGAACAACAATATAAACGCTACACGTAAAGTGTTGGTACCATATTTCATGAGCTGAAATAAAAGATCCCCAAAATATTTCATATGCACAAAAAGCTTATTTCTCTCAACTGTTGTTCACAAATTTGTTTACATCCCTGTTAGTGAGCATTTCTCCTTTGCCAAGGTAATCCATCCACCTGACAGGTGTGGCATATCAAGAAGCATATCATGATCATTACACAGGTGCACCTTGTGCTGGGGACAATAAAAGGCCAATAAATTGTGCAGTTTTGTCACACAACACAATGACAACCGTAGACCACGTGTAACCCCGCCAGCCCAGGACCTCACATCTGGCAGGATTGCCTGAGACCAGCCACCTGGACAGCTGATGAAACTGAGGAGTATTTCTGTCTGTAATAAAGCCCTTTTGTGGGCAAAAACTCAGAAAAAAACTCAAGGCTCTGATTGGCTGAGCCTTGCTCCCAAGTGGGTGGACCTGGCTCCCAATTTATTTAAATGGACTAATTTCCTTATATGAACTGTTGCTCAGTAAAATTGTTTAAATTGTTGCATGTTGACTTTATATTTTTGTTCAGTACAAAGACTGTTGATGTAAATTGCCTCTGTAACAAAATAGTACTGAAATCCTTCTTTTGGCATTAGGTTCCTCTTACTACTAAGCCCCAAAGGGGGGGGGGGGGGGGGGAGATAGAGCACTGTTATTTATTCAGTGTGTCATTAAAGAGGATGAGCTGCCACATATATCCACGGCCAAAAGAAAACATTGTGGAGAGGTCATGAGTTAGGTGAAGACTCACCATGTTGAAATAGAGCCAATGCTTCTCTCATCTGGAGCTGTAATCTAAATGACCTGTAATGTCCTGGTGCAGGCAGATCCTCCCATCACCTCTGTCATCCTGATGTGATGTGCTGCATGAACCCGTCACCTAGAGCCAGGTCCACCTTCAACACCTTGCTACACCTCCACAGACTCCACATGCACACTACACCACAGTCAGCCCACCACACCACACAAAGGGACAGTATGTTCAAGCAACCTCCAATACCAACATGTTAGATCTGAGCTAACTAAAGAAAAATGTTCCTTTTAGGATGGATCTATATGTGTAACAACTGGTCTGTTCACACTCGAGTTGTATAGGTCACTCCTATATTTTTCCGGGCCAAAATGTATGCTTAAAAACTATATTGCTTTATTTTTTCCCACCATGCACTTCAGCCCCAACAGTATCCTTCCACTGGCATCCCAGCCTGTGTGTCCTGTCTGTGACAGGCGGGCAACGCCCCTGATGTGGAACTGGTCTGTATTCCATCTCAAATTAAACTGTGCCCAGACCATTTAATCCACAGATTAGGATATTTCTCATCGATAGCCTTTGATTCGACTTGTCGTAGGAAGTGGCCGTGCTTGTTCCCCATCCATTCAACATGCTTTAATATCTCTGTGAGAGTGAAAAGTGAACCCTGTACCCGTCCGTCAGAGCACAGCCGGAATGGTCCTTCTCTATTATAGTTAATTGAGTTTGTCCCTCCATGTCATCGAATGGGCTTTCTTATCGGGGCCGGCAGGGATCTGAGAGTAGACTAGCTCTCTGCTGCAGACCAATGGTGTTAATCTTCCACGTCACTCTCCTCTCAGCAAACAGCACCCAGAACTGAGGAAGGGATTCGCTACACCCCACTGTTCTCCTGTCCCAAAACAATGGCTCTTGAAATGGGTGGTCTTTTCAAATATTAGCTTTCCTATGTAAATATTAAGGTCATTATGTTGAGTTTGGTGTGTCATCTTGGTTTTTGTTCATTGTGTACAGTGGGGCAAAAAAGTATTTAGTCAGCCACCAATTGTGCAAGTTCTCCCACTTAAAAAGATGAGAGAGGCCTGTAATTTTCATCATAGGTACACTTCAACTATGACAGACAAAATGAGAAGAAAGAAAATCCAGAAAATCTCATTGTAGGATTTTTTATGAATTTATTTGCAAATTATGGTGGAAAATGAGTATTTGGTCAATAACAAAAGTTTATCTCAATACTTTGTTATATACCCTTTGTTGGCAATGACAGAGGTCAAACGTTTTCTGTAAGTCTTCACAAGGTTTTCACACACTGTTGTTGGTATTTTGGCCCATTCCTCCATGCAGATCTCCTCTAGAGCAGTGATGTTTTGGGGCTGTTAATGGGCAACACGGACATTCAACTCCCTCCAAAGATTTTCTATGGGGTTGAGATCTGGAGACTGGCTAGGCCACTCCAGGACCTTGAAATGCTTCTTACGAAGCCACTCCTTCGTTGAGAACTTGCACAATTGGTGGCTGACTAAATACTTTTTTGCCCCACTGTATGTGTGTATATGATGTGTGTGTGTATATGATGTGTGTTGTGTGTGTATGATGTGTGTATATAATGTGTGTGTATGTAATGTGTGTGTATATAATGTGTGTTGCTCATTATAGTCTGTTAGCCCCATCGCCCCTTGCATGATCCTGCAGCCAGCATTCTGGCTCCCGTCCCCTCAGCCCTGCTGCCAGCATTCTGTTCTGGCTCCCCTCTCCTCAGCCCTGCTGCCAGCATTCTGTTCTGGCTCCCCTCTCCTCAGCCCTGCTGCCAGCGTTCTGTTCTGGCTCCCCTCTCCTCAGCCCTGCTGCCAGTGTTCTATTCTGGCTCCCCTCTCCTCAGCCCTGTGGCCAGCGTTCTGTTCTGGCTCCCCTCCCCTCAGCCCCTCCAGCATTCTGTTCTGCCTCCCTCTCCTCAGCCCCTCCAGCATTCTAGTCTGGCTCCTCTCCTCTCAGACCCTCCAGCGTTCTATTCTGGCTCCCCTCAGCCTGTCCAGCGTTCTGTTCTGGCTCCCCTCCCCTCCAGCATCATGGCCCCATGATGATTTGCATGGCGTGTTTGTCTTAGCTAATCATAGCTTCTCCTCCAACAAGACTGGCAACATCAGAACATGGCTGTTTGTCTAATTAAGGTGCTAATTGAATTAAATGGCTCCGGTAATGAGCAGACGAGTAGCATAAAAAGCAAAGAGTCAGATCGAGCTAATTAACAAAAGCGGCACGGCTTAATTATACACACTAAAAATGCATGCAGCACTGCCCCCCCTATGTTGTTAATTGGTGCAAGGGGGAAATGTATGATAATTGGCTCAATAATAGTTGTGAGAATAAGGGAAGAGACGAGCTCCAAGCTGAAGGAGTAATTACATAAAACGACAGACAATCACAGCCTACCATTAATTAATAGGCAGGATATTTCACTCCTATTGCCCAACACTTCATGGAATATTACTGATCCACTTGTTCTGTGGTAATATAATCTCCTCTCTAGAGGCCAAGTGTCCATACAGGCAGCTTGTTCCATTATTTCCCTATTATCAAATAGGAGGCCATGTCTGATATGATAGATAATGCTTAGAATTCAGTTCAACATAAAAAAACAATTTTTTAAATCATGAACCAAATATTTATACTTACCATATGTATTTAATGTTTTTAACCTCTTCTAACCTAGCAGGCAATCTGCATGGGATTTCTTGACATCATTATTAGGAATAGTTTTGTACATTTTAGCTCCTGCTGTATATAGTGTTTCCAAGCCTCTCTGGTTGTATTTTCCACATTGTGTGTAGTGTAAGTCCAGAGAAAAGCATTTATATGAATAGTTGGAGAGATCAGGTACATTCATAGGAGGGCCTGCATCCCAATAGGGAGAGTTGATCCACATGTCAGCAGTAACTCTCCCAGCCAGGAATGGTATGCTGTGTTCTACAGCCAGCCTCGGAGGGCTCCTGCAATAATGCCCTTTTGTGTTTCCTATCCACCAGATTAAATTACTAATCCTCTCACAGTAAAGGAGCCTGGCTCATTTACAAATGCAATTAGAATTTCAGATAGTCTCCCAATCTTCCACTCATTTGGATCCCAATTGAACCTATTTTTCTTTCTTTAGTGGTATTTTTCTCTCCCTTTTTTCTCTCTCTTTCTCTCACTCTCTTACCCTCCCTCCTTCCCTCTCTCACTACTGATTAAGTGATTAGAGGTTATGAGTACTGTTGGAGATTAGTCAAGCAGGGAGAGTGTAAATTGGCAAGGATGTTTTATCAGTGCATGTCACAATATATGAAAGCAGATGTGCGTTCTCGGCCCTGCTCTCCCACATTACTGTTATAGAATAATTGAGATATTTTTTATTCCTCGCAGATTACCACTTTCACTGATCACGCTGTCACATCAAACTGAGCACTTCATTCGCCTTGTATGCACGCCAGATCTATTTTGCCTTCATAATCGGCTGATATTACCGCTGCACAAAGAAGATAAAGACATCAGCCTGATAGATAGCCAAAAGATTAAATGGGATCTTTATGACTTCTTTGATCATCAGTTTTGACTGCATGATAAAATGAGTCAAGTTGGGTACTGATTTGTTCTTTATTGGAAGCAAACATTAGCCTGGGGCAGCGAACCTTGGGGCTGACGCTTCTCATTTAAGGTGGAACCAGACAGACCCTTTGGGCTGTCAGACTGAATTCAACCACATGTCCCTTAAGAGACGCAAATAGTAAATAACATCAGCAGCTTTGTGGCTTTTCTATATGCATTTCCTCTTCTTCCAATATTCTTCCTAAACTACAACATACGAAACCAAAATGAGAAAATGTCTGTCTGTTTGCAAATGGAACAAAAACTAAGAATGAGTGAATTCAAGAGCTTTATCAGATAACTAGGGGGTTAAATACGATCCGTTAAATACTCGCTCAATACCTATCCTTATGTTTATGTCAGATACTTTAATGCCAGTGAATTCTGACACCCCCTCCCATACATATTAGGCCAGTACTTTTATCATTTGCTATGTTTTGTTGATATCTGTTGTATTGATATACACTATGCTGTTATTAAATCAGGTCATCTGGAAAAATAGCTTGGTTTGAAATTGAATAATTTTCACTGCACGCATTCACACACATAGAAATGAAATAATTTTCACTAGACACATTTGCCCGTATACACACACATGTGCACACAAATATGCACATGTACAGGCTCAAACCCATTCTTTGCAGTCCACCTTAAAACGTGAAGATTAAATGAGAGATTTTGCTATGCAGATCAAGGCTTGGGCACTTGCGCTGACAGATACTAATGTCTAAATCAGCGTCCCAGACCAGGCCGGGCCGTCGCTCGTGTTCACTGTAGAAATGTCACCTGTTCCCATCCAACGATTTGCATAATGCAAAGCTTCTCACTCGTAAAATACAGATTAAGATGGGAAGGAGAGAGCCATTCGTAAAGCACAGAGCCATTTCAGGCCTGTAGCCCCTGTGATTAACTCACTCAGGACTGCGGCTGCTGAAATGTTAACGCAACAGTATTAATTACGTGCCGACACACCGCGGCCATGCTGTAATGACCTTTGCTCATTCAAGTGCATGGCTGAATGTTCCATAACCAAGGTGTTATATAGTGTGGTGCGCAACACGAACTTCTGCCTCACTTCTATTGTGTTGGGCTATTGTGTTGGGCTGCTCTAAGACACCTAGCTAATTGGGTTGGGCTGGTTCTAAGACACCTATCTAATGGGGTTGTGCTGGCTCTAAGACACCTAGCTAATGGGGTTGGGCTGGCTCTAAGACACCTAGCTAATGGGGTTGGGCTGGCTTTAAGGTACCTATCTAATGGGGTTGTGCTGGCTCTAAGACACCTAGCTAATGGGGTTGGGCTGGTTCTAAGACACCTAGCTAATGGGGTTGGGCTGGTTCTATGGTACCTAGCTAATGGGTTTGGACTGGTTTCTAAGACACCTAGCTAATGGGGTTGGGCTGGTTCTAAGGTACCTAGCTAATGGGGTTGGGCTGGTTCTAAGGTACCTAGCTAATGGGGTTGGGCTGACTCTAAGACACCTAGCTAATGGAGAGTCATGTATTCAGCTTTTTGGAAGGATGTTGGTGATTAGGAACTCAAATGGGATTCAATTCAATATTTATTCAAATGCTTAAAAAGGTAAACAATCTGGAAATATAAAGGCTATTAATGATACAAACAAATGAGTAAAACAATGAAAGGTCTTTTGCAAGTTTTATGGAACTGACTGAGGCTTGACATGCCACCAATTTAATGATTTTATTTTCAAAACCACAGGATAATTTTGGGGGGAATTAAAGTTAATATAAACGTCTTAGATGTGGTACCATATCTTAAAAAACACAACCCTTTAACGTATAAAACTAAAGTGTTACTCATACGATAAAGTTATGGTCCGAGATGATATGGTTGAGCCACCTCTGAAAGTGGTGAAAAGTTTAGTGCAGGGACCTTTAGTTCGGAAATGAACCCCGAGACAAATGGCAAGAACAGCCTATGCTCTAGACATGGCTGCAGGCTTGTTACTTGGAATTAATACAATCATTTTATTTTAATAAAGGCATCTTTAGATTGGGCTATATGCTTGCACTGAAACGGTTTAGCATGCTTGGTCCTTTCATGAAAAGTTTGGTAAATGTATTATCTACCAGTGGTGGTTCGTGCAGTTCAAGATTAGGGAGGATTACTTTTTTATGAGCATGGCCTTATTTCTATTACAAGATAATGGTTGACTGTCATTCATATTTCATTCACCCAGCTCAAAGGAACATTGATAGGTTTAGTCTACTACATGATACAACATTTTCCCTGTACCCATCATGAGGTTACTACAACCTAGCCACAAATGAAAGTTTATAACGCAGGTGCACAAGTCTAGAGACAATGTGGAGTAATCAAGGTGACAGACAGATGCTGTGTCTAAACTTAACTGTTCAAGCAGCTTTAGTATTCTGACCATAGAGTTCTGTTCATGGAATTCCGAATGCGTCATGCATCTACACCTATATTTAAATGTGTCTTCCGTGTCCACAGTGTGTCCGGATTCCCTTTTCCTGCGCTATATTCAAATGCCAGTATGCATTCTGAAAACGGTGGAACAGGCTAAATCTGATAATAACACAACTACAACTTGAGGACAGTAGCGAACTACTGTAGCTAACTAGCCAGCGAACCCCTGTAACTAACCAGCAAGCTAGCTAGCAAAGCTAAAGTTATTGCAAACAGGTTAGCATAACTCTAGCCAAACAAAAAAACGATTTTTCCAATAAGCTAGCTGGCCAGCATTTATGAAGACTGCAAACATGTTCTTTACACATTAAAAACGTATTTCTCTCTCTCCTAAAACGTACATTTTCTGGAGACTTGTGGGCGAGTGCTGTTGACATCAGCCACTGTATACGTGGATGATGTCGCCCACTGGCTGATCACCTCCTGAAGTGGTCAGCCAGATCGGAACACAATCTGAACACAATCCGACCACAATGCGACCTGTATTTTCAATGCGATCTATTCTGATAGCAGAAGTCATATGTACAGTAAGTAGGCCAGTGACACATTCAATACCACCTTGCACATTCTTGCCTGCATCTAGCTGATCTGGGGTATAATCATTATTACAAACAGTTGCAAAATGTTCCGTTTTGGAACTAAAACAAGTTTATATTGGACAAATTCAGTTAGGTCCCTCCCTATTTCGTTCTGTTTGCTTCCGTTTAAAAAACATTTTACAACAGAATCGGCAGAATAAATACACCCCAGATCACCCGCACACACAGTTCACTTTGATAGTAGCCACATACAGCATCATAATTTTGCTGGTTGGATAGTTGGATTCCTTCTCGCATCTACTCGCTCTCCTCTTCTCACCTTTTCCCTTCGCTTTTGGACTTCTGTGCACAATACAACAGCTGTCTGTGGCCAGGCACAAAAACATATCCAAGCCAAACCTTCATACCATAACCGCTACACAGCCTACATTGTTGTTACCATATTAACATTATAGTCTACAAACTAAAACTAACGCGTTAGTAAACCCACAATCCAATCCATGTGTACAATCACGGCAACCTTGAAGACTTGCCGTGTTGGATAGCCTTAGCCAACTAGCGAACATAAATAGCATTCCTTTCTGTTTGAGTCAGGTTGTTGAGTAGGCTAAATTAGCTGCATTAGCTAAGTAAGTGAAAAATAAACTAAGAAGAAAAATACTTTGAAATATAGCTAGCTCTCTCTCTCCCTCTGCTGCTTCTCCTTAATTTGAGAAGAAAATAATTTGTTCAAAACTATTAAACTATTATCTTTCTCTCCCTTTGAGTCAACTACTCAGCACACTTTATGCACTGCAATGCTAGCTAGCTGTAGCATATGCTTTCAGTACTATATTAATTATCTGATCCTTAAATTGGACAAGAAGTTAGTTCACACTGCAATAGTGTGAGGCGGCAGGGTAGCCTAGTGGTTAGAGTGTTGGACTAGTAACCGGAAGGTACAATCTGTCGTTCTGCCCCTGAACAGGCAGTTAACCCTAACTGACTTGCCTAGTTAAATAAAGGTTAAAAAAAATATATACAAAAATTTATTCGGTTGGAGGATGTCCTTCGGGAAGTTATCATAATTACTATGTAAGTCTATGGAAGGGGGTGAGAACCATGAAGTCAATGTACCCCGAGGAGGACAGAAAATGGCTGTCCTCCGGCTACACCATGGTGCCATCCGACAGAGTGCTGTTACATTTCAGGTTACTTGCAGAGCTACTACTAATGAAAACACAATCTCAGGCAAATGAATAAGGCATATTACTGATTAGATGGTGTCAGATCTGATCACAGTGTGAACGTTAGGTCATTTTCATGATCACACTCAAAAAGGCAATGGCCCTCATTGGTCTTCTTGACGGCCTAACAAAGGCCTCGTACTGGACTCCCACAGCCCCCACGCTGTGCACCTAACATGGAGGATCACAGGGAAAGAGGGTCTAAGTGGAGACATATTAGGGTTAGTGCACATGGTAAGTACTCCTGGCAGTGCATGAGTTAACGAGCAGGATGGGATGGAGAGGGGGGTGGGGGCTGTAGGTGACTAACTCTGCATTAAGTGACATCTGACCGCAGACTTCTGGAATAGTTGGCTTATTAAAGAACGGGTAAGTACGCCCGTCGTCGTCCGTCCCCCGCCACGGCATGCTGGGATTGCCTTGCGGCAGGCCGATAACAGTGGCTGGCTGATAAAGTCGAATGGTAATGGCTTTTTACTAATGAGAAAAGTGCCGCTGATTATGATGAATAGCCTTGGACCAACAGGCTAAGCTGCTACACAGGCCTCCAGTTGTTAGTCTGGGTGATTTTTGCATTTCATTACGCCCCAGTGATGTACAGCCTGCCTCCTCTCCTCTCTCCACCATGTTTAACTCCACAGTGCACTCACTATCCCCCCCGCCTCAACTCAATCTGTCTATTGGGGGTGTCACATATTCTGGAAAATGGAAGATTTCTCAAATGGCCAATCCTGAAGCATCCAATGTAGTATATTTTCACTTAACTGTTCAAACTTATCCAGCAGAGGTTGTGTCTGCAACTTCCATTAAAGTTATACAGAATGAGAGACAATCATTGGCATTTCCAAAAATCAAAGTTTTGGAATTAGTCAAGTGGCAAGATTTCTAATACAGAAGCTATTGTTGATTTATGCAGTAGTTTGACACTTTAGATACCATTAATTTTAAACAGACATTTACGATGTGGTACATTTTTCATTTGTCAGGAGTTTCCACTACCCCCCTTTAGTAATTAAGCATTTATATTAAAGGTTCTACCATATTAATATCATTTAACCCACTGTCACCCCTCCTTTCCCCTGCCCTCTTGGAGTTTGCCTTTTAACCATTTACCATGATATGACAAATGGCACTTTTGAAAAATGTGATAAATCAATTAATAATAAATCACTGCAACACGTCACAATACATTTTTAATCTTTAGTGATTAGCAGTTCCACTGGCATGTAGTATTTGTTTGGCTTATTAAAACAAAAGATTTCACCATCTAAAGTTATATTACTCAAGTACTGTAAAAAAAAACATTCTCATACTGAGAAAGTCAGGTGCCTTGGTGTCAAAGGCATGTGCCTTCTCAGATTTGTCATATTTAAACAATTTCAGATGTTAAATGAATTACTAAACTTCCTTTTTAAGAACACATTTGATCTGTCAGCTGTATTTTGCGGAGGGGGCACACTGAGTTGACCAGGTTGTCCCTAGTAAGTGTTTTCTTCCAAGGTGCATGGAGCAAGGAGATGCCTATTCAGGATGTTAGATACTCTAGTGCCTGCAATTTCGTCAGTGGAGGAGGAGAGAGATTGTAGAGTGACACACACAGTGTTTGATTTGATTTTAGCTTCCGGTAAATGGCAGGAAGAATGTTTGTAAATGGATTTGATCAAGCTATGTAGCCTATTGATTCTTCTTAATGAATAAATGGAATTAAAATGTTTTTCTCTATAATACTAGTTACTTAGCAATTTATTGAAGTTGGAAATTCATAGAATGTGAATTCAGACATTTTCCACTGTGAAATTCATAGACTGAGCTATGCATGCAAAGATTGACAGACGTTAAGATTGTTATTTTCAAAAGACAAATGACAATAAATAGATACACAATTCATGAATTGCTTTAATTCTTGGGTTATGATCACATATAGCAGTGTGGCAGTTGTGCAAACACCTGAGGCATAAAAGTCTTTCAGTTCCGATGCAGACGTTTTTTTTCATTTAATTTCTGGGTAAGAATGAAGTACCTTAATGGGATTGTTTTCAATTAAAATAGTACAAAAGAAACAAATATAGCTTCTTAACAAAGAGCAACAACTTAAGGAAGAATTTTGCTTGCTGTCTGGGAGTGGTCTGAGTGGGGAGGGGAAACTAGCTGTTATTGGCAGAGAGCTTGAGGTTTTTGGTCAATTAACAAATTTACCACCTGCTGATGTCACAGGCAGGCCAAAATTCCATCTCATCAAACAGGCTGAAATTCCAGGCAGTCTTTTCAAACAGCTTTTGCACGAGAAGGGCATTATCTGTAACGCGTCCGTTATGGGAAGCAAGTACAGGGAGGGAATAATGGAACATAATGGAACAAAACAAGAGACACGAGTAGCGTACAGACATATATCACAAAAACAGAAACAATAACGCCTGTGGAAAGAACCAAAGTGAGTGACAGATATAGGGGAGGTAATCAGGAAGGTGATGGAGTCCAGGTGAGTCTCATGAGGCACAGGTGCGCGTAACAATGGTGGCAGGTGTGCGTAATAATGAGTAAACTGGCGACGTTGAGTGCCGGAGAGTGGGAGCAGGAGTAAATGTTACATTATCATCATTTTAACAATTTCACAGTATTATTCCAAATGTACATAAAACACAGGAAAATAATGTTTTCTTATCTAAACAAAGAGGTATGCTTAGATAACCTATGCAGGAATAAAACACGTATTATTTGACATAGAATTAGGCATAATGATTATGGCTCTAGATGCAGGAAAAAGCTGTATTAGATGTTTCAGTCTCAGCCTCCAGTATTTATGCTGCAGTAGTTTATGTGTCGGGGGGCTGGGGTCAGTTTGTTATATCTGGAGTACTTCTCCTGTCCTATTCGGTGTCCTGTGTGAATCTAAGTGTGCGTTCTCTAATTCTCTCCTTCTCTCTTTCTTTCTCTCTCTCGGAGGACCTGAGCCCTAGGACCATGCCCCAGGACTACCTGACATGATGACTCCTTGCTGTCCCCAGTCCACCTGGCCATGCTGCTGTTCCAGTTTCAACTGACCTGAGCCCTAGGACCATGCCCCAGGACTACCTGACATGATGACTCCTTGCTGTCCCCAGTCCACCTGGCCATGCTGCTGCTCCAGTTTCAACTTCCACCTGACTGTGCTGCTGCTCCAGTTTCAACTGTTCTGCCTTATTATTATTCGACCATGCTGGTCATTTATGAACATTTGAACATCTTGGCCATGTTCTGTTATAATCTCCACCCGGCACAGCCAGAAGAGGACTGGCCACCCCACATAGCCTGGTTCCTCTCTAGGTTTCTTCCTAGGTATTGGCCTTTCTAGGGAGTTTTTCCTAGCCACCGTGCTTCTACACCTGCATTGCTTGCTGTTTGGGGTTTTAGGCTGGGTTTCTGTACAGCACTTTGAGATATCAGCTGATGTACGAAGGGCTATATAAATAAATTTGATTTGATTTGATTTGATGTTTGAAAGTGCAACATTCTCCAACTTTTTGAATTCACCCCCCTCCATCTTCACGTGCTTTGTGCCCACTCTAAAAAATAAAAATGATGATGCCCCTGGTCAGGTGATATCCTAAAAATACAACTCACCCAGGAAATAAGTGATCAAGGATATCTTTGAGCCACGGTAGCAGCGCTGGACTCCTGTTCCTTATAGCCTTCAAGACAACTGAAAAGATTATTGCCCAATATGTTTAACCTTGTGTAGGTAGATATCCCCTATCACACAGTCTACAGGGGTAGATATCCCCCATCACACAGCCTACAGGGGTAGATATCTCCTATCACACAGTCTACAGGGGTAGATATCCCCTACCACACAGTCTACAGGGGTAGATATCCCCTACCACACAGTCTACAGAGGTAGATATCCCCTATCACACAGTCTACAGGGGTAGATATCCCCTACCACACAGTCTACAGGGGTAGATATCCCCTACCACACAGTCTACAGAGGTAGATATCCCCTATCACACAGTCTACAGGGGTAGATAACCCCTACCACACAGTCTACAGAGGTAGATATCCCCTACCACACAGTCTACAGAGGTAGATATCCCCTATCACACAGCCTACAGAGGTAGATATCCCCTATCACACAGTCTAGAGAGGTAGATATCCCCTATCACACAGTCTACAGGGGTAGATATCCCCTATCACACAAGTCTACAGGGGTAGATATCTCCTATCACACAGTCTACAGAGGCAGATATCTCCTATCACACAGTCTACAGGGGTAGATATCCCCTATAACACAGTCTACAGAGGTAGATATCCCCTATCACACAGTCTACAGGGGTAGATATCTCCTATCACACAGTCTACAGGGGTAGATATCTCCTATCACACAGTCTACAGGGGTAGATATCTCCTATCACACAGTCTACAGGGGTAGATATCCCCTATCACACAGTCTACAGGGGTATATATCTCCTATCACACAGTCTACAGGGGTAGATATCTCCTATCACACAGTCTACAGAGGCAGATATCTCCTATCACACAGTCTACAGGGGTAGATATCCCCTATCACACAGTCTACAGGTGTAGATATCTCCTTTCACACAGTCTACAGAGGTAGATATCCCCTATCACACAGTCTACAGGGGTAGATATCTCCTATCACACAGTCTACAGAGGTAGATATCCCCTATCACACAGCCTACAGAGGTAGATATCCCCTATCACACAGTCTACAGAGGTAGATATCCCCTATCACACAGTCTACAGGGGTAGATATCCCCTATCACACAAGTCTACAGGGGTAGATATCTCCTATCACACAGTCTACAGAGGCAGATATCTCCTATCACACAGTCTACAGGGGTAGATATCCCCTATCACACAGTCTACAGGGTAGATATCTCCTATCACACAGTCTACAGGGGTAGATATCTCATATCACACAGTCTACAGGGGTAGATATCTCATATCACACAGTCTACAGGGGTAGATATCTCCTATCACACAGTCTACAGGGGTAGATATCTCCTATCACACAGTCTACAGAGGCAGATATCTCCTATCACACAGTCTACAGGGGTAGATATCCCCTATCACACAGTCTACAGGGGTAGATATCTCCTATCACACAGTCTACAGAGGTAGATATCCCCTATCACACAGTCTACAGGGGTAGATATCTCCTATCACACAGTCTACAGGGGTAGATATCTCCTATCACACAGTCTACAGGGGTAGATATCTCCTATCACACAGTCTACAGGGGTAGATATCCCCTATCACACAGTCTACAGGGGTAGATATCCCCTACCACACAGTCTACAGGGGTAGATATCCCCTATCACACAAGTCTACAGGGGTAGATATCTCCTATCACACAGTCTACAGAGGCAGATATCTCCTATCCACAGTCTACGGGGTAGATATCCCTATCACACAGTCTACAGAGGTAGTATTCCCCTATCACACCCAGTCTACAGAGTAGATATCCCTATCACACAGTCTACAGGGGTAGATATCCCCTATCACACAGTCTACAGGGGTAGAATCTCCTATCACACAGTCCTACAGAGGTAAATATCCCCTATCACCACAGTCTACAGGGTAGATATCCCTATCACACAGTCTACAGGGGTAGATATCTCCCTATCACCAGTCTACAGAGGCAGATATCCCCTATCACACAAGTCTACAGGGGTAGATATCCCCTATCACACAGTCTACACGGGGGAGGTATCTCCTATCACACAGTCTACAGAGGCAGATATCTCCTATCACACAGTCTACAGGGGTAGATATCCCCCATCACACAGTCTACAGAGGTAGATATCCCTAATCGACACAGTCTACAGGGGTAGATATCCCCTATCACACACACAGTCTACACAGGGGTAAGATATCTCCTATCACACAGTCTACAGAGGGTAGATATCCCCTATCACACAGTCTACAGGGGTAGATATCCCCTATACACAGTCTACAGGGGTAGATATCTCCTATCACACAGTCTACAGGGTAGATATCCCCTATCACACCGTCTACAGAGGGTAGATATCCCCTATCACACAGTCTACAAGGGGTAGATATCTCCTATCACACAGTCTACAAGTAGGAAATATCTCCTATCACACAGTCTACAGGGGTAGATATCCCCTAATCACCAGGTCCTACAGAGAGTAGATATCCCCTAGCCACACAGTCTACAGGGGTAGATATCCCTATCACAACAGTCTACAGAGGGTAGATATCCCCTACCACACAGTCAGCAGTGGTAGATATCCCCTATCCCATCTACATAGGTAATATCCCCTACCACACCGTATACAGGTAGGTAGATATCCCCTATCACACAGTCTACAGAGGGGTAGATATCCTCCGACCACACGTCTACAGAGGGTAGATATCCCCTACCACACAGTCTACGAGGGTGGTAGATATCCCTATCACACAGTATTGCAGGAGGTAGTATCCCCTACCACACAGTATACAGGGGTGATATGCCCCTATCACACAGTCTACAGAGGTAGAATATCCCCTACCACACAGTATACAGGGGTAGAATATCCCTACCACACAGTGTGTCTACAGGGTTAGAATATCCCTAGACCTATCACACAGTCTACAGGGTAGATATTCCCATACCAACACAGTCTACCGAGGGTAAGATATCCCGTATCACACAGGCTACAGAGGTTAGGAGATCCCTACCACACAGTCCCTAACAAGGGGGTAGATATCCCCTAATCACAACAGTCTACAGAAGGTAGATATCTCCTATCACACAGTCCGACAGGGGTAGATATCTCCTATCACCACACAGCTCTACAGGGGTAGATATCCCCTTATGACACAGTCTACAGAGGGTAGATATCCCGATCACACATGTCTACAGAGGGGTAGATATCCCTATCTACACAAGTCTACAGGGTGATATCCCTACCACACATCTACAGGGGTAGATATCGCCTATTCACAACAGTACAGGACGAGTAGTCGACTATATCCTAGCCACACGTCCTACAGAGGGTAGATAGCCCCTATCAACAACAGTCTAAAGGAGGTAGATATCTCCTATCACTTCAGTCTACAGACGGGTTAGATATCTCCATATCACACAGTCTAGCAGGGGTAGATATCCCCTATGACACCAGTCTACAGGGGTAGATATCCCCTACCACACAGTCTACAGAGGTAGATATCCCCTATCACACAGTCTACAGAGGTAGATATCCCCTATCACACAGTCTACAGAGGTAGATATCCCCTATCACACAGTCTACAGAGGTAGATATCCCCTATCACACAGTCTACAGGGGTAGATATCTCCTATCACACAGTCTACAGGGGTAGATATCTCCTATCACACAGTCTACAGGGGTAGATATCCCCTATCACACAGTCTACAGGGGTAGATATCCCCTATCACACAGTCTACAGGGGTAGATATCGCCTATCACACAGTCTACAGGGGTAGATATCCCTATCACACAGTCTACAGAGGTAGATATCCCTATCACACAGTCTACAGAGGTAGATATCCCCTATCACACAGTCTACAGAGGTAGATATCCCCTATCACACAGTCTACAGGGTAGATATCCCCTATCACACAGTCTACAGGGGTAGATATCCCCTATCACACAGTCTACAGGGGTAGATATCTCCTATCACACAGTCTACAGAGGTAGATATCCCCTATCACACAGTCTACAGGGGTAGATATCCCCTATCACACAGTCTACAGAGGTAGATATCTCCTATCACACAGTCTACAGGGGTAGATATCCCCTATCACACAGTCTACAGGGGTAGATATCCCCTATCACACAGTCTACAGAGGTAGATATCCCCTATCACACAGTCTACAGGGGTAGATATCCCCTATCACACAGTCTACAGGGGTAGATATCTCCTATCACACAGTCTACAGGGTAGATATCTCCTATCACACAGTCTACAGGGGTAGATATCCCCTATCACACAGTCTACAGGGGTAGATATCCCCTATCACACAGTCTACAGGGGTAGATATCCCCTATCACACAGTCTACAGGGGTAGATATCCCCTATCACACAGTCTACAGAGGTAGATATCCCCTATCACACAGTCTACAGAGGTAGATATCCCCTATCACACAGTCTACAGAGGTAGATATCCCCTATCACACAGTCTACAGAGGTAGATATCCCTATCACACAGTCTACAGGGGTAGATATCCCCTATCACACAGTCTACAGGGTAGATATCTCCTATCACACAGTCTACAGAGGTAGATATCCCCTATCACACAGTCTACAGGGGTAGATATCCCCTATCACACAGTCTACAGGGGTAGATATCCCCTATCACACAGTCTACAGGGGTAGATATCCCTATCACACAGTCTACAGGGTAGATATCCCCTATCACACAGTCTACAGAGGTAGATATCCCCTATCACACAGTCTACAGGGGTAGATATCTCCTATCACACAGTCTACAGGGGTAGATATCTCCTATCACACAGTCTACAGGGGTAGATATCTCCTATCACACAGTCTACAGGGGTAGATATCCCCTATCACACAGTCTACAGGGGTAGATATCCCCTATCACACAGTCTACAGGGGTAGATATCCCCTATCACACAGTCTACAGGGGTAGATATCCCCTATCACACAGTCTACAGAGGTAGATATCCCCTATCACACAGTCTACAGAGGTAGATATCCCCTATCACACAGTCTACAGAGGTAGATATCCCCTATCACACAGTCTACAGAGGTAGATATCCCCTATCACACAGTCTACAGGGGTAGATATCCCCTATCACACAGTCTACAGGGGTAGATATCTCCTATCACACAGTCTACAGAGGTAGATATCCCCTATCACACAGTCTACAGGGGTAGATATCCCCTATCACACAGTCTACAGAGGTAGATATCTCCTATCACACAGTCTACAGGGGTAGATATCCCCTATCACACAGTCTACAGGGGTAGATATCCCCTATCACACAGTCTACAGAGGTAGATATCCCCTATCACACAGTCTACAGGGGTAGATATCCCCTATCACACAGTCTACAGGGGTAGATATCTCCTATCACACAGTCTACAGGGTAGATATCTCCTATCACACAGTCTACAGGGGTAGATATCCCCTATCACACAGTCTACAGGGGTAGATATCCCCTATCACACAGTCTACAGGGGTAGATATCCCCTATCACACAGTCTACAGGGGTAGATATCCCCTATCACACAGTCTACAGAGGTAGATATCCCCTATCACACAGTCTACAGAGGTAGATATCCCCTATCACACAGTCTACAGAGGTAGATATCCCCTATCACACAGTCTACAGAGGTAGATATCCCCTATCACACAGTCTACAGGGGTAGATATCCCCTATCACACAGTCTACAGGGGTAGATATCTCCTATCACACAGTCTACAGGGGTAGATATCTCCTATCACACAGTCTACAGAGGTAGATATCCCCTATCACACAGTCTACAGGGGTAGATATCCCCTATCACACAGTCTACAGGGGTAGATATCCCTTACCACACAGTCTACAGAGGTAGATATCCCCTATCACACAGTCTACAGGGGTAGATATCTCCTATCACACAGTCTACAGGGGTAGATATCTCCTATCACACAGTCTACAGGGGTAGATATCTCCTATCACACAGTCTACAGGGGTAGATATCCCCTATCACACAGTCTACAGGGGTAGATATCCCCTATCACACAGTCTACAGGGGTAGATATCCCCTATCACACAGTCTACAGGGGTAGATATCCCTATCACACAGTCTACAGAGGTAGATATCCCCTATCACACAGTCTACAGGGGTAGATATCCCCTATCACACAGTCTACAGGGTAGATATCCCCTATCACACAGTCTACAGAGGTAGATATCCCTATCACACAGTCTACAGGGGTAGATATCCCCTATCACACAGTCTACAGGGGTAGATATCCCCTATCACACAGTCTACAGAGGTAGATATCCCCTATCACACAGTCTACAGGGGTAGATATCCCCTATCACACAGTCTACAGGGGTAGATATCTCCTATCACACAGTCTACAGAGGTAGATATCTCCTATCACACAGTCTACAGGGGTAGATATCCCCTATCACACAGTCTACAGGGGTAGATATCCCCTATCACACAGTCTACAGGGGTAGATATCCCCTATCACACAGTCTACAGAGGTAGATATCCCCTATCACACAGTCTACAGGGGTAGATATCCCCTATCACACAGTCTACAGAGGTAGATATCCCCTATCACACAGTCTACAGAGGTAGATATCCCCTATCACACAGTCTACAGGGGTAGATATCCCCTATCACACAGTCTACAGGGGTAGATATCTCCTATCACACAGTCTACAGAGGTAGATATCCCCTATCACACAGTCTACAGGGGTAGATATCCCCTATCACACAGTCTACAGAGGTAGATATCCCCTATCACACAGTCTACAGAGGTAGATATCCCCTATCACACAGTCTACAGGGGTAGATATCCCCTATCACACAGTCTACAGAGGTAGATATCCCCTATCACACAGTCTACAGGGGTAGATATCTCCTATCACACAGTCTACAGGGGTAGATATCTCCTATCACACAGTCTACAGTAGATATACAGGGTCTAGATATCCCTATCACACAGTCTACAGAGGTAGATATCCCCTATCACACAGTCTACAGGGGTAGATATCCCCTATCACACAGTCTACAGAGGTAGATATCCCCTATCACACAGTCTACAGGGTAGATATCTCCTATCACACAGTCTACAGGGGTAGATATCCCCTATCACACAGTCTACAGGGGTAGATATCTCCTATCACACAGTCTACAGGGGTAGATATCCCCTATCACACAGTCTACAGAGGTAGATATCTCCTATCACACAGTCTACAGGGGTAGATATCCCCTATCACACAGTCTACAG
The DNA here is from genome assembly GCF_002021735.2 of Oncorhynchus kisutch. Classification (NCBI taxonomy): domain Eukaryota; kingdom Metazoa; phylum Chordata; class Actinopteri; order Salmoniformes; family Salmonidae; genus Oncorhynchus; species Oncorhynchus kisutch. Next base: position 20,027,888 of record NC_034188.2, read on the forward strand.
AGGTAGATATCCCCTATCACACAGTCTACAGAGGTAGATATCCCCTATCACACAGTCTACAGGGGTAGATATCCCCTATCACACAGTCTACAGGGTAGATATCCCCTATCACACAGTCTACAGAGGCAGATATCTCCTATGACACAGTCTACAGGGGTAGATATCCCCTATCACACAGTCTACAGGGGTAGATATCTCCTATCACACAGTCTACAGGGGTAGATATCCCCTATCACACAGTCTACAGAGGTAGATATCCCCTATCACACAGTCTACAGAGGTAGATATCCCCTATCACACAGCCTACAGAGGTAGATATCCCCTATCACACAGTCTACAGAGGTAGATATCCCCTATCACACAGTCTACAGGGGTAGATATCCCCTATCACACAGTCTACAGGGGTAGATATCTCCTATCACACAGTCTACAGAGGTAGATATCTCCTATCACACAGTCTACAGGGGTAGATATCCCCTATCACACAGTCTACAGAGGTAGATATCCCCTATCACACAGTCTACAGGGGTAGATATCCCCTATCACACAGTCTACAGGGGTAGATATCCCTTACCACACAGTCTACAGAGGTAGATATCCCCTATCACACAGTCTACAGGGGTAGATATCTCCTATCACACAGTCTACAGAGGTAGATATCCCTATCACACAGTCTACAGGGGTAGATATCTCCTATCACACAGTCTACAGGGGTAGATATCTCCTATCACACAGTCTACAGAGGTAGATATCCCCTATCACACAGTCTACAGGGGTAGATATCCCCTATCACACAGTCTACAGGGGTAGATATCCCCTACCACACAGTCTACAGAGGTAGATATCCCCTATCACACAGTCTACAGGGGTAGATATCTCCTATCACACAGTCTACAGGGGTAGATATCTCCTATCACACAGTCTACAGGGGTAGATATCCCTATCACACAGTCTACAGAGGTAGATATCCCCTATCACACAGTCTACAGAGGTAGATATCCCCTATCACACAGTCTACAGGGGTAGATATCCCCTATCACACAGTCTACAGGGGTAGATATCTCCTATCACACAGTCTACAGAGGTAGATATCCCCTATCACACAGTCTACAGGGGTAGATATCCCCTATCACACAGTCTACAGGGGTAGATATCTCCTATCACACAGTCTACAGAGGTAGATATCTCCTATCACACAGTCTACAGGGTAGATATCCCCTATCACACAGTCTACAGAGGTAGATATCCCCTATCACACAGTCTACAGAGGTAGATATCCCCTATCACACAGTCTACAGGGGTAGATATCCCCTATCACACAGTCTACAGGGGTAGATATCTCCTATCACACAGTCTACAGAGGCAGATATCTCCTATGACACAGTCTACAGGGGTAGATATCCCCTATCACACAGTCTACAGGGGTAGATATCTCCTATCACACAGTCTACAGGGGTAGATATCCCCTACCACACAGTCTACAGAGGTAGATATCCCCTATCACACAGTCTAGAGAGGTAGATATCCCCTATCACACAGCCTACAGAGGTAGATATCCCCTATCACACAGTCTACAGAGGTAGATATCCCCTATCACACAGTCTACAGGGGTAGATATCCCCTATCACACAGTCTACAGGGGTAGATATCTCCTATCACACAGTCTACAGAGGCAGATATCTCCTATCACACAGTCTACAGGGGTAGATATCCCCTATCACACAGTCTACAGAGGTAGATATCCCCTATCACACAGTCTACAGGGGTAGATATCCCCTATCACACAGTCTACAGGGGTAGATATCCCTTACCACACAGTCTACAGAGGTAGATATCCCCTATCACACAGTCTACAGGGGTAGATATCTCCTATCACACAGTCTACAGGGGTAGATATCTCCTATCACACAGTCTACAGGGGTAGATATCCCCTATCACACAGTCTACAGGGGTAGATATCCCCTATCACACAGTCTACAGGGGTAGATATCCCCTATCACACAGTCTACAGAGGTAGATATCCCCTATCACACAGTCTACAGAGGTAGATATCCCCTATCACACAGTCTACAGAGGTAGATATCCCCTATCACACAGTCTACAGAGGTAGATATCCCCTATCACACAGTCTACAGAGGTAGATATCCCCTATCACACAGTCTACAGGGGTAGATATCTCCTATCACACAGTCTACAGGGTAGATATATCACACAGTCTACAGAGGTAGATATCCCCTATCACACAGTCTACAGAGGTAGATATCCCTATCACACAGTCTACAGGGTAGATATCCCCTATCACACAGTCTACAGGGGTAGATATCTCCTATCACACAGTCTACAGAGGTAGATATCCCTATCACACAGTCTACAGGGGTAGATATCTCCTATCACACAGTCTACAGGGGTAGATATCTCCTATCACACAGTCTACAGGGGTAGATATCCCCTATCACACAGTCTACAGGGGTAGATATCCCCTATCACACAGTCTACAGGGGTAGATATCTCCTATCACACAGTCTACAGAGGTAGATATCCCCTATCACACAGTCTACAGGGGTAGATATCCCCTATCACACAGTCTACAGGGGTAGATATCTCCTATCACACAGTCTACAGAGGTAGATATCTCCTATCACACAGTCTACAGGGGTAGATATCCCCTATCACACAGTCTACAGAGGTAGATATCCCCTATCACACAGTCTACAGAGGTAGATATCCCCTATCACACAGTCTACAGGGGTAGATATCCCCTATCACACAGTCTACAGGGGTAGATATCCCCTATCACACAGTCTACAGAGGTAGATATCTCCTATCACACAGTCTACAGGGTAGATATCCCCTATCACACAGTCTACAGGGGTAGATATCTCCTATCACACAGTCTACAGGGGTAGATATCCCTATCACACAGTCTACAGAGGTAGATATCCCCTATCACACAGTCTACAGAGGTAGATATCCCCTATCACACAGTCTACAGAGGTAGATATCCCCTATCACACAGTCTACAGAGGTAGATATCCCCTATCACACAGTCTACAGGGTAGATATCCCCTATCACACAGTCTACAGGGGTAGATATCTCCTATCACACAGTCTACAGAGGTAGATATCTCCTATCACACAGTCTACAGGGGTAGATATCCCCTATCACACAGTCTACAGAGGTAGATATCCCCTATCACACAGTCTACAGGGTAGATATCCCCTATCACACAGTCTACAGGGTAGATATCCCTATCACACAGTCTACAGAGGTAGATATCCCCTATCACACAGTCTACAGGGTAGATATCCCCTATCACACAGTCTACAGGGGTAGATATCTCCTATCACACAGTCTACAGGGGTAGATATCCCCTATCACACAGTCTACAGGGGTAGATATCCCCTATCACACAGTCTACAGGGTAGATATCCCCTATCACACAGTCTACAGAGGTAGATATCCCCTATCACACAGTCTACAGAGGTAGATATCCCCTATCACACAGTCTACAGAGGTAGATATCCCCTATCACACAGTCTACAGAGGTAGATATCCCTATCACACAGTCTACAGAGGTAGATATCCCCTATCACACAGTCTACAGAGGTAGATATCCCTATCACACAGTCTACAGAGGTAGATATCCCCTATCACACAGTCTACAGAGGTAGATATCCCCTATCACACAGTCTACAGGGGTAGATATCCCCTATCACACAGTCTACAGAGGTAGATATCCCCTATCACACAGTCTACAGGGGTAGATATCTCCTATCACACAGTCTACAGGGGTAGATATCCCCTATCACACAGTCTACAGGGTAGATATCTCCTATCACACAGTCTACAGGGGTAGATATCCCCTATCACACAGTCTACAGGGTAGATATCCCCTATCACACAGTCTACAGAGGTAGATATCCCCTATCACACAGTCTACAGAGGTAGATATCCCTATATCCCCTATCACACAGTCTACAGAGGTAGATATCCCCTATCACACAGTCTACAGGGGTAGATATCTCCTATCACACAGTCTACAGGGGTAGATATCTCCTATCACACAGTCTACAGAGGTAGATATCCCCTATCACACAGTCTACAGGGGTAGATATCCCCTATCACACAGTCTACAGGGGTAGATATCTCCTATCACACAGTCTACAGAGGTAGATATCCCCTATCACACAGTCTACAGGGGTAGATATCTCCTATCACACAGTCTACAGGGGTAGATATCTCCTATCACACAGTCTACAGGGGTAGATATCCCCTATCACACAGTCTACAGGGGTAGATATCCCCTATCACACAGTCTACAGGGGTAGATATCCCCTATCACACAAGTCTACAGGGGTAGATATCTCCTATCACACAGTCTACAGAGGCAGATATCTCCTATCACACAGTCTACAGAGGTAGATATCCCCTATCACACAGTCTACAGAGGTAGATATCCCCTATCACACAGTCTACAGGGGTAGATATCCCCTATCACACAGTCTACAGGGGTAGATATCTCCTATCACACAGTCTACAGAGGTAGATATCCCCTATCACACAGTCTACAGGGGTAGATATCCCCTATCACACAGTCTACAGGGGTAGATATCCCCTATCACACAGTCTACAGAGGTAGATATCCCCTATCACACAGTCTACAGAGGTAGATATCCCCTATCACACAGTCTACAGAGGTAGATATCCCCTATCACACAGTCTACAGAGGTAGATATCCCCTATCACACAGTCTACAGAGGTAGATATCCCCTATCACACAGTCTACAGAGGTAGATATCCCTACCACACAGTCTACAGAGGTAGATATCCCCTACCACACAGTCTAGAGAGGTAGATATCCCTATCACACAGTCTACAGAGGTAGATATCCCCTACCACACAGTCTACAGAGGTAGATATCCCCTATCACACAGTCTACAGGGGTAGATATCTCCTATCACACAGTCTACAGGGGTAGATATCCCTATCACACAGTCTACAGAGGTAGATATCCCCTATCACACAGTCTACAGAGGTAGATATCCCCTATCACACAGTCTACAGGGTAGATATCTCCTATCACACAGTCTACAGAGGTAGATATCCCCTATCACACAGTCTACAGGGGTAGATATCCCCTATCACACAGTCTACAGGGTAGATATCCCCTATCACACAGTCTACAGGGGTAGATATCCCCTATCACACAGTCTACAGGGGTAGATATCCCCTATCACACAGTCTACAGGGGTAGATATCCCCTATCACACAGTCTACAGGGGTAGATATCCCCTATCACACAGTCTACAGGGTAGATATCTCCTATCACACAGTCTACAGAGGTAGATATCTCCTATCACACAGTCTACAGGGGTAGATATCCCCTATCACACAGTCTACAGAGGTAGATATCCCCTATCACACAGTCTACAGAGGTAGATATCCCCTATCACACAGTCTACAGGGGTAGATATCCCCTATCACACAGTCTACAGGGGTAGATATCTCCTATCACACAGTCTACAGAGGTAGATATCCCCTATCACACAGTCTACAGAGGTAGATATCCCCTATCACACAGTCTACAGAGGTAGATATCCCCTATCACACAGTCTACAGAGGTAGATATCCCCTATCACACAGTCTACAGAGGTAGATATCCCTATCACACAGTCTACAGAGGTAGATATCCCCTATCACACAGTCTACAGAGGTAGATATCTCCTATCACACAGTCTACAGGGGTAGATATCTCCTATCACACAGTCTACAGGGGTAGATATCCCCTATCACACAGTCTACAGAGGTAGATATCCCCTATCACACAGTCTACAGAGGTAGATATCCCCTATCACACAGTCTACAGAGGTAGATATCCCCTATCACACAGTCTACAGAGGTAGATATCCCCTATCACACAGTCTACAGAGGTAGATATCCCTACCACACAGTCTACAGAGGTAGATATCCCCTACCACACAGTCTACAGGTAGATATCCCTATCACACAGTCTACAGAGGTAGATATCCCCTATCACACAGTCTACAGAGGTAGATATCCCTATCACACAGTCTACAGGGGTAGATATCCCCTATCACACAGTCTACAGAGGTAGATATCCCCTACCACACAGTCTACAGGGGTAGATATCTCCTATCACACAGTCTACAGGGGTAGATATCCCCTACCACACAGTCTACAGGGGTAGATATCTCCTATCACACAGTCTACAGGGGTAGATATCCCCTATCACACAGTCTACAGGGTAGATATCCCCTATCACACAGTCTACAGAGGTAGATATCCCCTATCACACAGTCTACAGAGGTAGATATCCCCTATCACACAGTCTACAGAGGTAGATATCCCCTATCACACAGTCTACAGAGGTAGATATCCCCTATCACACAGTCTACAGGGGTAGATATCTCCTATCACACAGTCTACAGGGGTAGATATCTCCTATCACACAGTCTACAGAGGCAGATATCTCCTATCACACAGTCTACAGGGGTAGATATCCCCTATCACACAGTCTACAGGGGTAGATATCTCCTATCACACAGTCTACAGAGGTAGATATCCCCTATCACACAGTCTACAGGGTAGATATCCCCTATCACACAGTCTACAGGGTAGATATCTCCTATCACACAGTCTACAGGGGTAGATATCCCCTATCACACAGTCTACAGGGGTAGATATCCCCTATCACACAGTCTACAGGGGTAGATATCCCCTATCACACAGTCTACAGGGGTAGATATCTCCTATCACACAGTCTACAGAGGCAGATATCTCCTATCACACAGTCTACAGAGGTAGATATCCCCTATCACACAGTCTACAGAGGTAGATATCCCCTATCACACAGTCTACAGGGGTAGATATCCCCTATCACACAGTCTACAGGGGTAGATATCTCCTATCACACAGTCTACAGAGGTAGATATCCCCTATCACACAGTCTACAGGGGTAGATATCCCCTATCACACAGTCTACAGGGTAGATATCTCCTATCACACAGTCTACAGAGGTAGATATCCCCTATCACACAGTCTACAGAGGTAGATATCCCCTATCACACAGTCTACAGAGGTAGATATCCCCTATCACACAGTCTACAGAGGTAGATATCCCCTATCACACAGTCTACAGAGGTAGATATCCCCTATCACACAGTCTACAGAGGTAGATATCCCTACCACACAGTCTACAGAGGTAGATATCCCCTATCACACAGTCTACAGAGGTAGATATCCCCTATCACACAGTCTACAGAGGTAGATATCCCCTATCACACAGTCTACAGAGGTAGATATCCCCTATCACACAGTCTACAGGGGTAGATATCTCCTATCACACAGTCTACAGGGGTAGATATCTCCTATCACACAGTCTACAGAGGTAGATATCCCCTATCACACAGTCTACAGGGGTAGATATCCCCTATCACACAGTCTACAGGGGTAGATATCTCCTATCACACAGTCTACAGAGGTAGATATCCCCTATCACACAGTCTACAGGGGTAGATATCCCCTATCACACAGTCTACAGGGGTAGATATCCCCTATCACACAGTCTACAGGGGTAGATATCCCCTATCACACAGTCTACAGGGTAGATATCCCCTATCACACAGTCTACAGGGGTAGATATCCCCTATCACACAGTCTACAGGGGTAGATATCTCCTATCACACAGTCTACAGAGGTAGATATCTCCTATCACACAGTCTACAGGGGTAGATATCCCCTATCACACAGTCTACAGAGGTAGATATCCCCTATCACACAGTCTACAGAGGTAGATATCCCCTATCACACAGTCTACAGGGTAGATATCCCCTATCACACAGTCTACAGGGGTAGATATCTCCTATCACACAGTCTACAGAGGTAGATATCCCTATCACACAGTCTACAGGGGTAGATATCCCCTATCACACAGTCTACAGGGGTAGATATCCCCTATCACACAGTCTACAGAGGTAGATATCTCCTATCACACAGTCTACAGGGGTAGATATCCCCTATCACACAGTCTACAGAGGTAGATATCCCCTATCACACAGTCTACAGAGGTAGATATCCCCTATCACACAGTCTACAGGGGTAGATATCCCCTATCACACAGTCTACAGGGTAGATATCTCCTATCACACAGTCTACAGAGGTAGATATCCCCTATCACACAGTCTACAGAGGTAGATATCCCCTATCACACAGTCTACAGAGGTAGATATCCCCTATCACACAGTCTACAGGGTAGATATCCCCTATCACACAGTCTACAGAGGTAGATATCCCCTATCACACAGTCTACAGGGGTAGATATCTCCTATCACACAGTCTACAGGGGTAGATATCCCCTATCACACAGTCTACAGGGTAGATATCTCCTATCACACAGTCTACAGGGGTAGATATCCCCTATCACACAGTCTACAGGGTAGATATCCCCCATCACACAGTCTACAGAGGTAGATATCCCCTATCACACAGTCTAGAGAGGTAGATATCCCCTATCACACAGTCTACAGAGGTAGATATCCCCTATCACACAGTCTACAGAGGTAGATATCCCCTATCACACAGTCTACAGGGGTAGATATCTCCTATCACACAGTCTACAGGGGTAGATATCTCCTATCACACAGTCTACAGAGGCAGATATCTCCTATCACACAGTCTACAGGGGTAGATATCCCCTATCACACAGTCTACAGGGGTAGATATCCCCTATCACACAGTCTACAGAGGTAGATATCCCCTATCACACAGTCTACAGGGGTAGATATCTCCTATCACACAGTCTACAGGGGTAGATATCTCCTATCACACAGTCTACAGGGGTAGATATCCCCTATCACACAGTCTACAGGGGTAGATATCCCCTATCACACAGTCTACAGGGGTAGATATCCCCTATCACACAGTCTACAGGGGTAGATATCTCCTATCACACAGTCTACAGAGGTAGATATCCCCTATCACACAGTCTACAGAGGTAGATATCCCCTATCACACAGTCTACAGAGGTAGATATCCCCTATCACACAGTCTACAGGGGTAGATATCCCCTATCACACAGTCTACAGGGGTAGATATCTCCTATCACACAGTCTACAGAGGTAGATATCCCCTATCACACAGTCTACAGGGTAGATATCCCCTATCACACAGTCTACAGAGGTAGATATCCCCTATCACACAGTCTACAGAGGTAGATATCCCTATCACACAGTCTACAGAGGTAGATATCCCCTATCACACAGTCTACAGAGGTAGATATCCCCTATCACACAGTCTACAGAGGTAGATATCCCTATCACACAGTCTACAGAGGTAGATATCCCCTATCACACAGTCTACAGAGGTAGATATCCCTATCACACAGTCTACAGAGGTAGATATCCCCTACCACACAGTCTACAGAGGTAGATATCCCCTATCACACAGTCTACAGAGGTAGATATCCCCTATCACACAGTCTACAGAGGTAGATATCCCCTATCACACAGTCTACAGAGGTAGATATCCCCTATCACACAGTCTACAGAGGTAGATATCCCCTATCACACAGTCTACAGAGGTAGATATCCCATATCACACAGTCTACAGAGGTAGATATCCCCTACCACACAGTCTACAGAGGTAGATATCCCCTATCACACAGTCTACAGGGGTAGATATCCCCTATCACACAGTCTACAGAGGTAGATATCCCCTATCACACAGTCTACAGGGGTAGATATCTCCTATCACACAGTCTACAGGGGTAGATATCCCCTATCACACAGTCTACAGGGGTAGATATCCCCTATCACACAGTCTACAGAGGTAGATATCCCCTATCACACAGTCTACAGAGGTAGATATCCCCTATCACACAGTCTACAGAGGTAGATATCCCCTATCACACAGTCTACAGGGTAGATATCCCCTATCACACAGTCTACAGAGGTAGATATCCCCTATCACACAGTCTACAGGGTAGATATCCCCTATCACACAGTCTACAGGGGTAGATATCTCCTATCACACAGTCTACAGAGGTAGATATCTCCTATCACACAGTCTACAGAGGTAGATATCCCCTATCACACAGTCTACAGGGGTAGATATCCCCTATCACACAGTCTACAGGGTAGATATCTCCTATCACACAGTCTACAGAGGTAGATATCTCCTATCACACAGTCTACAGGGGTAGATATCCCTATCACACAGTCTACAGAGGTAGATATCCCCTATCACACAGTCTACAGGGTAGATATCCCCTATCACACAGTCTACAGGGGTAGATATCCCCTATCACACAGTCTACAGGGGTAGATATCTCCTATCACACAGTCTACAGAGGTAGATATCCCTATCACACAGTCTACAGAGGTAGATATCCCCTATCACACAGTCTACAGAGGTAGATATCCCCTATCACACAGTCTACAGGGGTAGATATCCCCTATCACACAGTCTACAGGTAGATATCCCCTATCACACAGTCTACAGAGGTAGATATCCCCTATCACACAGTCTACAGGGGTAGATATCCCCTATCACACAGTCTACAGGGGTAGATATCTCCTATCACACAGTCTACAGGGGTAGATATCCCTATCACACAGTCTACAGGGGTAGATATCCCCTATCACACAGTCTACAGAGGTAGATATCCCTATCACACAGTCTAGAGAGGTAGATATCCCCTATCACACAGTCTACAGAGGTAGATATCCCCTATCACACAGTCTACAGAGGTAGATATCCCTATCACACAGTCTACAGGGGTAGATATCTCCCTATCACACAGTCTACAGGGGTAGATATCTCCTATCACACAGTCTACAGAGGTAGATATCCCCTATCACACAGTCTACAGGGTAGATATCCCCTATCACACAGTCTACAGGGGTAGATATCTCCTATCACACAGTCTACAGAGGTAGATATCCCCTATCACACAGTCTACAGGGTAGATATCTCCTATCACACAGTCTACAGGGGTAGATATCCCCTATCACACAGTCTACAGGGGTAGATATCCCTATCACACAGTCTACAGGGGTAGATATCCCCTATCACACAGTCTACAGGGGTAGATATCCCCTATCACACAGTCTACAGGGGTAGATATCCCTATCACACAGTCTACAGAGGTAGATATCCCCTATCACACAGTCTACAGAGGTAGATATCCCCTATCACACAGTCTACAGAGGTAGATATCCCTATCACACAGTCTACAGAGGTAGATATCTCCTATCACACAGTCTACAGAGGTAGATATCCCTATCACACAGTCTACAGAGGTAGATATCCCCTATCACACAGTCTACAGAGGTAGATATCCCCTATCACACAGTCTACAGGGGTAGATATCCCCTATCACACAGTCTACAGGGGTAGATATCTCCTATCACACAGTCTACAGAGGTAGATATCTCCTATCACACAGTCTACAGGGGTAGATATCCCCTATCACACAGTCTACAGGGTAGATATCTCCTATCACACAGTCTACAGAGGTAGATATCCCTATCACACAGTCTACAGGGGTAGATATCCCCTATCACACAGTCTACAGGGGTAGATATCCCTATCACACAGTCTACAGGGGTAGATATCCCTATCACACAGTCTACAGAGGTAGATATCCCCTATCACACAGTCTACAGGGTAGATATCCCCTATCACACAGTCTACAGGGGTAGATATCTCCTATCACACAGTCTACAGAGGTAGATATCCTCCTATCACACAGTCTACAGGGTAGATATCCCCTATCACACAGTCTACAGGGTAGATATCCCCTATCACACAGTCTACAGAGGTAGATATCCCCTATCACACAGTCTACAGGGGTAGATATCCCTATCACACAGTCTACAGGGGTAGATATCCCCTATCACACAGTCTACAGGGTAGATATCCCCTATCACACAGTCTACAGGGGTAGATATCCCCTATCACACAGTCTACAGGGGTAGATATCCCCTATCACACAGTCTACAGGGGTAGATATCCCTATCACACAGTCTACAGAGGTAGATATCCCTATCACACAGTCTACAGGGGTAGATATCCCCTATCACACAGTCTACAGAGGTAGATATCCCCTATCACACAGTCTACAGGGGTAGATATCCCCTATCACACAGTCTACAGAGGTAGATATCCCCTATCACACAGTCTACAGGGGTAGATATCCCCTATCACACAGTCTACAGGGTAGATATCCCCTATCACACAGTCTACAGGGGTAGATATCCCCTATCACACAGTCTACAGAGGTAGATATCCCCTATCACACAGTCTACAGGGGTAGATATCCCCTATCACACAGTCTACAGGGGTAGATATCTCCTATCACACAGTCTACAGAGGCAGATATCTCCTATCACACAGTCTACAGGGGTAGATATCCCCTATCACACAGTCTACAGGGGTAGATATCTCCTATCACACAGTCTACAGGGGTAGATATCCCCTATCACACAGTCTACAGGGGTAGATATCTCCTATCACACAGTCTACAGGGGTAGATATCTCCTATCACACAGTCTACAGGGGTAGATATCCCCTATCACACAGTCTACAGGGTAGATATCCCCTATCACACAGTCTACAGGGGTAGATATCCCCTATCACACAGTCTACAGGGGTAGATATCTCCTATCACACAGTCTACAGAGGTAGATATCTCCTATCACACAGTCTACAGGGGTAGATATCCCCTATCACACAGTCTACAGAGGTAGATATCCCCTATCACACAGTCTACAGAGGTAGATATCCCCTATCACACAGTCTACAGGGGTAGATATCCCCTATCACACAGTCTACAGGGTAGATATCTCCTATCACACAGTCTACAGAGGTAGATATCCCCTATCACACAGTCTACAGGGGTAGATATCCCCTATCACACAGTCTACAGGGGTAGATATCTCCTATCACACAGTCTACAGAGGTAGATATCTCCTATCACACAGTCTACAGGGGTAGATATCCCCTATCACACAGTCTACAGAGGTAGATATCCCCTATCACACAGTCTACAGAGGTAGATATCCCCTATCACACAGTCTACAGGGGTAGATATCCCCTATCACACAGTCTACAGGGTAGATATCTCCTATCACACAGTCTACAGAGGTAGATATCCCCTATCACACAGTCTACAGAGGTAGATATCCCTATCACACAGTCTACAGAGGTAGATATCCCCTATCACACAGTCTACAGGGTAGATATCCCCTATCACACAGTCTACAGGTAGATATCCCCTACCACACAGTCTACAGGGGTAGATATCTCCTATCACACAGTCTACAGGGGTAGATATCCCCTATCACACAGTCTACAGGGGTAGATATCTCCTATCACACAGTCTACAGGGGTAGATATCCCCTATCACACAGTCTACAGGGGTAGATATCCCCTATCACACAGTCTACAGAGGTAGATATCCCCTATCACACAGTCTACAGAGGTAGATATCCCCTATCACACAGTCTACAGAGGTAGATATCCCCTATCACACAGTCTACAGAGGTAGATATCCCCTATCACACAGTCTACAGGGGTAGATATCTCCTATCACACAGTCTACAGGGGTAGATATCTCCTATCACACAGTCTACAGAGGCAGATATCTCCTATCACACAGTCTACAGGGGTAGATATCCCCTATCACACAGTCTACAGGGGTAGATATCTCCTATCACACAGTCTACAGAGGTAGATATCCCCTATCACACAGTCTACAGGGTAGATATCTCCTATCACACAGTCTACAGGGGTAGATATCTCCTATCACACAGTCTACAGGGGTAGATATCCCCTATCACACAGTCTACAGGGGTAGATATCCCCTATCACACAGTCTACAGGGGTAGATATCCCCTATCACACAGTCTACAGGGGTAGATATCTCCTATCACACAGTCTACAGAGGTAGATATCTCCTATCACACAGTCTACAGAGGTAGATATCCCCTATCACACAGTCTACAGAGGTAGATATCCCCTATCACACAGTCTACAGGGGTAGATATCCCCTATCACACAGTCTACAGGGGTAGATATCTCCTATCACACAGTCTACAGAGGTAGATATCCCCTATCACACAGTCTACAGGGGTAGATATCCCCTATCACACAGTCTACAGAGGTAGATATCCCCTATCACACAGTCTACAGAGGTAGATATCCCTATCACACAGTCTACAGAGGTAGATATCCCCTATCACACAGTCTACAGAGGTAGATATCCCCTATCACACAGTCTACAGAGGTAGATATCCCTATCACACAGTCTACAGAGGTAGATATCCCCTATCACACAGTCTACAGAGGTAGATATCCCTATCACACAGTCTACAGAGGTAGATATCCCCTATCACACAGTCTACAGAGGTAGATATCCCCTATCACACAGTCTACAGAGGTAGATATCCCTATCACACAGTCTACAGAGGTAGATATCCCCTATCACACAGTCTACAGAGGTAGATATCCCCTATCACACAGTCTACAGGGTAGATATCCCCTATCACACAGTCTACAGGGGTAGATATCCCCTATCACACAGTCTACAGGGGTAGATATCTCCTATCACACAGTCTACAGAGGTAGATATCCCTATCACACAGTCTACAGGGGTAGATATCCCCTATCACACAGTCTACAGGGGTAGATATCCCTATCACACAGTCTACAGAGGTAGATATCTCCTATCACACAGTCTACAGGGGTAGATATCCCCTATCACACAGTCTACAGAGGTAGATATCCCCTATCACACAGTCTACAGAGGTAGATATCCCCTATCACACAGTCTACAGGGGTAGATATCCCCTATCACACAGTCTACAGGGGTAGATATCCTATCACACAGTCTACAGAGGTAGATATCCCCTACCACACAGTCTACAGAGGTAGATATCCCCTATCACACAGTCTACAGAGGTAGATATCCCCTATCACACAGTCTACAGAGGTAGATATCCCCTATCACACAGTCTACAGAGGTAGATATCCCCTATCACACAGTCTACAGAGCCACACAGTTCTACAGAGGTAGATATCCCATATCACACAGTCTACAGAGGTAGATATCCCCTACCACACAGTCTACAGAGGTAGATATCCCCTATCACACAAGTATACAGGGGTAGATATCCCCCATCACACCAGTCTACAGAGGTAGAGATCCCCTACCACACAGTCTACAGGGTAGATATCTCCTATCACACAGTCTACAGGGGTAGATATCCCCTATCACACAGTATACAGGGGTAGATATCCCCATCACACAGTCTACAGAGGTAGATATCCCCTATCACACAGTCTACAGAGGTAGATATCCCCTATCACACAGTCTAGAGAGGTAGATATCCCCTATCACACAGCCTACAGAGGTAGATATCCCTATCACACAGTCTACAGAGGTAGATATCCCCTATCACACAGTCTACAGGGGTAGATATCTCCTATCACACCAGTCTACAGGGGTAGATATCTCCTATCACACAGTCTACAGAGGCAGATATCTCCTATCACACAGTCTACAGGGGTAGATATCCCCTATCACACAGTCTACAGGGGTAGATATCTCCTATCACACAGTCTACAGAGGTAGATATCCCTATCACACAGTCTACAGGGGTAGATATCTCCTATCACACAGTCTACAGGGGTAGATATCTCCTATCACACAGTCTACAGGGGTAGATATCCCTATCACACAGTCTCAGGGGTAGATATCCCCTACCACACAGTCTACAGGGGTAGATATCCCCTATCACACAAGTCTACAGGGGTAGATATCTCCTATCACACAGTCTACAGAGGCAGATATCTCCTATCACACAGTCTACAGAGGTAGATATCCCCTATCACACAGTCTACAGAGGTAGATATCCCCTATCACACAGTCTACAGGGGTAGATATCCCGTATCACACAGTCTACAGGGGTAGATATCTCCTATCACACAGTCTACAGAGGTAGATATCCCCTATCACACAGTCTACAGGGGTAGATATCCCCTATCACACAGTCTACAGAGGCAGATATCCCCTATCACACAGTCTAGAGAGGTAGATATCCCCTATCACACAGCCTACAGAGGTAGATATCCCCTATCACACAGTCTAGAGAGGTAGATATCCCCTATCACACAGTCTACAGAGGTAGATATCCCCTATCACACAGTCTACAGAGGTAGATATCCCTACCACACAGTCTACAGAGGTAGATATCCCCTACCACACAGTCTAGAGAGGTAGATATCCATATCACACAGTCTACAGAGGTAGATATCCCCTACCACACAGTCTACAGAGGTAGATATCCCCTATCACACAGTCTACAGGGGTAGATATCTCCTATCACACAGTCTACAGGGGTAGATATCTCCTATCACACAGTCTACAGAGGCAGATATCTCCTATCACACAGTCTACAGGGGTAGATATCCCCCTATCACACAGTCTACAGGGGTAGATATCTCCTATCACACAGTCTACAGAGGTAGATATCCCCTATCAAACAGTCTACAGGGGTAGATATCCCCTATCACACAGTCTACAGGGGTAGATATCCCCTATCACACAGTCTACAGGGGTAGATATCTCCTATCACACAGTCTACAGAGGTAGATATCCCCTATCACACAGTCTACAGGGGTAGATATCCCTATCACACAGTCTACAGGGGTAGATATCTCCTATCACACAGTCTACAGAGGCAGATATCTCCTATCACACATTCTACAGGGTAGATATCCCCTATCACACAGTCTACAGAGGTAGATATCCCCTATCACACAGTCTACAGAGGTAGATATCCCCTATCACACAGTCTACAGGGGTAGATATCCCCTATCACACAGTCTGCAGGGGTAGATATCTCCTATCACACAGTCTACAGAGGTAGATATCCCCTACCACACAGCCTACAGAGGTAGATATCCCCTATCACACAGTCTAGAGAGGTAGATATCCCCTATCACACAGTCTACATAGGTAGATATCCCCTACCACACAGTCTACAGAGGTAGATATCCCCTACCACACAGTCTACAGAGGTAGATATCCCATATCACACAGTCTACAGAGGTAGATATCCCCTACCACACAGTCTACAGAGGTAGATATCCCCTATCACACAAGTATACAGGGGTAGATATCCCCCATCACACAGTCTACAGAGGTAGATATCCCCTACCACACAGTCTACAGGGGTAGATATCTCCTATCACACAGTCTACAGGGGTAGATATCCCCTATCACACAGTATACAGGGGTAGATATCCCCATCACACAGTCTACAGAGGTAGATATCCCCTATCACACAGTCTACAGAGGTAGATATCCCCTATCACACAAGTATACAGGGGTAGATATCCCCCATCACACAGTCTACAGGGGTAGATATCTCCTATCACACAGTCTACAGGGGTAGATATCTCCTATCACACAGTCTACAGGGGTAGATATCCCCTATCACACAGTCTACAGGGGTAGATATCCCCTACCACACAGTCTACAGGGTAGATATCCCCTATCACACAAGTCTACAGGGGTAGATATCTCCTATCACACAGTCTACAGAGGCAGATATCTCCTATCACACAGTCTACAGGGGTAGATATCCCCTATCACACAGTCTACAGAGGTAGATATCCCCTATCACCACAGTCTACAGAGGTAGATATCCCCTATCACACAGTCTACAGGGGTAGATATCCCCTATCACACAGTCTACAGGGGTAGATATCTCCTATCACACAGTCTACAGAGGTAGATATCCCCTATCACACAGTCTACAGGGGTAGATATCCCCTATCACACAGTCTACAGGGGTAGATATCTCCTATCACACAGTCTACAGAGGCAGATATCTCCTATCACACATTCTACAGGGGTAGATATCCCCTATCACACGTCTACAGAGGTAGATATCCCCTATCACACAGTCTACAGAGGTAGATATCCCCTATCACACAGTCTACAGGGGTAGATATCCCCTATCACACAGTCTGCAGGGGTAGATATCTCCTATCACACAGTCTACAGAGGTAGATATCTCCTACCACACAGCCTACAGAGGTAGATATCCCCTATCACACAGTCTAGAGAGGTAGATATCCCCTATCACACAGCCTACAGAGGTAGATATCCCCGATCACACAGTCTACAGAGGAAGATATCCCGTATCACACAGTCTACAGAGGTAGATATCCCCTACCACACAGTCTACAGAGGTAGATATCTCCTATCACACAGTCTACAGGGGCAGATATCTCCTATCACACAGTCTACAGGGGTAGATATCCCCTATCACACAGTTTACAGAGGTAGATATCCCCTACCACACAGCCTACAGAGGTAGATATCCCCTATCACACAATCTAGAGAGGTAGATATCCCCTATCACACAGTCTACAGAGGTAGATATCCCCTATCACACAGTCTACAGAGGTAGATATCCCCTAACACACAGTCTACAGAGGTAGATATCCCCTACCACACAGTCTACAGAGGTAGATATCCCATATCACACAGTCTACAGAGGTAGATATCCCCTACCGCACAGTCTACAGAGGTAGATATCCCCTATCACACAAGTATACAGGGGTAGATATCCCCCATCACACAGTCTACAGAGGTAGATATCCCCTACCACACAGTCTACAGGGGTAGATATCTCCTATCACACAGTCTACAGGGGTAGATATCCCCTATCACACAGTATACAGGGGTAGATATCCCCCATCACACAGTCTACAGAGGTAGATATCCCCTATCACACAGTCTAGAGAGGTAGATATCCCCTATCACACAGTCTACAGAGGTAGATATCCCGTATCACACAGTCTACAGAGGTAGATATCCCCTACCACACAGTCTACAGAGGCAGATATCTCCTATCACACAGTCTACAGGGGTAGATATCCCCTTTCACACAGTCTACAGAGGTAGATATCCCCTATCACACAGTCTACAGAGGTAGATATCCCCTATCACACAGTCTACAGGGGTATATATCCCCTATCACACAGTCTACAGGGGTAGATATCTCCTATCACACAGTCTACAGAGGTAGATATCCCCTATCACACAGTCTACAGGGGTAGATATCCCCTATCACACAGTCTACAGGGGTAGATATCTCCTATCACACAGTCTACAGAGGCAGATATCTCCTATCACACATTCTACAGGGGTAGATATCCCCTATCACACAGTCTACAGAGGTAGATATCCCCTATCACACAGTCTACAGAGGTAGATATCCCCTATCACACAGTCTACAGGTGTAGATATCCCCTATCACACAGTCTGCATGGGTAGATATCTCCTATCACACAGTCTACAGAGGTAGATATCCCCTACCACACAGCCTACAGAGGTACATATCCCCTATCACACAGTCTAGAGAGGTAGATATCCCCTATCACACAGCCTACAGAGGTAGATATCCCCTATCACACAGTCTACAGAGGTAGATATCCCGTATCACACAGTCTACAGAGGTAGATATCCCCTTCCACACAGTCTACAGAGGTAGATATCTCCTATCACACAGTCTACAGGGGCAGATATCTCCTATCACACAGTCTACAGGGGTAGATATCCCCTATCACACAGTTTACAGAGGTAGATATCCCCTACCACACAGCCTACAGAGGTAGATATCCCCTATCACACAATCTAGAGAGGTAGATATCCCCTATCACACAGTCTACAGAGGTAGATATCCCCTATCACACAGTCTACAGAGGTAGATATCCCCTAACACACAGTCTACAGAGGTAGATATCCCCTACCACACAGTCTACAGAGGTAGATATCCCATATCACACAGTCTACAGAGGTAGATATCCCCTACCGCACAGTCTACAGAGGTAGATATCCCCTATCACACAAGTATACAGGGGTAGATATCCCCCATCACACAGTCTACAGAGGTAGATATCCCCTACCACACAGTCTACAGGGGTAGATATCTCCTATCACACAGTCTACAGGGGTAGATATCCCCTATCACACAGTATACAGGGGTAGATATCCCCCATCACACAGTCTACAGAGGTAGATATCCCCTATCACACAGTCTAGAGAGGTAGATATCCCCTATCACACAGTCTACAGAGGTAGATATCCCGTATCACACAGTCTACAGAGGTAGATATCCCCTACCACACAGTCTACAGAGGCAGATATCTCCTATCACACAGTCTACAGGGGTAGATATCCCCTTTCACACAGTCTACAGAGGTAGATATCCCCTATCACACAGTCTACAGAGGTAGATATCCCCTATCACACAGTCTACAGGGGTATATATCCCCTATCACACAGTCTACAGGGGTAGATATCTCCTATCACACAGTCTACAGAGGCAGATATCTCCTATCACACATTCTACAGGGGTAGATATCCCCTATCACACAGTCTACAGAGGTAGATATCCCCTATCACACAGTCTACAGAGGTAGATATCCCCTATCACACAGTCTACAGGTGTAGATATCCCCTATCACACAGTCTGCATGGGTAGATATCTCCTATCACACAGTCTACAGAGGTAGATATCCCCTACCACACAGCCTACAGAGGTACATATCCCCTATCACACAGTCTAGAGAGGTAGATATCCCCTATCACACAGCCTACAGAGGTAGATATCCCCTATCACACAGTCTACAGAGGTAGATATCCCGTATCACACAGTCTACAGAGGTAGATATCCCCTTCCACACAGTCTACAGAGGTAGATATCTCCTATCACACAGTCTACAGGGGCAGATATCTCCTATCACACAGTCTACAGGGGTAGATATCCCCTATCACACAGTTTACAGAGGTAGATATCCCCTACCACACAGCCTACAGAGGTAGATATCCCCTATCACACAATCTAGAGAGGTAGATATCCCCTATCACACAGTCTACAGAGGTAGATATCCCCTATCACACAGTCTACAGAGGTAGATATCCCCTAACACACAGTCTACAGAGGTAGATATCCCCTACCACACAGTCTACAGAGGTAGATATCCCATATCACACAGTCTACAGAGGTAGATATCCCCTACCGCACAGTCTACAGAGGTAGATATCCCCTATCACACAAGTATACAGGGGTAGATATCCCCCATCACACAGTCTACAGAGGTAGATATCCCCTACCACACAGTCTACAGGGGTAGATATCTCCTATCACACAGTCTACAGGGGTAGATATCCCCTATCACACAGTATACAGGGGTAGATATCCCCCATCACACAGTCTACAGAGGTAGATATCCCCTATCACACAGTCTAGAGAGGTAGATATCCCCTATCACACAGTCTACAGAGGTAGATATCCCGTATCACACAGTCTACAGAGGTAGATATCCCCTACCACACAGTCTACAGAGGCAGATATCTCCTATCACACAGTCTACAGGGGTAGATATCCCCTTTCACACAGTCTACAGAGGTAGATATCCCCTATCACACAGTCTACAGAGGTAGATATCCCCTATCACACAGTCTACAGGGGTATATATCCCCTATCACACAGTCTACAGGGGTAGATATCTCCTATCACACAGTCTACAGAGGTAGATATCCCCTATCACACAGTCTACAGGGGTAGATATCCCCTATCACACAGTCTACAGGGGTAGATATCTCCTATCACACAGTCTACAGAGGCAGATATCTCCTATCACACATTCTACAGGGGTAGATATCCCCTATCACACAGTCTACAGAGGTAGATATCCCCTATCACACAGTCTACAGAGGTAGATATCCCCTATCACACAGTCTACAGGTGTAGATATCCCCTATCACACAGTCTGCATGGGTAGATATCTCCTATCACACAGTCTACAGAGGTAGATATCCCCTACCACACAGCCTACAGAGGTACATATCCCCTATCACACAGTCTAGAGAGGTAGATATCCCCTATCACACAGCCTACAGAGGTAGATATCCCCTATCACACAGTCTACAGAGGTAGATATCCCGTATCACACAGTCTACAGAGGTAGATATCCCCTTCCACACAGTCTACAGAGGTAGATATCTCCTATCACACAGTCTACAGGGGCAGATATCTCCTATCACACAGTCTACAGGGGTAGATATCCCCTATCACACAGTCTACAGAGGTAGATATCCCCTACCACACAGCCTACAGAGGTAGATATCCCCTATCACACAGTCTAGAGAGGTAGATATCCCCTATCACACAGTCTACAGAGGTAGATATCCCCTATCACACAGTCTACAGAGGTAGATATCCCCTACCACACAGTCTACAGAGGTAGATATCCCCTACCACACAGTCTACAGAGGTAGATATCCCATATCACACAGTCTACAGAGGTAGATATCCCCTACCACACAGTCTACAGAGGTAGATATCCCCTATCACACAAGTATACAGGGGTAGATATCCCCCATCACACAGTCTACAGAGGTAGATATCCCCTACCACACAGTCTACAGGGGTAGATATCTCCTATCACACAGTCTACAGGGGTAGATATCCCCTATCACACAGTATACAGGGGTAGATATCCCCCATCACACAGTCTACAGAGGTAGATATCCCCTATCACACAGTCTACAGAGGTAGATATCCCCTATCACACAAGTATACAGGGGTAGATATCCCCCATCACACAGTCTACAGAGGTAGATATCCCCTACCACACAGTCTACAGGGGTAGATATCTCCTATCACACAGTCTACAGGGGTAGATATCCCCTATCACACAGTCTACAGGGGTTGATATCTCCTATCACACAGTATACAGGGGTAGATATCCCCATATCACACAGTCTACAGGGGTAGATATCCCCTATCACACAGTCTACAGAGGTAGATATCCCCTACCACACAATCTACAGAGGTAGATATGCCCTATCACACAGTCTACAGAGGTAGATATCCCCTACCACACAGCCTACAGAGGTAGATATCCCCTATCACACAGTCTAGAGAGGTAGATATCCCCTATCACACAGCCTACAGAGGTAGATATCCCCTATCACACAGTCTACAGAGTTAGATATCCCGTATCACACAGTCTACAGGGGTAGATATCCCCTATCACACAGTCTACAGGGGTAGATATCTCCTATCACACAGTCTACAGAGGTAGATATCCCCTATCACACAGTCTACAGGGGTAGATATCCCCTATCACACAGTCTACAGGGGTAGATATCTCCTATCACACAGTCTACAGAGGCAGATATCTCCTATCACACATTCTACAGGGGTAGATATCCCCTATCACACAGTCTACAGAGGTAGATATCCCCTATCACACAGTCTACAGAGGTAGATATCCCCTATCACACAGTCTACAGGGGTAGATATCCCCTATCACACAGTCTGCAGGGGTAGATATCTCCTATCACACAGTCTACAGAGGTAGATATCCCCTACCACACAGCCTACAGAGGTAGATATCCCCTATCACACAGTCTAGAGAGGTAGATATCCCCTATCACACAGCCTACAGAGGTAGATATCCCCAATCACACAGTCTACAGAGGTAGATATCCCGTATCACACAGTCTACAGAGGTAGATATCCCCTACCACACAGTCTACAGAGGTAGATATCTCCTATCACACAGTCTACAGGGGCAGATATCTCCTATCACACAGTCTACAGGGGTAGATATCCCCTATCACACAGTCTACAGAGGTAGATATCCCCTACCACACAGCCTACAGAGGTAGATATCCCCTACCACACAGTCTACAGAGGTAGATATCCCCTATCACACAGTCTACAGAGGTAGATATCCCCTATCACACAGTCTACAGAGGTAGATATCCCCTACCACACAGTCTACAGAGCTGATATCCCCTATCACACAAGTATACAGGGGTAGATATCCCCCATCACACAGTCTACAGAGGTAGATATCCCCTACCACACAGTCTACAGGGGTAGATATCTCCTATCACACAGTCTACAGGGGTATATATCCCCTATCACACAGTATACAGGGGTAGATATCCCCCATCACACAGTCTACAGAGGTAGATATCCCCTATCACACAGTCTACAGAGGTAGATATCCCCTATCACACAAGTATACAGGGGTAGATATCCCCCATCACACAGTCTACAGAGGTAGATATCCCCTACCACACAGTCTACAGGGGTAGATATCTCCTATCACACAGTCTACAGGGGTAGATATCCCCTATCACACAGTCTACAGGGGTTGATATCTCCTATCACACAGTATACAGGGGTAGATATCCCCTATCACACAGTCTACAGGGGTAGATATCCCCTATCACACAGTCTACAGAGGTAGATATCCCCTACCACACAATCTACAGAGGTAGATATCCCCTACCACACAGTTTACAGAGGTAGATATCCCCATCACACAGTCTAAAGAGGTAGTTATTCCCCATAGGCTAGCTATATGTATGTGGGTGTGTGTAGGCTAGCTATATGTATGTGGGTGTGTGTAGGTTAGCTATATGTATGTGGGTGTGTATAGGCTAGCTATATGTATGTGGGTGTGTGTAGGCTAGCTATATGTATGCAGGTGTGTATAGGCTAGCTATATGTATGTGGGTGTGTGTAGGTTAGCTATATGTATGTGGGTGTGTGTAGGTTAGCTATATGTATGTGGGTGTGTGTAGGTTAGCTATATGTATGTGGGTGTATGTAGGCTAGCTATATGTATGTTAAGCCATCATAGTGTGAGGAAAGGGGTCAGGGGAGAGGGCAAAGCTCATAACCATCCCTGAAAGAGAGAGAATAATAGGATCACTGATGTGGAACGGGCCACTGAGCAGCTTACTTATGTAAATAAGGGCGAAACGTTGAAATCCATTATCCATCTCATTTACATAAGCAGTTTCAAATAGGGTGCCTGTTACCCTGGCTCCTCCAGCCCCACCCATCCTGACACACACATACGCACATAGACACACATAGACACGCACACACACACATGTACGTTACGGTCATGAGTTCCTAATTGTCATTGTTATCAAGGTTCTGAATTCCTCTCAGCGCTCTTACTTCCTTTCAGCGCTCTGACTTCCTCTCAGTGCTCTGACTTCCTCTCAGCGTTCTGACTTCCTCTCAGCGCTCTGATTTCCTCTCAGCGTTCTGACTACCTCTCAGCACTCTGACTTCCTTTAAGCGCTCTGACTTCCTCTCAGCGCTCTGACTTCCTCTCAGCGCTCTGACTTCCTTTCAGCGCTCTGACTTCCTCGCAGCGCTCTGACTTCCTCTCAGTGCTCTGACTTCCTTTCAGTGCTCTGACTTCCTCTCAGCACTCTGATTTCCTTTCACCGCTCTGATCTCCCTATCACCCTGAGCAGAAGCTCAACAATATTAGCCAATCATTTTTGATAGATGAAGCATGGAAATTAGTGGCAGAGTTAAAGTGATAACTGAAACCACACAGTAACATCCCATTATGGCAGGCTTAATTGATGAGCTCATTATGATCATTATTAGAGAAATTGATTTCAAATAGGCACTTTAATCTGGGCCATGCTGAAAAGGTGAAGAAACACTCAACAATGCAAATTGAAGGACCTCGCGTACATAATGGAGCAAGTAATTTCATAGATTTTGTTTAATTAATAATTTGAGATTGCACAAGTTTCCTCCTATATGTAGGCTTGAACATTCATGTACCCAATCATCCCGCCAACAGCTTAGTCCCATTAATGGCTGCTCATTGTGTGGGTCTGCCTGTAATTCATTAATTAACCCTGATCTTAGACATTCAATTACTCATGTAGGATGGATCATTTAAGGGTCTACACAGTGGTTCTCCATTGTGGCTGCAAGGGAGGGATTTGGTTTTGTTTAATTTGCTCTGATCTTAAACTGATTTAAATTAAATGTTTGTTGAACTGATTAGAGTCCAAGAGCTGTTTTTAATCAAGTAGTGTTTATATATTTTTCCTTTTCAACTCTCCATTTTGTCTAGCTGATACACTGTGGTTTTTGTATAAACAGTCTCAGACATTATCATACAGATCCCATTTTACAATAGCTTTACGTTTTATTACTCTGTTAAAGGGTGAGCACTGCCCATAAACTATTTTATTGAAGAAAGTATAGTCTCATTCAGATTGAATGTTTATCTTGCGTGCTGTGGCTGTCTGTAGGTTATTGCAATGCTATTCAAATACTGCCACTCTCAAACTATTAATGAAACATTTGGATAAAACATATACAGTATCTTTTGATAATCCTGTAATGTGAAAGTCCACCTTCAAAAGAGTTTATGGTATCTTAAACATGGGTCTTGTGCAGTGATGTAGTGGGTAACTCTAGTCACTGTTTGTGGTAAAGTAGCCTAAAGTAACTATACTTTCAATGAATTTTTTTACAAAAGGTGGTACACTTTTATTTTCTCACACACAGCTTCAATGAGGAACTCGTAAGGGACTCGTAAGGGACTCGTAAGGGACTCGTAAGGACCTTGTAAGGGACTCGTAAGGAACTAGTAAGGACCTTGTAAGGGATTCGTAAGGGACTCGTAAGGGACTCGTAAGGAACTCGTAAGGGACTCGTAAGGGACTCGTAAGGAACTCGTAAGGAACTCGTAAGGACCTCGTAAGGGACTCGTAAGGGACTCGTAAGGGACTCGTAAGGAACTCGTAAGGAACTCGTAAGGACCTTGTAAGGGACTCGTAAGGGACTCGTAAGGAACTAGTAAGGACCTCGTAAGGAACTCGTAAGGACCTTGTAAGGGACTCGTAAGGGACTCGTAAGGAACTAGTAAGGACCTCATAAGGAACTCGTAAGGACCTTGTAAGGGACTCGTAAGGGACTCGTAAGGACCTTGTAAGGGACTCGTAAGGAACTCATAAGGAACTCACACTTTTATTTTCTCACACAGCTTCAATGACCACCATTTACCACCTTTGTGGAACTCATAAGGAACTCGTAAGGACCTCGTAAGGGACTCGTAAGGGACTTGTAAGGGACTCGTAAGGACCTCGTAAGGAACTCGTAAGGACCTTGTAAGGGACTCGTAAGGAACTAGGAAGGACCTCGTAAGGAACTCATAAGGACCTTGTAAGGGATTCGTAAGGGACTCGTAAGGAACTCGTAAGGGACTCGTAAGGGACTCGTAAGGACCTCGTAAGGACCTTGTAAGGGACTCGTAAGGGACTTGTAAGGGACTCGTAAGGGACTCGTAAGGACCTTGTAAGGGACTCGTAAGGAACTCATAAGGAACTCATAAAGGACAGATGATCTCTAGTAGTTACCGTAAAGCAGGTACTTCAACTCTTTAAAGGAAAAGGGGAATGAAATGTCTGTCACCCAGAGGCAACAATAAGGAGTGGGTCTCTGAGTCGAGTGGGGTGGGAGCCTTTGTGAGAGCTTCACTGGGGTTTTTCAGAGTCCGATGCCAAATCTTGTGTGGCCCCCCCTGTCTGAGCCACAGGAAGTCCATCTTCAACTCTCACCCCCTGGTTGATTTGATGTGTTAAAATTGGTTCCAGGGTGCATTGATATTTCAGCGATCCATATTGTGCTTTGAGCAAGGATTACACGTTTAGAGGCAGCAGATATTTCCCCGGCATAAAGGTGGTTTCAGCTTGGTGGAGCCCTTATCAGTGGAGAGGAGACTCCGGCGCATTCAGAACCCTAAAATCCCATTTAATTGAATTTCTTTTTAGACATACAAGCTTAGAGGGGTTTTGGCATTCACTTTAACTCTGCCTCTGGGTGTTTAAATTCCTCTCGCTACAAAAGACCATTCCACAAAGGAACTTGCAAATACCATATTTATCTAGTTATTTTTTTCTACTCTTGGTCTACTCCTTTTCCATGGCAGTTATTACATCATTTCAATGAATACTTGCCGGAAATGGGGGTTATCTTCCTAAAATATATATTTATTTCAACTGCTGATTTACTGTGTTGGGAAAAAAACGGTATTGGAGAGAGGCTATTCAAGCCACGGTGGCTACTTTGCCGACAGGCAGCACATCATGAACGATCCCTATAAACGATGCTATCTCCGCCAGCTGATGGATTTAATACATTGGCAGGAGGGCTTTTTGAAAGTGGAGAGCTCCTGTGAATGAATGACTCTTACAGATGTAGAGTGGGGCCTCAACAAGGCTCAGATCGTGTCTGTAAGAGGCAGTTTATTCAGACCAGAAATGCTATTCATAATCTGTATCTCACGTTCACATGCTGAGGGCAGAGTATCATTTTTCGTGTTAAGGCAAAGATAACAAATCATGCAAAGGGCTTTCTTCTAAAAAGGAGACACGAGCAGCATTTGAACCCATATTGTCCAATTTAACAACATTTGGAACCATTGAACGAAACAACAAAGAATGCAACCTATTTTCTATGTAATCCTCCAATGATATAGCAAAACATCCAATTAGGAAATATAACATCATTATACCCCCCACCAGTAGATTTGGGTGCATGCT
Organism: Oncorhynchus kisutch; assembly: GCF_002021735.2. Classification (NCBI taxonomy): domain Eukaryota; kingdom Metazoa; phylum Chordata; class Actinopteri; order Salmoniformes; family Salmonidae; genus Oncorhynchus; species Oncorhynchus kisutch. The sequence continues at coordinate 20,056,378 of NC_034188.2, forward strand.
GTTGATGTTTTTTCCCCTTCCTTCACTGTGATGGTATTTGTCTTGCTGAGTGACTTCCTCTTTAATGAAACCCTCGAATGCTTTAGTGCCGGGTGGGATTTAAGCACCCTGCAGACGGCTATGATTCAAAAACTTGGTTCTGCATCAGCTCTGAGCGTTATCTGAAGGCTCTTCACGCACAGTTGCCTAAATGCCAGTTTAATGGCCCACTGTAAAGGCTACTTATTTAGTATCAGTATCCAAGGGAATATAGCTAATGATAAGAAGGGGGGATGGGGGGTGGCGGAGTGCATGCAGGGAAAGCGGATGAAGATGGTGGGTGGACAAAGTGAGTCTCAGCGTCATCCACATTGTTTAGGCAGGAGTCATCCTGAATGGCCTTCTAGACCTTGGCTCAAAACAGCACAGGAGAAACGGGTGTAAGGGTGTCTAAAGATTTCTCCAAGTATAGGCAATTTAATTTATGCAATTTTTATTTGGGAGTCTTGTTAAACATAATGGGGAGCTTTGTCACCAGTCCATTGTTTTAAGTAACATACAGTAGTTAACAGTACCTACCTGTCCAACCAACGAGCTTCCTAGAGCACCAACCTGTCCATCCCTTAGCAACTGGCATATTTAACTTGAGGTCAAGGACAGTGACAGCTCTCGCCCCAGGCCTGTGAATTTAACATGCTTTCCCAATGTCACGCAGTGTAAGGAGCGAGCGCCCCCCTGTATCTAAACACATTCCTAATGTCAGTGGGCCAGAGGCTCTGAAGGAAGGGTAATGGATGTCCAGGCATAGTGTTATGTAGTGCAGTGCTGCAGCCCGCTCTCTCCAGTCCATTCCTTCTCTCTCTCCCCTGGAACAGACTAACCAGCTACACACACACACACACACACACACACACACACACACACACACACACACACACACACACACACACACACACACACACACACACACACACACACACACACACACACACACACACACACACACACACACACACACACACACACACACACACACACACACACACACACACACACACACACACACACACACACACACACACACACACACGCAGCAGAGAGAGAGAGAGTCTCTCAGGCCATCTGATCAGAGCTTGATGTGATTCCTCACCTTGGCTTGAACGAAACCCAAACTCTATGAATTATTACAATCCCAGTCAATCTTGGCAAGCCAGCAGTGGGCCATGGAGTGTGAAGGCCTTTCTCTGGTGTTTAAGTTACCATGGAAGATGAAATAGTCACAGCGCCACCGTGGCCCGCCAGCTCCCCTTATCATGGGTATCTTCTATCTTCAAATAATGTTTGGTCTTTTTACTTGCTATCACAGTTGTATAAATGGAAAAAAGGAATCTAATTTCTCTCTATGGCTTTTTTATGCTCTCTTTTTGGGGTGGGTGGGGTGGGGTTCGGGGGGCGGGTGATGAAAACAGCACCATCATTGGGTGGCACTGAGCCACTGAGCAAGAGCAGGACAAGGAGTCATTTCTTTAACTCTGCATCTGGAACCTAAGAAAACCCCAATGAAGCTTTCTGCTATGGGATACTTGATGCTCACAAAATAAATGTGAAATCATATTTCACCATTTAAAGTGATACTATAATGTATGAGGTTTTGTTATATTATCCAGTGTGCTGTATGGTTGAAGTGTTGGAATATTGGCTGCAGAGTATTGGCTGTCTACTGATTCATACTGAGGTAAAAGGCTGTTTAACTGAACCAGTATTGAAGACACAACAATTTGTGTGAAGTAGTTGTGAGGAAGTTGATCAGGATATAACTGAGGCAGCTCTTTCTTTCATTCAGCCTATTGCCCTAAGCACCATCACCTGGCAGAGGTACTCTCTGACTGGACAGAATACATGTTGGAGAAGGGTTGGGGAGCCATTTGCCAATGATAGTTCCATGGTGATTGTCTTGTCTCAATGTTTTGTTTGGTGATTTAGAGTTGGCTTACAGATTGCCTCCTACTAAGAAACACATACACACACAGCATTAAGGTCTGCATTTGGAGCATGTGACAAATAACATTATATTTTATTTGATACTTCATATAGAATAATCTCAAATTGGATCTGGTCTGTGAATTTTTTTAATGATCTAAAAGGCACATTCCTTTTGAGGAAAATTATTCTGAAGTTATGATGCAGAAATAACAGTATATCATCAGGCCTTGGGGACCTCTGTGTGTGTGTCTCTCTGTGTAAGTCCTGATCTTCTGTAGTAATAACAGTCCACACAGCCTCACAGCCTAATCCTGTCCCAGACATCCACACCATAATAATAGAACACATTCAGTTGTGGAGGGGAGGCAGGACACTACATTTGGCTGGAATTTCATGGCACAGAAAGAAATCAGAAGCGCTAACTGGTGTGTGTGTGTGTGTGTGTGAGTGTGTGTGTGTGTGTGTGTGTGTGTGTGTGTGTGTGTGTGTGTGTGTGTGTGTGTGTGGTGTGTGTGTGTGTGTGTGTGTGTGTGTGTGTGTGTGTGTGTGTGTGTGTGTGTGTGTGTGTGTGTGTGTGTGTGTGTGTGTGTGTGTGTGTGTGTGTCTGTGTCTGTGTGTCTGTGTCTGTGTGTGTGTGTTTGTGTCACTGTATCTGTTTCTAGCTCCTCTATCTCCTAACTTGGTTCTTCAATATTGTTGTCTAAATGACCAAATGTGTATTTTATATGGCTTTCTATTTTACACAGGCATCAGTGTTATGTGCTCCCATGTTACACAGGCATCAGTGTTATGTGCTCCCATGTTACACAGGCATCAGTGTTATGTGTTCCCATGTTACACAGGCATCAGTGTTATGTGCTCCCATGTTACACAGGCATCAGTGTTATGTGTTCCCATGTTACACAGGCATCAGTGTTATGTGTTCCCATGTTACACAGGCATCAGTGTTATGTGTTCCCATGTTACACAGGCATCAGTGTTATGTGTTCCCATGTTACACAGGCATCAGTGTTATGTGTTCCCATGTTACACAGGCATCAGTGTTATGTGCTCCCATGTTACACAGGCATCAGTGTTATGTGCTCCCATGTTACACAGGCATCAGTGTTATGTGTTCCCATGTTACACAGGCATCAGTGTTATGTGTTCCCATGTTACACAGGCATCAGTGTTATGTGTTCCCATGTTACACAGGCATCAGTGTTATGTGTTCCCATGTTACACAGGCATCAGTGTTATGTGCTCCCATGTTACACAGGCATCAGTGTTATGTGCTCCCATGTTACACAGGCATCAGTGTTATGTGCTCCCATGTTACACAGGCATCAGTGTTATGTGTTCCCATGTTACACAGGCATCAGTGTTATGTGTTCCCATGTTACACAGGCATCAGTGTTATGTGCTCCCATGTTACACAGGCATCAGTGTTATGTGTTCCCATGTTACACAGGCATCAGTGTTATGTGTTCCCATGTTACACAGGCATCAGTGTTATGTGTTCCCATGTTACACAGGCATCAGTGTTATGTGTTCCCATGTTACACAGGCATCAGTGTTATGTGTTCCCATGTTACACAGGCATCAGTGTTATGTGTTCCCATGTTACACAGGCATCAGTGTTATGTGTTCCCATGTTACACAGGCATCAGTGTTATGTGTTCCCATGTTACACAGGCATCAGTGTTATGTGTTCCCATGTTACACAGGCATCAGTGTTATGTGCTCCCATGTTACACAGGCATCAGTGTTATGTGCTCCCATGTTACACAGGCATCAGTGTTATGTGCTCCCATGTTACACAGGCATCAGTGTTATGTGCTCCCATGTTACACAGGCATCAGTGTTATGTGCTCCCATGTTACACAGGCATCAGTGTTATGTGCTCCCATGTTACACAGGCATCAGTGTTATGTGTTCCCATGTTACACAGGCATCAGTGTTATGTGTTCCCATGTTACACAGGCATCAGTGTTATGTGTTCCCATGTTTGCTGACATTGTACTTTTAGGGCTATATGAAAAGAATGTACGGTGCATTCATTTAGCTGCAGGGGACATGTATTGAACGCAATGTAAAAGTTTTTCTTGCTTGCAACAGAATATTCACATAACGTTAACCAAGTATAGATTCATCCTGAGGGAACCATTCCCAATCACAGTGCAGCAACTTCAGTGATTTCATAAAAGGAGTAAAGGTTAGAAATTGATTCATTGATTTTCTGTTTTAAGAGGGACAGTGAGTGACTACAGACACTTAGATCAAAGTCAGCAGGTGAATCTAAAACAATCACAAGACATTTTCATACAATATGTCCTGAATAATGCACATAGAGTCAAATATGCTGTTTTATTCATACATTTAATTTATTTTTCTACCATGTAGGTTCATTGAGAAACAGTTGCCCCTATTCAATAAGGTGATACTAGCACCTAAAAATAGGATTAATGAATAGAAGCTACAGAACCAAACCAAGCTCCTCCTTGAATAGCCTTAGAAACTGACCATGTCCTTTTATCTGTTAGATGCACTCTCAAACTTTTGTATAATTTCAGCCAGTGGTTTTGAAAATGGTGCTCACGAGTCAAAACGGGTCCCTGTTTTTGTGTACTATGTCATCCAATTGTGTACTATGTTATCCAATTGTGTACTATGTTATCCAATTGTGTACTATGTTATCCAATTGTGTACTATGTTATCCAATTGTGTACTATGTTATCCAATTGTGTAACGCATCCCGTTTTGTGTAATATGTTGTGAATTTGTTGGGCTTAATATCCCAGAGTGCATCTTTAATAGATCCTACTATTTAATGTAATAGAGACCAAATAAAGAGGTGTGGCTTTAATCAGCTAGCCCTCGTCCTAATGGTCCCACCCACCATCAATTGGAATTTCTCCCATAAACTTGTTTCTCTGAGTGTCATTGAGAGCCCAAGTCTATCTAACCCATTAACAGTCCACTTAGCTGGAGCCTTAAATATTTGCAGTTAATACACCATTTTGGAAATCATAGCATTAAAAGATCTTTAGCCTCCTGTAAGGTAGTGTGCTGTCTGTGGGTGCACATTGAGCAGAAATGGTCTGCTGTGTCTGTCACTGAATGTCCTGGCTGCCTGTCTGTCTGCAAGACCACCAGGGTTTGTCCCTCCACTGTTAAATGGTCAAATGCACACCTGCCATAGTCACATCACACTGATCACAGTCACCCCATGAATTGGGTGAAGTGCACAGGGAGGATGAACTGTGATGTTGTTGATATTGCAGGGGAAAATGACAGTGGGTTAACCTTAAATTCTTCCACAGTCTCTGTGGACATAAATATGAATATGGGGGTGCATAGATTTCTCAGACACTTGCACTAAGTACTCACCTCCTCCCATCACATTTCCAAATGACCCGTGATATCTGTTCCTTTATGCTTGGCGTCCACGCTGCCTCTTATCTCCATATAGAGTCTTGGTCAATAAGCAATTAGTATTTTATGACAAAGTGTGAGCGCCAACATCAAGCTAGCTTGGCAGATTGCCATCAGAGATGATTTTTATGGCAGAATTCAAGTCATGTCCTGCAGACCCAAGTCAATGTTTATGACCGTGGAAATTACATGCCCTCTAAATGTCCATAAAGAATTATTTAACATGAGATAGGTAATTAGGCTTGTGTTTACTCACTAACAAAGACCTATTGTGTAAATACAAGTTCACACTGTTCTTGTTTTGTTGTCTGTATGGAAATTGTTTTAGTGTACAGGACGAGTTTAACATCCCACCTAATATAAGTGGTTCAGAAAAAATAAGATGCAGCCTCAAACACAAGTGTCAGTCGACCCCAAGTCAGGCACAGCAAATATCTGCATTATAACAGGATTCATCAGGTTTCTCAGTGTTATTGCGTTGGCATTACCCCACACATTAGTTTTGGTATAAAACACCTTCTTTTCCCCCTGTCCTTGTTGCCTAGCCCTAGGGCAGGTGTAGAGAGAGCGGTGCGCAGCAGGTTGCAGTGGCTGGCCCACCTCATTTTCCCTCTGTGGAGCTGCAGTCCGGGCCTCCCGGCAGCTTAATAGCAGTGACAGCAGAGGAATAATTCACAAGTGGAGCTAATCAAAGGTGAAAAGGGAGAATCAGTAAACGTCGTATCCTTTTGCCACTTTCATCAATCCAGCTAACTGAATTTGAACTAAAGCTGAGCAAATTTTCCGGGGAGGGGAATTAATATGTAACACATCTGAGGTCTGGCTGGAGCCTGCGGAATTGGAAAAGTCTGCATTATATCAGGGGGAGATTATTGGAAAGACAATTGGGGCCGTCTGTGTAATCAGAAAACAGTGAGGTGTGTCTATCTTATGATGACACTGTGACCTAGTGGGCTTGCACAGAAGGAAATATTTTCTCCCCTTTCCAATTCAATCACCTGGGCTATCCGCCCTGCTGCGTGATGCTGTTTGCCCTGCACATGACAGTATCAATTCAATTACCCTGAAAATGGATACATATTCAGGGTATAAGGGACTGGGCCAATGCAGGAGGGGAAGAGGGAAGACAAAGAAATGCCCATTTACCCCATAATAACTTTCATTTGGAGTCGGTTTGAAAACAATTCGGCTCTGAATTTGTCCCTGTCAGATCACATTATCCGCAAATGAAGTTTACAAAATATCAATTCAATTTCTATAACAGGAACCCGTCGCAAAACACAAAGGGGGGCTGAATTGACCATATCATAACATCTGAGGGGCCCCTGGTGGCTTTCAAATATTTTCAGTCAGTGGCAATCAAAAGCAGAACGGCCCATGCTAATCTGTTCAATTTCATCCTTTATACCGGTGTCTTTTCCCCACGTGAAAACACACACACACACGCACACACGCACACACACACACACACACACACACACACACACACACACACACACACACACACACACACACACACACACACACACACACACACACACACACACACACACACACACACACACACACACACACACACACACACACACACACACACAGAGTCCCTCACTGCCCTGGAGTCAAGCAGAGCACCTAGATACCACTCTGCCAACGTGGGAGAAACTCATTTATCTGAACATTTTTAAGATACACTTTTTGGGGTGAACCGTTACTGTTCTATGATAAATACTCAAAAAGCAAACATTATCTGAGTTACATAATACATTTCATATAAAGGTATGAACACATTTTTTTAAATGTCACTGAAAGTTCAGACCATCTGGCCTTACAGAGTTTTGACCCTACCTGTGATGGTCATGAAGTGGTAGCTTCAGTAGAGATGGGCTGCAGTCCCATCATGGCAGTAGTCAGTATGATCCATCATGGCAGTAGTCAGTATGATCCATCATGGCAGTAGTCAGTATGATCCATCTTGGCAGTAGTCAGTATGATCCATCATGGCAGTAGTCAGTATGATCCATCATGGCAGTAGTCAGTATGATCCATCATGGCAGTAGTCAGTATGATCCATCATGGCAGTAGTCAGTATGATCCATCATGGCAGTAGTCAGTATGATCCATCATGGCAGTAGTCAGTATGATCCATCATGGCAGTAGTCAGTATGATCAATCATGGCAGTAGTCAGTATGATCCATCATGGCAGTAGTCAGTATGATCTATTATGGCAGTAGTCAGTATGATCCATCATGGCAGTAGTCAGTATGATCCATCATGGCAGTAGTCAGTATGATCCATCATGGCAGTAGTCAGTATGATCCATCATGGCAGTAGTCAGTATGATCCATCATGGCAGTAGTCAGTATGATCCATCATGGCAGTAGTCAGTATGATCCCCAGCTCTCTCTGGGTTTCCCTGTTTTCTCCTCCTTCCTTGGTGATTAAGCATTCTGACTGTGTCCCTGTTTAGCCTGCTGATTCCACCGGTCGTCACGTCTCTCCCTGGGCGAGGCCTCATTATCTTCCTTTAGTTGTTGATATTTACAGCCCTGTTTTCTCCGCTGTCATGTCTCCAGCAGGTCGCTAATGTGACCGAGATGGAACGGGGAGCATAATTGCAAATTAAATATCTGAAACTTCCTTGATGTGTCTCGGTGGGAAGCAATAAGTGTGTCAGCCTCTTACTGATGTCAAAACGACTTTTTGCTTCATGAAATTATTCACAGATACAGCGCTACATTTTGCTGTAATTACCGTCGTCTCGGTGGCACTCGCAAAGGGCAAACAACGGCCAGTGGAAACAGGGGGACTTAAAAATGCTGTTTAACAAATCAATTTGAGCATGCTTACCTTGTAAAACTGTGCGATTGTTCCACTCACTCCTGATCCAGACCCCATAGAGCGTTCATCTATTAAATGCTTAACAAGCCCCTTTACAGAGCAGCAGTGTGGAAATGTGTAATTCGAACAATAACAAAGACTTGACCATTTTTTATTGATTCACTGGCTTCTTCTGCTCTCGCCTACAGCAAACACACTCCAGCAAACACACTCCAGCAAACACACTCCAGCAAACACACTCCAGCAAACACACTCCAGCAAACACACTCCAGCAAACACACTCCAGCAAACACACTCCAGAAAACACACTCCAGAAAACACACTCCAGCAAACACACTCCAGCAAACACACTCCAGCAAACACACTCCAGCAAACACACTCCAGAAAACACACTACAGCAAACACACTCCAGCAAACACACTCCAGAAAACACACTACAGCAAACATACTCCAGCATTCACACTCCAGAAAACACACTTCAGCAAACACACTACAGCAAACACACTCCAGCATTCACACTCCAGAAAACACACTCCAGCATTCACACTCCAGAAAACACACTCCAGAAAACACACTCCAGCATTCACACTCCAGAAAACACACTTCAGCAAACACACTCCAGCATTCACACTCCAGAAAACACACTCAGCAAACATACTCCAGCAAACACACTCCAGAAAACACACTTCAGCAAACACACTCCAGCATTCACACTCCAGAAAACACACTCCAGAAAACACACTCCAGCAAACACACTCCAGAAAACACACTCCAGCAAACACACTACAGAAAACACACTTCAGCAAACACACTACAGCAAACACACTACAGAAAACACACTCCAGCAAACACACTCCAGAAAACACACTTCAGCAAACACACTACAGCAAACACACTCCAGCAAACACACTCCAGCAAACACACTCCAGCAAACACACTCCAGCAAACACACTCCAGAAAACACACTCCAGAAAACACACTCCAGCAAACACACTCCAGCAAACACACTCCAGCAAACACACTACAGCAAACACACTCCAGCAAACACACTCCAGAAAACACACTTCAGCAAACACACTACAGCAAACACACTACAGCAAACACACTACAGCAAACACACTTCAGCAAACACACTACAGCAAACACACTACAGCAAACACACTACACAGCAAACACACTACAGCAAACACACTACAGCAAACACACTCCAGCAAACACACTCCAGCAAACACACTCCAGCAAACACACTACAGCAAACACACTCCAGCAAACACACTCCAGAAAACACACTTCAGCAAACACACTACAGCAAACACACTACAGCAAACACACTACAGCAAACACACTTCAGCAAACACACTACAGCAAACACACTACAGCAAACACACTACAGCAAACACACTACAGCAAACACACTACAGCAAACACACTTCAGCAAACATACTCCAGCATTCACACTCCAGAAAACACACTCCAGCAAACACACTCCAGAAAACACGCTATGTTGGCCTGGTATGGTTCCCAATCAGAGACAGCTGTTTATCATTGTCTCTGATTGGGGATCATATTTAGGCAGCCATTTCCCCATTGTGCTTTGTGGGATTATTATAGCTCCACGGTTCATTTGTTCGCTTTGTTGTTTTGTTCTTTGAAGTTTTCTATTCCAAAATAAAGGATGGAAACATACCACGCTGCATCTTGGTCTACTCCTTATGACAAACGTGACAACAGGGGTTAAGTTTGGATTTTAGAGGGAATGGGAATGTTCCCAAAGGTGTTTACCTAGCTTTTGATAGAATTGTTTCTCTTCAATATATATGTATTTTGATGCTGAGATTAATTAAGTAGTCAACAACAACCTGGCTCGAAGATGGTTTTTGTCTCCCTTCTCCCACCCACATGGCTTAAAGCGGCAATCTGCTGTTGCTACATCCAATTTTGGACTTATGAATTAATGATATGTACCCATTGCCCCAGACAGGGCTTTTAGGTGACCAGTGGGGTGGATACTGGTGTCTTGTAAGAGGAAGGAGAGATAAAGGAGAGCTGCAGTTCTGGGACCACTGCCAATGTAGAGAAAGGGAGATTTGACCTGAGAAGCATTTGCATGTTAAGTGCAGTCAATCTGAATTGATCACAGCCAAATTAAATGCAATGGGTTTCAATATTTTCCCTGTTTACACATTAGCCTCCTACCTGCCACATATGGATGTATTGAATTCAGATTAGTAGCCTAAGCATGGACTCAGACAAAGGGAACTTATCTTTAATTAAAATCATTTAGTAGGACCTTAAGTCCTATTCTGTTACGGTTGGGGAATGAAAACTCGCAGGGCTAAATTAACGTTGCTGTATGCCTCCCCAAAGTGTCACTTCACCAATGGAGGTGGGGATAGATGGGGTCCATAGTCTACAACCCAATAAAACCCAATACAACCCAATAGCATAGTGTTGGTAGACAGCTACAGTATGATGCTGGTGAGACAAGCGTATCATGTCACAAGTTGTTGAAATTAACAATATCATTGAAAACAGAAACATGCACAAAACTCCTCTCCTAAGGTTGAGAATCAGTGAATTGAGAAATGTATTCTCTGGGTGGGTCGACTGGCGGGATGCTGGGATGAAACGGTGATCAGTGGAGAACATGTGGAGAACATGTAAATGTAGTATAGACTCCTGTCATGTCACCACTACCAGTCTGCTGTCATCTGGAGAGATGTTCAGCTAATGCACATCACATCATTTACCAGTGTTACTGGAGGAGGAGAATATCTATGAATATTTCCACGCAAAATATCTAAACCTCCGATCCTGTTAGATGGAACATTGTGTTAATTCTATAGTTTATGGGAAAGATTTGATGAACGAATGAATCCTCACTCAGTCTGCAATTTGCCATGATAACCTAATTGTGATTATTTGTACTGATTATTTGTACTGATCTAAGAAACTAGTTCTGTTCATTCCTACCAGCTGTTACAGTAAAACCCTCCTCCTTAAATCTCTGACAGCAATTACCTCTAAAGAGAAACACGGAAAGAAGTGTTCAACACTATTCAGCTCTTTCATGTAGCTTATTGGCATGTCTGTAAATAGGATCATTTCCTAAATTTAGCCTCAAATGAGCTTCTATTGCCCTGGTGGATTTATTGACAAATGGGGACTTGGTTCCCTGCTCTGGATAATTGAAGAAGCCCCTACTAATTAGACAGAAAAAATCTGCGATCTGGCACGGATCTTTCCCACTGAAAAGATAATTAATTGTGAGTAGATTTGGCGCCTGCCGTGGCTGGCTGCCTAGTTTTCACCCATGAGGAGGCTCTAGTGGGGGGGGGGGGGCAGCTAGCCAGCTATCTGGAGCGGGACATAGCCCAGTCACACTAATTCCACCATGCCGCCTTCTCTGAAGCGACGTAAGGAAGCAGCATAATCAGCAGACACTGATTACCGACAAGTAATTAACAACGCCAACCACACGGAGAGATTGAATTTATAATAATTATATAATCAACATGGTGATGATCTTGTAAGAGAATCCTATTGCAGTGGAAAGGTTAATGACTTCCCATCGCACAACATCACAGAGTTAGTGGTGACTGGGGCCTTGGGTTTGTTTTAACTGCCAAACAGATCATTCATTAACATCATAACTATCATGCAGGTGCCATGAAATATTGAAACATTTCACTTTCCATTCTGTTAAACTAATTAGCTACATACTACACAGACCATGGATACAGACCATTCTGTTAAACTAATTAGCTACATACTACACAGACCTTGGATACAGACCATTCTGTTAAACTAATTAGCTACATACGACACAGACCTTGGATACAGACCATTCTGTTAAACTAATTATCTACATACTACACAGACCATGGATACAGACCATTCTGTTAAACTAATTAGCTACATACTACACAGACCATGGATACAGACCATTCTGTTAAACTAATTATCTACATACTACACAGACCATGGATACAGACCATTCTGTTAAACTAATTATCTACATACTACACAGACCATGGATACAGACCATTCTGTTAAACTAATTATCTACATACTACACAGACCATGGATACAGACCATTCTGTTAAACTAATTAGCTACATACTACACAGACCATGGATACAGACCATTCTGTTAAACTAATTATCTACATACTACACAGACCATGGATACAGACCATTATGTTAAACTAATTATCTACATACTACACAGACCATGGATACAGACCATTCTGTTAAACTAATTATCTACATACTACACAGACCATGGATACAGACCATTCTGTTAAACTAATTATCTACATACTACACAGACCATGGATACAGACCATTCTGTTAAACTAATTATCTACATACTACACAGACCATGGATACAGACCATTCTGTTAAACTAATTAGCTACATACTACACAGACCATGGATACAGACCATTCTGTTAAACTAATTATCTACATACTACACAGACCATGGATACAGACCATTCTGTTAAACTAATTAGCTACATACTACACAGACCATGGATACAGACCATTCTGTTAAACTAATTATCTACATACTACACAGACCATGGATACAGACCATTCTGTTAAACTAATTATCTACATACTACACAGACCATGGATACAGACCATTATGTTAAACGAATTATCTACATACTACACAGACCATGGATACAGACCATTCTGTTAAACTAATTATCTACATACTACACAGACCATGGATACAGACCATTCTGTTAAACTAATTAGCTACATACTACACAGACCATGGATACAGACTATTCTGTTAAACTAATTATCTACATACTACACAGACCATGGATACAGACCATTCTGTTAAACTAATTAGCTACATACTACTCTTCCGCTTCAGTCAGAACTTGCTGAAAAGTTAGCTGCAGTAGGTAGTAGGGCTTTCCTGTTACTTCAGTTGTTTAGTTGGCTAAGATTAAACTGTTGTCTATTGATTTATCACTTAGTTACTGATAACTCATTTAATTACTCAACAGTGTAATTGTATTATTGTGTAATAGGTAGTATGCAATCCGATCTCCCGCTCAAATTCTGGTGAAGATCACTAATATTCATAAATCGAAGAAGTATAAGCGAACCCTGAGCCCTAACCACAGCAGCGTCTCAGTGTCTCTGTGATATTACCTTATGAGAGTATTACATCAGCTAAATCCTCTGCACCAATAAATCCATCTTGTGAAAGCTAAATTAAGTGATTTCTCCTTTTGACAAAGAAATAAAATGAATTAGGCTTCACGGTATCAAAGCCCTCCCCATTGCAAGAGCTGGCGGATCATCTTGATTGTAGTTAGTCACTAATCTAGCTCAGAATTAAAGGTTAAAATCAGTAGTTTTTATGTTGCAGTTGTAAAATCCACAAACCATGGAGACACAGACCATGGAGACACAGACTATGGAGACACAGATCATGGAGACACAGATCATCGATACAGACCATGGAGACACAGACCACTGAGATACAGACCACTGAGATACAGACCATGGACACAGTTCATGGAGACACAGTCCATGGAGACACCGACCATGGAGATACAGACCATGGACACAGACCATGGAAACACAGATCATGGAGACACAGACCATGGAGACACAGATCATGGAGACACAGACCATGGAGACACAGATCATGGAGACACAGACCATGGAGATACAGACCATGGAGACACAGACCATGGAGACACAGACCACGGAGACACAGACCATGGAGACACAGACCATGGAGACACAGATCACGGAAACAGATCATGGACACAGACCATGGATACAGGCAATGGAGACACAGACCATGGAGATACAGACCATGGAGATACAGACCATGGAGACACAGACCACGGAGACACAGACCATGGAGACACAGACCATGGAGACACAGATCACGGAAACAGATCATGGACACAGACCATGGATACAGGCTATGGAGACACAGACCATGGATCCACAGACCATGGAGACACAGACCATGGACACATACCATGTAAACACAGACCTTGGATACAGACCATTGAGACAGAAAATTGATTTAGGGAGAAAGGGGGATACCTAGTCAGTTGTACAACTGAAAGCCTTCAACTGAAATGTGTCTTCTGCATTTAACCTGAATCAGAGAGGCGCAGGGGGCTGCCTCAATCGACATCCACGCCACCCGGGAAACAGTGGTTTAACTGCCAGCTCGGGGATTCGATCCAGCAACCTTTCGGCTACTGGCCGAATGCTCTAAACATGGAGACACTGACCATGGAGACAGACCATGGATTTACAGACCATGGAGACTGACCATGGAGACAGACCATGGATTTACAGACCACGAAGACTGACCATGGAGACAGACCATGGATTTACAGACCACGAAGACTGACCATGGAGACAGACCATGGATTTACAGATCACGAAGACAGACCATGGACACAGACCATGGATGTACATACCATTGAGACAGACCATGAATTTACAGACCATGGATACAGACTATTGACACATGTACCATGTAGACAGAACATGGAGACACAGACCATGGATACAGATCATGGAGACACAGACCATGGAGATAGATCATAGAGACGCAGACCATGGAGACAGACCATGGATACAGACCATGGATATCTACACTATAATGTGTGAGTAGTGGGAGAAGCAGTTCCCTTTGTGTTGTAGATAAGTGTATATGAGAGACACGGGGCCAAACATAACTAATTAGGAGGATTATATGGAATTAGAATGTGAGGCGGAAGCAGCAGGATTGTAATGTAAAAAAAATCAATCAATAAGGGGGAGATGGTGAAATCCAGCCCTCTTAACATTAACAATTACTGTGATTAACAATGATACTCACAACTCATTTTTCATTACAGAGGATAGGAGATAAGCTTGTTTATATAGACTAGCTTTTCAACCAATGAGTAATTTATCATGGCTAGGCCCATGAAAGCACATAACAGCCCACAGCAATTAAAATCTTCCCTATGACCTTGTGACAACCAAGGACCTGAGAGTCTCCAGGAAACTGCCTGCCGTTCTATCTTCATGGAAAGAGAGGAGGCAGTATGATAGTTAAACACTTCCTGCTAGATATTCCTGCACACATAGACACTAAGGAATGAATGTACCACTTGGAAATACTGCATTTACTATACCTGGATATGATGTTTATCTGATCAGACAAATATCATTCACTTTACCTGGATATAGCATTGATCTGATCAGACAAATATGAGCATTATTGCATCCTGAAAGACGGACCGGTGTGAACATGGAAACAAAGGGATGTGCGTTACTACAGTTATGTGGTTGGGTTTCTGAGTGGGGTCTATGCACCTGATTCTATACACCTGAGTTTATAGAGTCTAGACCTATCTAAACACCTGAGTCTGTAGTCTATACACCTGAGTCTAGAGAGTCTATACACCTGAGTTTATAGTGTCTACAGCTGAGTCTACAGAGCTGAGTCTATAGAATATATACACCTGAGTCTATACACCTGAGTCTCTAGAGTCTACCTATGGGTCTATAGTCTACACTTGATTCTAGAGAGCTGAGACCATAGTCTATACAGCTGAGTCTATAGAGTATACACCTGAATATAGAGAGCTGAGTCTGTAGAGTCTATACACCTGAGTCTATACACCTGATTCTATAAACTATATGCACCTGAGACAAGAGAGCTGAGTCTATAGAGTCTGTACACCTGAGTCTATAGTGTCTATACACCTGAGTATATAGAGTTTATGCACATGGGTCTATAGTCTACACTTGATTCTAGAGAGCTGAGACTATAGTCTATACAGCTGAGTCTATAGTCTATACAGCTGAGTCTATAGAGTATACACCTGAATATAGAGAGCTGAGTCTGTAGAGTCTATACACCTGAGTCTATAGACTATATGCACCTGAGTCTAGAGAGCTGAGTCTATAGAGTCTAGACACCTGAGTCTATAGTCTATACACCTGAGTCTATACACCTGAGTTTAGAGACTTGAGTCTATACATCTGAGTCAACACACCTGAGTCCATAGACAATATGCACCTGAGTCTAGAGAGCTGAGTCTATAGAGTCTATACACCTGAGTCTAGAGAGTTGATACACCAGAGTATATAGAGTCTATGCACTTGCGTCTAGAGAGCTGAGTCTAGAGAGTCTATACACCTGAGTCTATAGAGTCGACACCTGAGGCTAGAAGGCTGAGTCTATAGAGTCTACACCTGAGTATATACACCTGAGTCTAGAGAGCTGAGTCTATAGTCTACACCTGAGTCTAGAGAGCTGAGTCTATAGTCCACACCTGAGTCTATATACCTGAGTCTAGAGAGTCTATGTACCTGAATCTATAGTTTATACCCTGAGTCTATACACCTGTGTCTAGAGAGTCTATACACCTGGGTCTATATACCTGAGTCCATCGTCTATACACCTGAGTCTAGAGAGTCTATAAATCTGTGTTTATATCAAATCAAATTGTATTGGTCAAATACACATGGTTAGCAGATGTTAATGTGAGTCTAGCGAAATGCTTGTGCCTCTAGTTCCGACAGTGCAGTAATATCTAACAAGTAATCTAACAATTCTACACAACTACCTAATACACACAAATATAAAGGGATGGAATAAGAATATTTGCATATGAATATGTGGATGAGTGATGGCCAAGCGGCATAGGCAAGATGCAATAGATGGTAAAAGATACAGTATATACTGTACATATGAGATGAGTAATGTAATATATGTAGACATTATTAAAGTGGCATTGTTTAAAGTGACTAGTGATCCATTTATTAAAGTGGCCAATGATTTGAGTCTGTAAGTCGGCAGCAGCCTCTCTGAGTTAGTGATTGCTGTTTAACAGTCTGATGGCCTTGAGATAGAAGCTGTTTTTCAGTCTCTCGGTCCTAGCTTTGATGCACCTGTACTGACCTCGCCTTCTGGATGGTAACGGGGTGAACAGGCAGTGCCTCGGTGGTTGTTGTCCTTGATGATCTTTTTGGCCTTCCTGTGACATCGGGTGCTGTCGGTGTCCTGGAGGGCAGGTAGTTTACCCCCGGTGATGCGTTGTGCAGACAGCACCACCCTCTGGAGAACCTTACAGTTGAGGGCGGTGCAGTTGCCATTACAGGCAGTGCCATACAGCCTGACAGGATGCTCTCGATTGTGCAAATCAAATCAAATCAAATTGTATTGGTCACATACACATGGTTAGCAGATGTTAATGTGAGTGTAGCACAATGCTTGTGCTTCTAGTTCCGACCGTGCAGTAATATCTAACAAGTAATCTAACAATTTCACAACAACTACCTTATACACACAAGTGTAAAGGAATGAATAAGAATATGTACAAATAAATATATGGATGAGCGATGGCCAAACGGCATAGACAAGACGCAGTAGATGGTATAGAGTACAGTATATACATATGAGATGAGTAATGGAGGGGATGTAAACATTATCTAAAGTGGCATTGTTTAAAGTTGTCACGACTTCCACCGAAGGTGGTTCCTCTCCTAGTTCGTGCGGTGCTCGGCGGTTGGCGTCGCCGGCCTACTAGCTATCACCGATCCATTTTTCTTTTTCCGTTTGTTTTGTCTTTGGTTCATTCACACCTGGTTTTCATTTGCTTTAATTTCTGTGTGTATATTTACCCCTGTTTCTCGCTTAGGTTTGTGTGGGATTATTTTCATGTTGCTCGTTGAGGTTTGCCTTAGTTTATTCACCTTGTGTACAGTGTTGTAGGGAAAGTAAGGAGCGTTGTTTTTTCTCCTTCCGTGAGTGACCGTGTGTTCCCATGTCTTGGGCGTTTATTGGTAATATACCTGACCCATTTTGGACTTGCCTATAAAGACGCTACAAAAGTGACTAGTGATACATTTATTACATCCAATTTTTAATTATTAAAGTGGCTAGAGATTTGAGTCAGTATGTTGCTAGCAGCCACTCAATGTTAGTGATGGCTGTTTAACAGTCTGATGGTGTCACGAACCTCGCTGAAGAGGGTGCCTCTTCCTGTTCGGGCGGGGCTTGGCGGTCGTCGTCACCGGCCTATTAGCTGCCATCAATTCTTTTTCCGTTTGTGTTTGTTATTGGTTAATTGGGTACACCTGTTTTGTATTAGGGTTTGTTTGTGGGGTATTTAAGGGAACTAGGCCTGCTGGGTATTTTGTGCGGGCTTGTTTATTGTTACTCTGTGTTTGATGGTGTATTTGGTTTTCGTATCTTTATTTATCCGGTCTATTTTGTCCTGTTGTTTTTGGACTGGCAACTTATACGCCCTGTGTGTTGGCGTCATCGTTTTGGTTGCACCGGTGAATACATTTTGATAAACGACAGAACCCTGCTCTCTGCGCCTGATTCCACCCACCACTCATAGTTATTCGTAACAGAAGCCCGCACCAAAGAAATGGAGTCAGCAGGAGCAGCGACCACCCCTCTCCCCACTATGGAGGAGCGCGTCCATCACCACACAGCTGTCCTCCATCGGATTGGTACGGCGATGGATCAGATGATGGAGAGGATGGAACGATGGGAAAGGAGTGGTCTACCGACGTCTATCTCAGCTCTCCCACTGCCGACACCACCTACACCACCTGCATCGTCCTCTGGGTCCGGCGCACTGCGTCTCACTCCCCCGAGGGAGTACGAGGGAGCAGCGGCTGGGTGCCAGGGACATTTGCTCCAGCTAGAGCTCTAGCTGGCTACCGTGCGTCCGGCTCCCTCGGGTGAGGAGAGTGTGAGCCTCCTCGTCTCCTGTTTAACGGGCAGGGCCCTGGACTGGGCTAACGCGGTCTGGAACAGTCCAGACTCGGCTCGGGACAACTACCTGGAGTTCACCCGCCGTTTCAGAGCTGTGTTCGATCATCCACCAGAGGGTAAAGCGGCGGGTGAGCAACTGTTCCACCTCAGACAGGAGATGAGGAGTGCGCAGGACTTCGCGTTGGAGTTTAGGACCCTAGCTGCTGGTGCTGGGTGGAATGACAGGGCCCTGATGGATCATTACCGGTGTAGTCTCCGGGAGGACGTCCGCCGGGAGCTAGCTTGCAGAGACACAACTCTCTCCCTGGATGAACTTATAGACATGTCTATTCGATTGGACAACCTGCTGGCTGCCCGCGGGCGTTCGGAAGGGGTCCTGTTAATTCCACCCTCCAGCTCTCCCACTCCCACTCTGATGGAGTTGGGAGGAGCTGCATCTAGGGGAACCAGAGGGGGCTCCTCCTGCTCCTATTGTGGACGTAGAGGACACACTTCGGACCGGTGTTGGAGGAGTCCCTCTGGGAGTCGAGATGGTCGGCAGAACACTCCTCGGCCACCCCAGGTGAGTAAGCACCAAACTCACTCAGAGCTCCTTGTTGGTCACATGTTTTTGTTAATTTTTTTTCCTGCGTTTTTCCCCTCTCTTCAGCATAAGGCGCTAGTCGATTCAGGCGCAGCTGGGAGTTTTATGGATCGTGGACTCGCCCGTAAATTGGGTATTCCGTTAGTGCCGATAGACCCACCTGTCCCCGTGCACTCCTTAGATAGCCGACCGTTAGGGTCAGGGCTGGTCAGGGAGGCCACGATTCCGCTGGACATGGTAACGCAGGGGAATCATAGGGAGAGGATCAGTTTCTACCTTATTAATTCACCTGGGTTCCCGGTGGTATTGGCGGTTCCCTGGCTGGCTATTCACAATCCCGTTATTTCCTGGAAACAGGGGGCTCTTAAGGGGTGGTCAGACGAGTGTTCGGAGAGGTGTATAGGAGTTTCCATCGGTGCCACGACGGTGGAGAGTCCAGACCAGGTTTCCACCGTGCACATTCCCCCAGAATATGCCGATTTGGCTATCGCTTTTAGTAAGAAGAAAGCGACCAAATTACCACCTCATCGACGGTGGGATTGCGTGATAAACCTCCTGGAGAACGCTGCACTTCCCCGGAGTCATGTGTACCCACTGTCACAGGAGGAGACGTTGGCTATGGAAACATATGTCACGGAAGCTCTGAGACAGGGGTACATTCGGCCCTCCATGTCACCCGTCTCCTCGAGTTTCTTTTTTGTGAGGAAAAAGGAGGGAGGTCTGCGTCCATGCATTGATTATCGAGGTCTCAATTCAATCACAGTGGGTTTTAGTTATCCGCTACCTCTTATCGCTACAGCGGTGGAATCATTCCACGGAGCGCGTTTCTTCACAAAACTGGACCTCAGGAGCGCGTATAATCTGGTGCGTATTCGGAAAGGAGACGAGTGGAAAACAGCGTTTAGTACCACATCAGGCCACTATGAGTACCGCGTCATGCCGTATGGGTTGAAGAATGCTCCAGCCGTCTTCCAATCCTTTGTAGATGAGATTCTCAGGGACTTGCACGGGCAGGGTGTGGTAGTCTATATTGATGACATCTTGATTTATTCTGCCACACGCGCCGCGCATGTTTCCTTGGTGCGCAAGGTTCTTGGGCGACTGCTGGAGCATGACCTATACGTCAAGGCTGAGAAATGTGTGTTCTCCAAACCAGCCGTTTCCTTCCTGGGTTATCGCATTTCCAGCTCGGGGATGATGATGGAGTGTGACCGCGTTAATGCCGTGGGTAATTGGCCGACTCCGACCACGGTAAAGGAGGTGCAGCGGTTTTTAGGGTTTGCCAATTACTACCAGAGGTTTATCCGGGGTTTTGGCCAAGTAGCGGCGCCCATTACCTCACTGCTGAAGGGGGGACTGGTGTGTCTGCGGTGGTCAGCAGAGGCTGATGGAGCCTTCAACCAGTTGAAGGTACTATTCACTGGAGCTCCCGTGTTGGCACATCCGGACCCTTCGTTAGCATTCATAGTGGAGGTGGATGCGTCCGAGGCTGGGGTTGGGGCCGTGCTGTCTCAGCGTTCGGGCACGCCACCGAAGCTCCGTCCCTGCACTTTCTTTTCTAAGAAGCTGGGTCCGGCGGAGCGGAACTATGATGTGGGGGATCGGGAGTTACTAGCTATGGTAAAGGCCCTGAAGGTGTGGAGACACTGGCTAGAGGGGGCTAAACACCCTTTTCTCATCTGGACTGACCACCGTAATCTGGAGTATATTCAGGAAGCGAGGAGACTGAATCCGCGTCAGGCTAGGTGGGCCATGTTTTTTACACGTTTTAGATTTACAATCTCTTACAGACCAGGTTCCCTCAACACTAAGGCCGACGCACTGTCCCGTCTCTATGACACCGAGGACCGGTCCATCGAACCCACTCCCATCCTTCCAGCCTCTCGGCTGGTGGCCCCAGTGGTATGGGAGGTGGACGCGGACATCGAGCGGGCGTTGAGGGTTGAACCTGCGCCTATACAGTGTCCGACTGGTAGAAGTTGCGTACCGCTTGGTGTCCGTGATAAATTGATTCGGTGGGCTCACACACTACCGTCTGCGGGTCATCCGGGGATTGATAGGACGGTGCGGGGTCTTAGGGGGAAATACTGGTGGCCTACTTTAGCTAGGGATGTGAGGATCTATGTCTCCTCCTGTTCGGTATGCGCCCAGAGTAAGGCTCCTAGGCACCTTCCTAGAGGGAAGTTACAGCCCCTCCCGGTTCCACAATGGCCATGGTCCCATCTTTCGGTGGATTTTCTTAATGATCGTCCTCCATCTCAGGGAAAGACTACCGTTCTGGTCGTTGTGGATCAGTTCTCTAAGTCCTGCCGTCTCCTCCCATTGCCTGGTCTTCCCACGGCCCTACAGACTGCAGAGGCTCTATTTACCTACGTCTTCCGGCACTATGGGGTTCCAGAGGATATAGTCTCCGATCGGGGTCCCCAGTTCACGTCCCGGGTTTGGAAGGCGTTTATGGAGCGTCTGGGGATCTCGGTCAGCCTTACCTCTGGTTATCACCCCGAAATTAATGGGCAGGTGGAGAGATTAAACCAGGAAGTGGGTAGGTTTCTGAGGTCGTATTGCCAGGATCGGCCAGGAGAATGGGCGAGGTACGTCCCGTGGGCAGAATTGGCCCAGAACTCTCTTCGGCATTCGTCCACAAATATGTCGCCATTTGAATGCGTACTGGGCTACCAGCCGGTCCTGGCTCCGTGGCATCAGAGTCAGACCGAGGCTCCTGCGGTGGAGGAGTGGGTACAGCGCTCTAGAGAGACCTGGCAGGCAGTCCAGGCTTCTCTCAGGCAGGCCAGTGAACGGCAGAAGAGAGTCGCTGACCGCCACCGCAGTGAGGCCCCGGTGTTCGCACCAGGGGACAGGGTCTGGCTCTCGACCCGAAACCTGCCCCTCCGCCTGCCCTGCCGGAAGCTGGGGCCGCAGTGTGTGGGGCCATTTAAAGTCCTGAGGAGGATAAACGAGGTTTGTTATAGATTGCAACTTCCCTCTTATTATCGTTATCGTTTCATGTGTCTCTCCTCAGGCCGGTGGTAGCTGGTCCCTCTGGACATCGAGGGGTCCCCGGCGTACACAGTACGAGCTATTCTGGACTCGAGACGCCGGGTGAGGGGCCTGCAGTACCTCGTGGACTGGGAGGGGTACGGTCCGGAGGAGAGGTGCTGGGTACCGGGGAGGGACATTTTAGATCCTTCCCTCTTGAGGGATTTCCACCGCCTTCACCCGGATCGCCCCGCGCCTCGTCCTCCGGGTCGTCCTCGAGGCCGGGGTCGGCGCGCTGCGGGAGCCGCCCGTCAGGGGGGGGGGTACTGTCACGAACCTCGCTGAAGAGGGTGCCTCTTCCTGTTCGGGCGGGGCTCGGCGGTCGTCGTCACCGGCCTATTAGCTGCCATCGATTCTTTTTCCGTTTGTGTTTGTTATTGGTTAATTGGGTACACCTGTTTTGTATTAGGGTTTGTTTGTAGGGTATTTAAGGGCACTAGGCCTGCTGGGTATTTTGTGCGGGCTTGTTTATTGTTACTCTGTGTGTGATGGTGTATTTGCTTTTCGTGTTCTTTATTTATCCGGTCTATTTTGTCCTGTTGTTTTTGGACTGGCAACTTATATGCCTTGTGTGTTGGCGTCATCGTTTTGGTTGCACCGGTGAATAAATTTTTATAAACGACAGAACCCTACTCTCTGCGCCTGATTCCACCCACCACTCATAGTTATTCGTAACAGATGGCCTTGAGATAGAAGCTGTTTTTCAGTCTCTCGGTCCCAGCTTTGATGCACCTGTACTGACCTCGCCTTCTGGATGGTAACAGGGTGAACAGGCAGTGGCTCGGGTGGTTCTTGTCCTTGATGATCTTTTTGGCCTTCCTGTGACATCGGGTCGTGTAGGTGTCCTACAGGGCAGGTAGTTTGCCCCCGGTGATGCGTTGTGCAGACCTCACTACCCTCTGGAGAGCTTTACAGTTGTGGGCGGAGCAATTGCCGTACCAGGCGGTGATACAGCCCGACAGGATGCTCTCGATTGTGCATCTGTAAATGTTTATGAGTGTTTTGGTGACAAGCCAAATTTCTTCAGCCTCCTGAGGTTGAAGAGGTACTATTGCGCCTTCTTCACAACGCTGTCTGTGTGGGTGGACCATTTCAGTTTGTCCGTGATGTGTACGCCGAGGAACTTAAAACTTAAAACTGTCCCATCGATGTGGATAGGGGAGTGCTCCCTCTGCTGTTTCCTGAAGTCCACTATCATCTCCTTTGTTTTGTTGACGTTGAGTGTGAGGTTATTTTCCTGACATCACACTCCGAGGGCCCTCACCTCCTCCCTGTAGGCCGTCTCGTCGTTGTTGGTAATCAAGCCTACCACTGTAGTGTCGTCTGCAAACTTGATGATTGTGTTGGAGGCGTGCATGGCCACACAGTCATGGGTGAACAGTGAGTACAGGAGAGGGCTGAGAACGCACCCTTGTGGGGCCCCAGTGTTGAGGATCAGTGGGGGGGAGATGTTGTTTCCTACCCTCACCACCTGGGGGCAGCCGTCAGAATGTCCAGGACCCAGTTGTACAGGGTGGGGTCAAGACCCAGGGTCTCGAGCTTAATGACGAGTTTGGAGGGTACTATGGTGTTAAATGCTGAGCTGTAATCGATGAACAGCATTCCTACATAGGTATTCATCTTGTCCAGATGGGATAGGGCAGTGTGCAGTGTGATTGCGATTGCGTCGTCTGTGGACCTATTGGGGCGGTAAGTAAATTGGAGTGGGTCTATGGTGTCAGGTAGGGTGGGGTTGATACGATCCTTGACTAGTCTCTCAAAGCACCTTCATGATGACGGAAGTTTAGCTCAGTTACCTTAGCTTTCTTGGAAACAGGAACAAGTGTGGCCGTCTTGAAGCATGTGGGAACAGCAGACTGGGATAAGGCTTGAATGAACATGTCCGTAAACATACCAGCCAGCTGGTCTGCGCATGCTCTGAGGACGCAGCTAGGGATGCCGTCTGGGCCGGAAGCCATGCGAGGGTTAACACGTTTAAATGTTTTACTCATGTTGGCTGCGGTGAAGGAGAGCCCGCTGGTTTTGGTAGCGGGCCGTGTCAGGGTCACTGTAATGTCCTCAAAAGTTTGTCAGGGTTTTAGGTGACAAGCCAAATTTCTTCAGCCTCCTGAGGTTGAAGAGGCGCTTCTGCTCCTTCTTCACCACACTGTCTGTGTGGGTGGACCATTTCAGTTTGTCCGTGATGTGTACACCAAGGAACTTAAAAAACTTTTAACCTTCTCCACTACTGTCCTGTCAATGTGGATAGGGAGGGTGCTCTCTCGGCTGTTTCCTAAAGTCCACGATCATCTCCTTTGTTTTGTTGACGTTGAGTGAGAGGTTGTTTCCTGACACCACACTCCGAGAGCCCTCACCTCCTCCCTGTAGGCTGTCTCGTCGTTGTTGGTAATCAAGCCCACGACTGTTGTGTCATCTGCAAACGTGATGACTGAGTTGGAGGTGTGCATGGCCACGCAGTCATGGGTGAACAGGGAGTGCAGGAGGGGGCTGAGCATGCACCCTTGTGGGGATCAGCGAAGTGGAGATATTGTTTCCTAACTTCACTACCTGGGGGCGACCCGTCAGGAAGTCCAGGACCCAATTGCACATGGCTCACATGAATGCTGAGCTGTAGTCAATGAACAGCATTCCTACATAGGTATTCCTCTTGTCCAGATGGGATAGGGCAGTGTGCAGTGTGATGGCGATTGCATCGTCTGTGGACCTATTGGGGCGGTATGCAAACCGAAGTGTGTCTAGGGTGGCAGGTAATATGGTGATATGATCCTTAACTAGTCTCTCAAAGCACTTCATGATGACAGAAGTGAGTTCTACAGGGCGACAGTCATTTAGTTCAGTTATCTTTGCCTTCTTGGTCTATAGTCTATACATCTGAATCTATAGTCTATACACCTGAGTCTATAGATTCAATATACCTGAGTCTATACAGCTCCTGAGCTTAGAATATTGTTTTATCATGGTATGAGGTCATAGACCACCATGTGAGAACTGTAGTCTTCTCAAGTTGATTATTGGAGCTTGTTTAATGACATCATACACCATTGGATTAGATAGAACAAGTGTCCCATTACAACTTAATTGTTCATTTGGAAACCTTTTTACCAAATGATGATTGACTCCTTCACTTTTAAACATCAGAAATGATAATGCAGTGTTTTATAATCAGTCAATTAGAAATAAATAACATGTTAACAGAGCGAGAGCCCAGGCACAAAGGCCTAGCCTTCCCTACTTTGGATTTCATTACAGGCAGTCTCCACCGGAAAAGTAATGAGCCATAAAATGTAATTCAGAAATGATATTACCAAAAAATTATAGAGCGAGATAGCAGCCACAAAGGGGCCAGCAGCCACAAAGGGGCCGCAGCCACAAAGGGACCAAACCCTGGGAGCTCGTTTTACACTCTGGCTTGATGCAATTCTATTGATCTCACTACAATCACTTAAAATCACAGAGGATAAGGCTTCCTGCTCTTCTTTCCCCTCTCTCTCCCCTCCCTCCCATTCTCTCTCTCTCTCTCTCTCTCCCTCTCCCTCTCCCTCTCTCACTCTCTCTCTCGCTCTCTCTCTCTCTCTCACGCTCTCTATTTTCTCTCTCTCTCTCACGCTCTCTATTTACTCTCTCTCTCTCATGCTCTCTATTTTTTTTTCTCTCTCTCTCTCTCTCTCTCTCTCTCTCTCTCACGCTCTCTATTTTCTCTCTCTCTCATGCTCTCTATTTTTCTCTCTCTCTCTCTCTCTTTCTCTCTCTCTCTCTCTCTCTCTCTCTCTCTCTTTCTCTCTCTCTCTCTCTCTCTCTCTCTCTCTCTCTCTCTCTCTCTCTCTCTCTCTCTCTCTCTCTCTCTCTCTCTCTCCCTCTCTTGCAAACATGCTCAGGTACTTATAGTGCTGAATTGACCAATGCATCTCTGTGTAATTACAGGGATTTCCTTATCTCCCCCTATTTGCTGAAGCCAACCTGCAGAAGAAAAGGGGCCCTAAGATGTACTCCTATTAGAGCTCCCATGTTAAAAAGAAAAAGAGGGAGAGTAGCATATTGTAGTCTAATATTCACATCTCAGATTCTACTGTAATATATTATTCAATGCTATTACATTGTAACCTCTTTCAGAGATACGGAATCGTATGTTCTGTCATACCTTACTCTTTTCCAAAGTATAACGCTTATGCTTATTATGCTCATGTTAAATGCAGAATGTTCTAAAATGTATCTTCGAAAAATGTGTTATAATTCAGATGATAAAAGGAAATATTATGAAACCCATAGTGAAAGTACCTTTTGATGTCCTCTTTTTTGTGCTATGTTATCCATTGTAGCAGAAATGATCATTTTCTCTCTTTACAAGTGTTTTTAGTTGTATTTGGAGCGGCTGGACAGTTAAACCCACTTTCTGAAAGCATTTAGGAGCAATCGCTGTTTGAGATAAATCTCCTGAAACAGAAGACACATGAGAGGCCGGGTTACTTTAGAACAACTTTGGAGTCAACAGCAATTTCAGATTAATTTCACAGATTAACGCTTCAGAACATGTGTAGAAAATAAGAAACCAGGGTTAACGTCGTCACAAGAAGCCAGGGTTAACGTCGTCACAAGAAGGCAGGGTTAACGTCGTCATCCACTGGAGCCTGTCAGCATTTAGGCAGCTTTGTGTGAGATTGCGCAAGCATATTAACCCTATGCTTACATACAGTATCTGTGAAATCATGCATGCCAAGAGCGACATCAGGGTGCTAGTGTGTAGCAGCTGACACTCTTTTCAGTCAACATTGCAGTAGGAGAAAAATGTTCAGCACATTCTCTATTCTTCTGACTTAACTGGTTATAATATTCACTACCATGTTCTGATGATTTTGGTTTCCTTTCACATTAGTGTCACAGTGGTCACAGTTGTGGTGTGTAACACCCACATACCCTGCAAACACTTAATGCACAGAAAATAAATAGATTGATTAAACCCTGAGTCTAAAGGGGGGGGGGGGGGGGGCGCTGGGGGGCTAAACTCCAGTGATGACTTGGGGGAGGCGTATTCATTTCTGCATTTCAGGGAGGCGTGGGGAGGGAGGCGGAGGCTGACCCCTGGAAATGAGACGGATGCAGTGGGGCCCTGCTATCGCCAGGCAGCCGGCCACCAGTTCCCCTTATCAGCAGAGTGGTCTCATTTGTTATTTCTGCTAGAGATATCCTCCCCCCACCCCCAGCTCCCCCCTCCCCCATATACTGCCCTACTCCCTCCACCGACCAGCCACAGAGCCCCCGGCAGGACTAATGAAAGACTCCTCGCAGGAAGGTGGCTGTCGCGACCCTAAACAGATTAGGCGAAAAACGTCATTTCTACTACATACTGTATGTCATTTCATAATTGATTCAGAGAAGTTGTATCCATAATAAGGCTGACACCTGAGAAATATGGGGACCATTAAAAAGGTGTGTGTCACTGATTAGGATTATTATCCCTGTAAGGGCGCTTGGAATCCTCATTTTTGTGGGATATTGTTACTTGGTTTTCACTTTTCTGTTCTTTGACTTGCTAAATTAAATTTTGCCAACCCAGGAAGGCAATAGCAAATCAGTTACCAGTAGGAATCCGTGCTCATTCATTTAAAAGACATCTGGGATTATCTATAATTCCCAGAATGAAAGGGCTGCAGCAGTCATGTATGCATATATTTGGTGTAGCCCACTAACAGCTGGATAGGTAATCCAGGGTAAGTACCTAACTCAAGGTCATATATTTGGTGTAGTCCACTAACAGCTGGATAGGTAATCCAGGGTAAGTACCTAACTCAAGTACATATATTTGGTGTAGTCCACTAACAGCTGGATAGGTAATCCAGGGTAAGTACCTAACTCAAGTACATATATTTGGTGTGGTCCACTAACAGCTGGATAGGTAATCCAGGGTAAGTACCTAACTCAAGTACATATATTTGGTGTAGTCCACTAACAGCTGGATAGGTAATCCAGGGTAAGTACCTAACTCAAGTACATATATTTGGTGTAGTCCACTAACAGCTGGATAGGTAATCCAGGGTAAGTACCTAACTCAAGTACATATATTTGGTGTAGTCCACTAACAGCTGGATAGGTAATCCAGGGTAAGTACCTAACTCAAGTACATATATTTGGTGTAGTCCACTAACAGCTGGATAGGTAATCCAGGGTAAATACCTAACTCAAGTACATATATTTGGTGTAGTCCACTAACAGCTGGATAGGTAATCCAGGGTAAGTACCTAACTCAAGTACAACACACATTACATCACTGGGGATTTGAACCAGTAACCTTTTGGTTAATACTACATTCCCACTATAATACTCATGTGTTCTAATTACACTGCTAACAGGATTAGTGCTAATAGCACTTAACGCATAATGATTCATTGTCTTAACGCCCGGACCAACTCTACTCTCATTTTTCCTAAGCAGGTGGCGCTCTCCCTATTCTCCCTTTTCCTGTATAATGTCCCCCCCCCACACCCCCCCACCACACATGCCTGAGGGGAAGTGCTTCAGAAGCAAATTTACCAAATTAAGTCAACAAAAATGAACACATTTACAGGTCTATTAATTGATAACAGCTAATGAATGGAAAGATAAAACCTATATGGTGTGTCACAAACATTGTGTACTGACAACCCAGGCCGGTGGCCTGAGGGGTATTGTGTTTGACCTTACTATGGCCTGGCTGAAAACCTTGCCATTGCGAAATAAATTACTTAGAGTAGATGAACATGTTACAATCACTTCTGAATCTTACGGAGAGCGTATATCTGTCCAGAATGTTCATTTGATAAATTACAGTGAGGGTTATTTGGGTGGGAATAAAAGATTCCCACCTACTGCCTCAAATGAATAAAACAGCCAAAAAGAGGATGATATTAGAGAGGATAACAATGACTTTCAGATTGTAGTAGCGCCGTATGTAGCGCCGTATTCAT
This sequence comes from Oncorhynchus kisutch, assembly GCF_002021735.2. Lineage (NCBI taxonomy): Eukaryota > Metazoa > Chordata > Actinopteri > Salmoniformes > Salmonidae > Oncorhynchus > Oncorhynchus kisutch. The sequence goes on from NC_034188.2 coordinate 20,085,934, forward strand.
AAAATGTAGATGAGGTAGAACAAAAGTTCATTTGTCAGGTTCTCTGTGTGTAGGTATTCTGCTCTTCCATTCAACTGAAATGCATTAAATCTCTACCCCTCGCCTCAAGTGGAACGGTGTTTAAATTAATTCACTCAAATGATGACCTCTCTGTACAAAGAGGAATCCTAAAATGGACTGATCCCAGTCTGTACCTTCCACATCTACTGTACTCTACTCCCCCATGATCCCAGTTAATAACATGATCCCAGTTAATAGCAGGCTCCCAGTTAATAACATGATCCCAGTTAATAGCAGGCTCCCAGTTAATAACAGGATCACAATTAATAACAGGATCACAGTTAATAACATGATCCTGGTTAATAACATAATCCCGGTTAAAAACATGATCCCAGTTAATAATATGATCCCCAGTTAATAACACAATCCCCGTTAATAACACAATCCCCGTTAATAACACGATCCCAGTTAATAGCATGATCCCAGTTAATACCATGATCCCAGTTAATAACATGATCCCAGTTAATAACATGATCAAAGTTAATAACATGATCCAGTTAATAACACGATCACAGTTAGTAACACGATCACAGTTAATAATGATCACAGTTAATAACACAATCACAGTTAATAATGATCACAGTTAATAACATGACCACAGTTAATAACATGACCACAGTTAATAATGATCACAGTTAATAACATGATCACAGTTAGTAACACGATCACAGTTAATAATGATCACAGTTAATAACACAATCACAGTTAATAATGATCACAGTTAATAACACAATCACAGTTAATAATGATCACAGTTAATAACACAATCACAGTTAATAATGATCACAGTTAATAACACGATCACAGTTAATAATGATCACAGTTAATAACATGATCACAGTTAATAACATGACCACAGTTTATAACATGAGCACAGTTGATAGCATGATCACAGTTAATAACCTAGAATAAAAGGCACTTCTAAAAGGCAAAATAAAACTCTGAAATGATCAATGGCTACTCTTCTAAGAGAGTATAGATGTCAATTGAATAATTATTTTCAAGGCTTTCAAAACGGCCAAAGAGATCTAAATAACATGAAATATTTGGTCCGAATTTTAAAGCTGGAATCCATAGCAGTGAAACTGCCAAGTCCCTTAGCGATAGTACAACAACGAAGACATTACTTGAAACAATGGACACTGTCTTTTCCCTTCTGACGTCATTGCACACGCAATACAACAACAGAGTATGAACAACAACAGAGTATGAACAACATGGTTTTTTACCACGATGCTGGATACTAAAACAATAACAAATGCGCCTGGAGCAGCCAGTGCTACTGGTTTACATATTGTGGATCCCAGCTTTAAGATAAAAATCTATGTTTCTGATGAGCTTTTTGACTCTTTTTGAATCATTGAATAGTTATTTTGGAAATGTGCTGCTTGGTGTAACATGGTTTATATAGGCCTTGGAGCCCTAGTCTGTTGATTTTGCTTGAATGCAAAAGAGCAAAACAAACTGGTTAAACTTGTACAACAGAACTTTCACTTGTCTCCGTATCCTGTAAGGGTTCTCCAACAGGCCAGTGTTTCCACTGTCTGCCCCCTGTAGTGCTGCTTAGTCCCTCTGATACCTCCAAGCTTCTACTCTCAGATTCTGACCATGAAAGAAAGCCTTCCACAAAGGAAAGGAAGAAATATATATTGAGTAGTGTCTTTTGTGTGGCCAAAGCATTTATCTTCAAATCTTAATAAACCTGGCCATCCTTTAGTCCAAATAAGTCCATTTCTACCTTTTTCTCTTTCTCTGCACTAAAGGCAAAGCTCCTGGTTTAATTATGACATATTGATTTTGTAGTAAGCCTTGTTTGGCTTAATGACATCTTTTGTTGGCCCTAATTCTGTCTTCCATTGTCTGCCCTCAGAAGCACTTAGATTTTGTCATCACCTTTTTGTGCAGCTTGAAATATATAATCTTTCTTTGGTCATCGTCAACGTCAATGGTTCCCCTCTAAATCAGACCCTGTCGCCATTTATCTTCTGTTTCCGAAAGCTTTTGCATTGATGCCAAAGCAATCCATTTCCTAAATGATGTAATTATCTGCTAGTCTTTTTTGCACATTTAAAGTTGAGGGTTTATTTTAGATCAATTCAGACCACTTTGAGTGCAAATTGCACAATTGCATTGCCTTTAGATTTCTCACAAATCCAATTGGGATTAGGGCCTTTGGAGTGGAATACCTAATGAAGCTTCGGCGAAGGATTGGTTGTCCTTCACATGTTGACTGTGAAAGAAGCTACAGTTGCACCGCAATTAGAGGGAGAATAAGTTGCAAACTGTCACCTTGGAGACGTGGCTGCCTTGTATGCCTGCAGCAAGCTGGGTCTTGGCTCAAGGTGGCAATGCGAAAGGCAATTAGTTGATTGAAAGATTTGACAGATAAACACATTTCTCCTGTCATCGCTGACTGGGCTCTTTCTGAACAAGTGATTCAATATTCCCTTGCACCATCATTAGAGCTGGTATTTGCACTGTAAGACTTAAGACCTCTATAGCTGTAGTAGCGGTAGGAGAAGACTTAAGACCTCTATAGCTGTAGTAGTGGTAGGAGAAGACTTAAGACCTCTATAGCTGTAGTAGCGGTAGGAGAAGACTTAAGACCTCTATAGCTGTAGTAGCGGTAGGAGAAGACTTAAGACCTCTATAGCTGTAGTAGCGGTAGGAGAAGACTTAAGACCTCTATAGCTGTAGTAGCGGTAGGAGAAGACTTAAGACCTCTATAGCTGTAGTAGCGGTAGGAGAAGACTTAAGACCTCTATAGCTGTAGTAGTGGTAGGAGAAGACTTAAGACCTCTATAGCTGTAGTAGTGGTAGGAGAAGACTTAAGACCTCTATAGCTGTAGGAGAAGTACATTCTCTCCGTATGCTCTAAAGTCACAAGCCTATCTCCACTTTAAAAGGTATGGCATCCTGTTTCTAGACTGTGCGGCCAACAAAAAACCTATGGTGTTACTAGTGTTACTCAACCTTCTCAAATGGAGAAAACTGAACAGACAAAGATCGGAAACCTATTGCAGAAATCGAACCGACTACATTGGGTTTAAAGGAGTCCCTCACCCAAATCCCTCTTTGACCCCACTACTTTCCCTTTCTGTTTCTGCTCCTGCCTCTGTTTATGTCCAGCCCCTATTCCCAGACTGATGGGGCCTGGCGCTGGTGTGCCTCTGGTCTCTGAGGGAGTGTCAGCCTCTAGCAGGGGGGACACAGACTGCCTGGCTGGCTGCCTGACTGGCTGGCTTGTTGGTTGACTGACTGGCTGACTGGCCGCTTGGCTGACTGGCTAGCTGGCTGGCGTCTCCATGGGGAGGGCTTAGGGAGGAGGGGGCTGGAGGCCACTAAATCAGTGCACGCTTGTCAACATCCTCGGGCCGCAGGAATTACTCAAGTGAAAATAACAAATGACTGTCATTGCAGAGCCAAAAACCTGTGATTATAATTATCACATCCCCAGTGACCTTGCATAAACTTTACTCTCTCTCCAATGGAGCATTTAAATAGCCTGTATCTACTGCCAGGGGAACCAGGAGTCTCGGGCCAGGGCCAAACCAGAGGATCACTGACTGTGTGAGGGATTGCACATGCTAGACAAGTGCACTCGTGTGTTCGTGTGTGTAAGTGTGTGAGAGAGTATGTGTTTGTGTGTGTATGTGTTTGTGTGTGAGAGAGTATGTGTTTGCGTGTGAGTGAGGGAGGGAGGGAGAGAAGGAGTGAGGGAGAGAAGGAGTTTGGGAGCTGGTTTTAGAGATAATATCTAGATAAAGAGAGGGAAAACTTGACACTCAAGCTTTTTCAAATAATGTTTCTACTGAAGAACATTATTTGTTTTTGTCACTGGAGGTTTCTTACCATAACCAGAGGAAAACAAACACATTGACATCTCTCAGCTCTCCTCTCAGCATGTCTACAATATCACGTCACAGGACCACACTCATTAAACCCCAATCTACATGACTCAGTTCAGAAACCAGGCCAAAGAGACAAAGCCCTCATTATTGTTTTTGTCAACGTGAATATTCTGCCATGATGGCAACAAAGCGTGCCAAACCTGACACCTCGATGTGACAGAGAGCTGATGTCCTCTGCCTGTCTATGGTGAGGAGTTATATATAGGGAATAGGGTGCCATTTGGGACGCAACCCTGTCCTGTCCTGTTCTGCTACATCAGGGTCCATCCTTCCCAAAACACTAATTGGAAGGGATTCCATCCATTCTCTGGCACTCACAATTATTATGCATAACTGGATGATTAGCCTTGATTAGCATTGTAGCAGCCATGTTCCCTGGGCAGGCACACTATTACTTGGCCGTGCAGGAGATCAGTACTGAGCACCCTCATTTTCCTCATCAACAGTTTTATAATCCGTTGTGCTTAGTGAGGTGCTCACTGACTTGCAGCTAGGGCTGGAAAATGCTTCTAATAACTAGAGTATGTCAAACACATAACGATAAAAAACGGTACTTTTGTTAGGACTTCAAAAAGATTCTTTGTACATTCTGTATCCATTACATTCTGCAACATTACATTCTGTATCCATTACATTCTGCAACATTACATCCTGCACCATCCAATTTGGCACCATTACATTCTGTATACATTACATTCTGTATCCATTACAATCCGCATCATTACCTTCTGTGTCAATTACATTCGGCACCATTACATTCGGAATCCATTACAAGGTGCAACTGAAAATTCTGAATCGATTACATTCTGCAACAGAAAATTCTAAACCAGTATATTCTGCACCATGACATTCTGTATCCATTACATTCTGCAACATTATATTCTGTACCATTATATTCGGCGACATTACATTTTGCATCCATTACATTCTGTATCCATTGCAATCTGTATCCATTAAATTATGCACCATTACATTCTGTATCCATTACATTCTGTATGCATTACTTTCTGCACCAGTACATTCTGCACCAGTACATTCTGCACCAGTGCATTCTGTATGAGTGTACTCTGTACCATTACATTCCGCACCATTACATTATGTATACAATACATTCTGTATCCATTACATTCTGAATCCAATATATTCCGTATCCATTACATTCTGTACCATTGCATTCTGCAACATTAAACTCTGCAATATTACATTTTGTATCAATTACATTCTATGTCTATTACATTCTGTATCCATTATAATCTGTAAGCATTACATTCTGCATCCTTACATTCTAAACCATTACGATATGTATCCATTACATACTGTACCATTACATACTGTATCCATTACATTCTGCATCATTACATTCTGTATCTATTACATATGGTACCATTACTTTATGAATCCACTACAATAAGTATCGAATACATTCTGTATCCATTACATTCTGTATCCAATATATTCTGTATCCATTACATTCTGTATCCAATATATTCTGTATCCATTACATTATGCACCATTACATTCTGTGTCACGCCCTGACCTGAGTATTCTTTGTTTTCTTTATTGTTTTGGTTAGGTCAGGGTGTGACATGGGTGATGTATGTGTTTTTGTACTGTCTAGGGGTTTTATAGGTTTATGGGGTTGTTTACCATCTAGGTGTTTATGTATGTCTATGGTTGCCTAGATTGAATCTCAATTAGAGGCAGCTGTTTATCGTTGTCTCTGATTGGGAACCATATTTCGGCAGCCATCTTCTTTGGGTATTTCGTGAGTTATTGTCTATGTCATGTTGCACGTTAGCACAGTGTTTCGTTATCAGTCATGGTCACCTTATTATTTTGTATAGTTTGTTCAGTGTACTTCGTGTTTTCCATTTAATCATTAAAATATGCATTCACACCACGCTGCGCTTTGGTCTACTCCATACGACGATCGTGACAGAATAACCCACCAACAATGGACCAAGCAGCGTGGTAACGGCCAGCAACAGCAGCGGCAAAGAATGCAGGACTCATGGACTTGGGAGGAGATTCTGGACGGAGGACCCTGGGCGCAGCCAGGGGAATATCGCCGCCCCAAAGCAGAGCTGGAGGCAGCGAAAGCAGAGAGGCGCCGGTATGAGGAGGCAGCATGGCGGCGTGGCTGGAAGCCCGTGAGGCAGCCCCAAAAATGTCTTGAGGGGGGAGGCACACAGGGAGTGTGGTGAAGCCAGGTAGGAGACCTGCTCCAACTTCCTGTGCTTACCGGAGAGAGAGAGGAACCGGGCAGGCACCGTGTTATGCGGTGGAGCGCACTGTGTCCCCTGTGTGTGTACATAGCCCAGTTCGGTACATTCCAGCTCCTCGTATCGGCCGGGCTAGAGTGGGCATCGAGCCAGGTGCCATGAAGCCGGCTCTACGCATCTGGTCTCCAGTGCGTCTCATCGGGCCGGCATACATTGCACCAGCCTTACGTATGTTGTCCCCGGTTCGCCAGCACAGCCCGGTGTGGGCTATTCCACCTCGCCGCACTGGCCTGGCTACGGGGAGCATTCAACCAGGTAAGGTTGGGCTGGCTCGGTGCTCAAGATCTCCAGTGGCTGGAAGCCCGAGAGGCAGTCTGTCCTGAGCCGCCAGAGCCGCCAGTCTGTCCTGAGCCGCCAGAGCCGCCAGGAGCCGCCAGAGTCGTCAGCCAGCCAGGAGCTGCCAGAGTCGTCAGCCAGCCAGGAGCTGCCAGAGCCGCCTGTCACGCCGGCGATGCCGGAGTCGCCCTCCTGTCCGGAGCCAGAGTCTCCTTCCTGTCCGGAGCTGCCAGAATCGCTCCTCAGTCCAGAGGCGCCTTTCCGTCCAGTGGCGCTCTCTACGATGATCTTCAGTCCGAGGCCCGCTGCGAGGGTCCCCGCTCCCGAGGCGCCACCTAAGTGGGCCAAGACTGAGGTAGAGCAGGGTCCACGTCCCGCACCCGAAGCCGCCACCGTGAAAGAGGCCCACCCGGACCCTCCCCTTTAGATCAGGTTTTTACGGCCGGAGTCCGCACCTTTGTGGGGGGTACTGTTACGCCCTGACCTGAGTATTCTTTGTTTTCTTTATATATTTTGGTTAGGTCAGGGTGTGACATGGGTGATGTATGTGTTTTTGGACTGTCTAGGGGTTTTATAGGTTTATGGGTTTGTTTACCATCTAGGTGTTTATGTATGTTTATGGTTGCCTAGACTGGTTCTCAATTAGAGGTAGCTGTTTATCGTTGTCTCTGATTGGGAACCATATTTAGGCAGCCATCTTCTTTGGGTATTTCGTGTGTTATTGTCTATGTCATGTTGCACTTTAGCAGTCACGTTCGTCTTATTATTTTGTATAGTTTGTTCAGTGTACTTCGTGTTTTCCGTTTAATCATTAAAATATGCATTCACACCACGCTGCGCTTTGGTCTACTCCATACGATGATCGTGACATTCTGCAACATTAAATTCTGCACTATTACATTTTTTTTGTCAATTACACTCTGTATCCATTACATTCTGTAAGTATTACATTCTCCAATATTACTTTCTAAACCATTACGATCTGTATACATTACTTTCTGAACCATTGCATACTGTATCCATTACATTCTGCAGCATTACATTCTGTATCCATTCAATTCAGTATCCATAACATTATGCGTCATTATATTCTGTATCCATTACATTTGGCACCATTACATTCTGAATCCATTACAGTGTGTATCCATTACATTCTGTGCCATTAAATTCTAAATTAATTACAGTAACAATCCATTACATTCTGCACCATTGTATTCTGCGACATTACATTTTGTATCCATTACATTCTGTATCCATTACAATCTGTATCCATTAAATTCTGCACCATTATATTATGTATTCCTTACATTCTGTATGCATTACTTTCTGCACCAGTACATTCTGCACTAGTACATTCTGAACCAGTATATTCTGCACCATTACATTCTGTATCCATTACATTCTGTATCCATTACATTCTGCACCATTACAGTCTGCACCCTTACATTCTTAATCGATTACATTATGCACCAGTACATTCTGCATGATTACACTTCGAATCCACTACATTCTGCACAATTACTTTCTTTATCCATTACATTCTGCACCATTAAATTATTTATCCATTACATTCTGCACCATTATATTCTGCGACATTACATTTTGTATCCATTACATTCTGTATTCATTACAATGTGTATCAATTAAATTCTGCACTATTATATTCTGTATCCATTACATTCTGTATTCATTACTTTCTGCACCAGTACATTCTGTACAAGTGTACTCTGTACCATTACATTCTAAACCATTACATTATGTATCAAATACATTCTGTATCCATTATATTCTGTATCCATTACATTTTGCATCAATTACATTCTGTATCCAATATATTCTGTATCCATTACAATCTGCACCATTACATTCTGCAATATTAAATTCTGCCCTATTACATTTTACATCAATTATATTCTGTATCCATTACATTCTCAACCATTACTATCTGTATACATTACAAGTTTGTATCCATTACATTCTGCACCATTAAATTATGCACCATTATATGCTGTACCAATTACATTCTGTATCCATTACAATCTGTAAGCATTACATTCTTCATCATTACATTCTAAACCATTGTGATCTGTTTACATTACATTCTGAACCATTACATACTGTATCCATTACATTCTGCACCATTAGATTCTGTATCCATTAGATTCAGTATCCATAACATTATTTATCATTACATTCTGTACCCATTACTTTTGGCACCATTACATGCTCTACCCATTACTTTTGGCACCATTACATGCTGTACCCATTACATTCGTCAACAGAAAATTCTGAACCAGTATATTCTACGCCATTACATTCTGTACCCATTACATTCTGCAACATTACATTCTGCTCCATTTCACTCTGTATCTATTACATTCTGTATCCATTACATTCTGCACCAGTACATTCTGCACCAATACATTCTGAACCATGACATTCTGTATCCATTACATTCTGCACCATTACAGTCTGCACCCTTATATTCTTAATCCATTACATTATGCACCAGCACATTCTGCATTATTACACTCCGTATCCACTACATTCTGCAAAATTACTTTCTTTATCCATTACATTCTGCACCATTACACTCTGTATCAATTACATGCTGTATCCATTACATTCTGCACAATTACATTCTGCACCAATACATTCTGTATCCATTACATTCTGGGGCTATATACAGTAGTGAGGCTATAAAAGTAGCGAGGCTACATACAGACACCGGTTCGTCAGGCTGATTGAGGTAGTATGCACATGTAGATATGGTTAACGTGGCTATGCATATATGATGAACAGAGAGTAGCAGTAGCGTAAAAGAGGGGTTGGCAGGTGGTGGGGTGGTGGGGTGGTGGGTGGTGGGACACAATGCACATAGCCCGGTTAGCCAATGTGCGGGAGCACTTGTTGGTCGGCCCAATTGAGGTGGTATGTACATGAATGTATAGTTAAAGTGACTATGCATATATGATAAACAGAGAGTAGCAGGAGCGTAAAAAGAGGGGTTGGGGGGGGCACACAATGCAAATAGTCCGGGTAGCCATTTGTTTACCTGTTCAGGAGTCTTATGGCTTGGGGGTAAAAACTGTTGAGAAGCCTTTTTGTACTGGACTTGGCACTCCGGTACCGCTTGCCATGCGGTAGTAGAGAGAATCAAATCAAATCAAATCAAATTTATTTCTATAGCCCTTCGTACATCAGCTGATATCTCAAAGTGCTGTACAGAAACCCAGCCTAAAACCCCAAACAGCAAGCAATGCAGGTGTAGAAGCACGGTGGCTAGGAAAAACTCCCTAGAAAGGCCAAAACCTAGGAAGAAACCTAGAGAGGAACCAGGCTATGTGGGGTGGCCAGTCCTCTTCTGGCTGTGCCGGGTGGAGATTATAACAGAACATGGCCAAGATGTTCAAATGTTCATAAATGACCAGCATGGTCGTATAATAATAAGGCAGAACAGTTGAAACTGGAGCAGCAGCACAGTCAGATGGACTGGGGACAGCAAGGAGTCATCATGTCAGGTAGTCCTGGGGCATGGTCCTAGGGCTCAGGTCCTCTGAGAGAGAGAGAAAAAAGAGAGAATTAGAGAGAGCATATGTGGGGTGGCCAGTCCTCTTCTGGCTGTGCCGGGTGGAGATTAAAACAGAACATGGCCAAGATGTTCAAATGTTCATAAATGATCAGCATGTTCGAATAATAAGAAGGCAGAACAGTTGAAACTGGAGCAGCAGCACGGCCAGGTGGACTGGGGACAGCAAGGAGTCATCATGTCAGGTAATCCTGGGGCATGGTCCTAGGGCTCAGGTCCTCCGAGAGAGAGAAGGAGAGAATTGTAGAACGCACACTTAGATTCACATAGGACACCGAATAGGACAGGAGAAGTACTCCAGATATAACAAACTGACCCTAGCCCCCTGACACATAAACTACTGCAGCATAAATACTGGAGGCTGAGACAGTAGGGGTCAGGAGACACTGTGGACCCATCCGAGGACACCCCCGGACAGGGCCAAACAGGAAGGATATAACCCCACCCACTTTGCCAAAGCACAGCCCCCACACCACTAGAGGGATATCTTCAACCACCAACTTACCATCCTGAGACAGGGCCGAGTATAGCCCACAAAGATCTCCGCCATGGCACAACCCAAGGGGGGGCGCCACCCCAGACAGGATGACCACATCAGTGAATCAACCCACTCAGGTGACGCACCCCTTCCAGGGACGGCATGAGAGGGCCCCAGTAAGCCAGTGACTCAGCCCCTGTAATAGGGTTAGAGGCAGAGAATCCCAGTGGAAAGAGGGGAACCAGCCAGGCAGAGACAGCAAGGGCGGTTCGTTTCTCCAGAGCCTTTCCGTTCACCTTCCCACTCAGTGTAGAGAGGCTAGCACTGGAGTAATATGATCACATTTTTGGGTTCTAGTCAGGATTCTAGCAGCCGTATTTAGCACCAACTGAAGTTTATTTAGTGCGTTATCCGGGTAGCCGGAAAGTAGAGCATTGCAGTAGTCTAACCTAGAAGTGACAAAAGCATGGATTAATTTTTCTGCATCATTTTTGGACAGAAAGTTTCTGATTTTGCAATGTTACGTAGATGGAAAAAAGCTGTCCTTGAAATGGTCTTGATATGTTCTTCAAAAGAGAGATCAGGGTCCAGAGTAATGCCGAGGTCCTTTACAGTTTTATTTGAGACGACTGTACAACCATTAAGATTAATTGTCAGATTCAACAGAATATCTCTTTGTTTCTTGGGACCTAGAACAAGCATCTCTGTTTTGTCCGAGTTTAAAAGTAGAAAGTTTGCAGCCATCCACTTCCTTATGTCTGAAACACATGCTCCTAGCAAGGGCAATTTTGGGGCTTCACCATGTTTCATTGAAATGTACAGCTGTGTGACATCCGCATTAGCAGTGAAAGTTAACATTATGTTTTCGAATAACATCCCCAAGAGGTAAAATATATAGTGAAAACAATAGTGGTCCTAAAACGGAACCTTGAGGAACACCGAAATTTACAGTTGATTTGTCAGAGGACAAACCATTCACAGAGACAAACTGATATCTTTCCGACAGATAAGATCTAAACCAGGCCAGAACTTGGTTCTGGATGAATGGGGGCGTGCTCGGTCCTCTTTTTCCTGTAGTCCACAACAATATCCTTTGTCTTGGTTACGTTGAAGGCCAGGTCTCTGACTTCCTCCCTATAGGCTGTCTCGTTGTTGTCGGTGATCAGGTCTACCACTGTTGTGTTGTCTGCAAACTTAATGATAGTGTTGGAAGATGCCTGGCCATGCAGTCGTGTGTGAACAGAGAGTACAGGAGGGGACTGAGCACGCACCCCTGGGGAGCTCCAGTGTTGAGGATCTGCGTGGCAGATGTGTTGCTACCTACCCTCACCACCTGGGCACGGCCCGTCAGGAAGTCCAGGATCCAGTTGCAGGGGGAGGTGTTTAGTTCCAGGATCCTTAGCTTAGTGATGAGTTTTGAGGGTACTATGGCATTGAACGCTGAGCTGTAGTCAATGAATAGCATTCTCACATAAGTGTTCCTTTTGTCCAGGTGGGAAAGGACAGTGTGGAGTGCAATAGAGATTGCATCATCTGTGGATCTATTTGGGCGGTATGCAAATTGGAGTTGGCCTAGGGTTTCTGGGATAATGGTGTTGATGTGAGCCATTACCAACCTCTCAAAGCACTTCATGGCTACGGACATGAGTGCTACGGGTCTGTAGCAATTTAGGCAGGTTGCCTTTGTGTTCTTGGGCACAGGGACTATGGTGGTCTGCTTGAAACATGTTGGTATTACAGACTTAATCAGGGACATGTTGAAAATGTCAGTGAAAACACCTGCCAGTTGGTCAGCACATGCCCGGAGCACACGTCCTGGTAATCCGTCTGGCCCCGCAGCCTTGTGTATGTTGACCTGTTTAAAGGTCTTACTCACGTCGGCTATGGAGAGCATGATCACACAGTCGTCCGGAACAGCTGATGCATGCCTCAGTGTTGCTTGCCTCGAAGTGAGCATAGAAGTGATTTAGCTCGTCTGGTAGGCTCGTGTCACTGGGCAGCTCGCGGCTGTGCTTCCCTTTGTAGTCTGTAATAGTTTGCAAGCCCTGCCTCATAAGACGAGCGACGGAGCCGGTGTAGTGTGAATAAATCTTAGCCCTGTATTGACGCTTTGCCTGTTTGATGGTCCGTCGCAGGGCATAGCAGGATTTCCAGGTCTCGCACCTTGAAAGCGGCCGCTCTACCCTTTAGCTCAGTTCGAATGTTGCCTGTAATCCATGGCTTCTGGTTGGGGTATGTACGTACAGTCACTGTGGGGACGACATCCTCGATGCACTTATTGATAAAGCCAGTGACTGATGTGGTGTACTCCTCAATGCCATTGGAAGAATCCCGGAACATGTTCCAGTCTGTGATAGCAAAGCAGTCCTGTAGTTTAGCATCTGCTTCATCTGACCACTTTGTTATAGACCGAGTCACTGGTGCTTCCTGCTTTAATTTTTGCTTGTAAGCAGGAATCAGGAGGATAGAGTTGTTTCCTATTTGCTTATTTCCTTATACAGCTGACTGAGTGCAGTCTTAGTGCCAGCATCGGTCTGTGGTGGTAAATAAACAGCAACGAAAAGTATAGCTGAGAACTCTCTAGGCAAGTAGTATGGCCTGCAACTTATCACAATATACACTACTTCAGGCGAGCTTCCTTAGATTTCGTGCACCAGCTGTTGTTTACAAATATACACAGACCCCGCCCCTCCCCCTCATCTTACCGGAGTGTGCTGTTCTATCTTCCCGGTGCAGCGTGTATCCAGCTAGCTGAATGTCCATGTTGTCATTCAGCCACGATTCCGTGGAACATAGGATATTACAGTTTTTGATGTCCCGTTGGGTAGGATATTTGTGATCGTACCTCGTCTAGTTTATTATCCAATGACTGCTCGTTGGCGAGTAGTATTGACGGTTACCAGCTGCTGGCAATGGCCTGACTGGCGGGCGGCTCTGGCAGCTCAGGACAGACGGGCGGCTCTGGCAGCTCAGGACAGACGGGCGGCTCTGGCAGCTCAGGACAGACGGGAGACTCTGGCAGCTCAGGACAGACGGGAGACTCTGGCAGCTCAGGACAGACGGGAGACTCTGGCAGCTCAGGACAGACGGGCGGCTCTGGCAGCTCAGGACAGACGGGAGACTATGGCAGCTCAGGACAGACGGGAGACTCTGGCAGCTCAGGACAGACGGGAGACTCTGGCAGCATTGGACAGGCGGGAGAGACAGCCTGATGCGGGGGCTGCCACCTGAGGGCTGGTGCGTGGAGGAGGCACCGATAGACCTGACCGTGGAGGCGCACTGGAGGTCACCCACCGGGCTATGCCTGCGCACCAGGGACTCTCCACGGTAAGCACAGGGAGTTGGCTCAGGTCTCCTACCTGACTTAGCCACATTCCCCGTGTGCCCCCCTAAGAAATATTTGGTGCTGACTCTCGTGCCTGTTGCGCTGCCGTGTACATGTAGCCAACTCCATTCTCCTGTAACCCTCCTCGCACTGCTCCAGAGAATCCCAGGTGGGCTCCGGCACTCTCCCTTGGTCATTTGGTGGTGAGTGATTCTGTAACAGTTGTTGTAGGTGGAAGAAGAGGAGGACCAATGTGCAGCGTAGTAAGTGTCCATATTCTTTAATAAAATAATTGAACACTGAAACAAAACAAAACAAAAAAACGACAAACGAACAGTCCTGTATGGTGCTGAAAAAACACTGAACAGAAAATAATCACCCACACCACACAGGTGGGACAAGGCTACCTAAGTATGATTTTCAAAGACAACTAACGAACAAATTTTCAGAGACAACTAACGACACCTGCCTCTGATTGAGAATCATACCAGGCCAAACACAAAAACACCACATAGAAAAAGGAACATAGACAACCCACTCAACTCATGCCCTGACCATACTAAAACAAAGACATAACAAAATAACTAAGGTCAGAACGTGACACTGCGTCGCTTCCTCTTGCAAATAATGGGGATGTTGGCCCTGCCGGGTGTTTGGAGAATGTCGTGTGCGTCTTGTTTGTTGAAGAAAAAAATCTTTGTCTAATCCATTACATTCTCAATCCATTACATTCTGTACCATTACATACTGCATCCATTACAATGTGTATCCATTACATTCTGCAACAGAAAATTCTGAACTGTATATTCTGCACCATTACATTCTGTATCCATTACATTCTGCACCATTACATTCTGCAATCTTACATTGTTTTTCCATTACATTCTGCACCATTACATTCTGCACCATTACATTCTGTATCCATTACATTACGCACCACTACATTCTGCATCATTACACTACTTATCCATTACATTCTGCTAAATTACTTTCTGTATCCATTACATTCTGCACCATTACATTCTGCACCATTACATTCTGCACCATTACATTCTGCGACATCACAGTTTGTATCCATTACATTCTGTATCCATTACATTATGTATGCATTACTTTCTGCACCATTACATTCTGTATCCATTTAATTCTGTATCTATTACATTCTGTATCCAATATATTCTCTATAAATTACATTCTGAACCATTACATTCTGCAACATTACACTCTGCACTATTACATTTTCTATCTATTATATTCTGTATCCATTACATTCTGTATCCATTACAATCTGCACCATTACATTCATTACAATCTGCACCATTACATTCTGTATCCATTACATTTTGAATCCATTACAGTCTGCACCAGTACATTCCTCACCAGTACATTCTGCAACATTACATTCTGCACCCATTATATTCTGCACCATTACCTTCTGTATCTATTACATTCTGTGTCCATTACATTCAGTATCCATTGCATTCTGCACCAATACATTTTGCACCATTGCATTTTGCACCATTACATTCTGTATCCATTATATTCTGTATCTGTTACATTCTGCACCATTACATTTTGCACCATTGCATTCTGCATCATTACATTCTGTATCTGTTACATTCTGCACCATTACATTTTGCACCATTACATTCTGTATCTGTTACATCCTGTATCTGTTACATTCTGCACCATTACATTTTGCACCATTGCATTCTGCATCATTACATTCTGTATCTGTTACATCCTGTATCCGTTACATTCTGCACCATTACATTTTGCACCATTGCATTCTGCATCATTACATTCTGTATCTGTTACATCCTGTATCCGTTACATTCTACACCATTACATTTTGCACCATTGCATTCTGAATCATTACATTCTGTATCCATTACATTCTGAACCATTACATTTTGCACCATTACATTCTGTGCTATTACATTCTGTATCCATAAAATTCTGTATCCACTTGCATGTAGAATAGGATATTTCTGGATATTTCAGATACATTAATGTGATTATCTTGTGATTTTCTTTGAGATAATATTGTAGCCAACAACCTTCAGTGTCTGACATACAGTAGCACAACATTACCAGTAGCCACTAGAGGGCACTAATAATTATGACCCATCCCTCTATTTACGACTAAATACATATCTCTAAAAGTGTCAGAAACTGAGATGATGTCTAACATAGGTGGAGATGACAGGGAGTTGTTTAATTTTAAGCCTCGAGTTATGTTGATTCAAAGTCAAGGCTGTCATTATTTTCATAAGGATAGTTATTCATATCGTTTTGGTCATGCCCCATGTCTCTTGATTGAGTCCTACTCACACAGTTCACAAGCAAGAGTTACATTTGAATCAATGAGGACAAAGGTTTAAAGAGAGCATGTAGAAATCACTCCCACAAACCCATGGCTATTGTGTTGGTGAGAGAGCTACATATCGATGAGAGGCCAAACCACACAGACAGTAGGATTTGCTGCAGCTGTTCTCTATGTCCCCATATAACTCTAGAATGAGCTGTGACTTCATAAACATATTACCTACTCTTAACTTTCATATCCTGAAGTAGGGATATATTTTAATAATGTCATATGCTGATGTATAATGTCACACATACACACACACACACACACACACACACACACACACACACACACACACACACACACACACACACACACACACACACACACACACACACACACACACACACACACACACACACACACACAGACAGATAGACAAGCTGCTGTCTGCCCACCCTCATCCTCCTCCCTCTCCATACATCCCCTTCCTGGCCCCTGAGAAGTCAGACTGGACCACATTAATCTACCTAATCATGATTCCTGCTCCACAGGATAATGTATTAAAACATTGTGTAAGCCATTCTGGTATCGCCTGTGATCAATATGAAACATGGTACATGGTATTCATTTCCCTGCCCTGACCTGGACAGCAGTTGGAATCCTGAGGCGTGAGCCGCAGTAGCCGGGAACTCCGGGAGACGGTGTCTCATGAAATGCACACACAGTCACACACAGACACACAAGCACACGCACACACACATATAACACCGAATGACTAGAATGATTAGATATCTATATTACAGAAATGTATGATTAGAATATAGTGGTAATTTTAAGTTTCCGAAGCCACTTCTTAGGTTTTGTGTCGAGGTAGTAACAGGAAACAGAATCAACAGTTTTAACTGTAACAGTATAGCAACTATTTAGCTCTGTCAAAACCAATGACAAATTAATGAAACGTATGGCCCAAAAGGCTAAACAGTTTGTTTATGTGATGTGTAATTAATATGTATTTTCAAATGTTTATTTGTGAGTGTGTATACTGTATTTCTATATGTTTGTGTTTGTATTTGTGTGTGTGTGTGTGTGTGTGTGTGTGTGTGTGTGTGTGTGTGTGTGTGTGTGTGTCTGTGTGTCTGTGTGTCTGTGTGTGTGTGTGTCTGTGTGTCTGTGTGTGTGTGTGTCTGTGTGTGTCTGTGTGTGTGTGTGTGTGTGTGTGTGTGTGTGTGTGTGTGTGTGTGTGTGTGTCTGTGTGTGTGTGTGTGTGTGTCTGTGTGTGTGTGTGTGTGTGTGTGTGTGTGTGTCATGTATGTGTGTGAGTCACTCTTTCAGAGGGCTCATATGAGTGTGAGCCAGAGGGAGTTGGGGGTCAAGTGATTTGCTCTGGGGTCAACTGACTGCGGCTACTCTAAGTCCCAACCATTAGCCTGTATCCCATAGAGAGTCCTCCATGGCCCTCTCCCTGAGATCAGACGGCTCATTGTTAATACGATATGAAGACCCTCAAATTTGTTTGTTGTAGATGCTCCCCCATTTTAATGGGGGATGTATCATCTGCCAAAGCAGCCAGCGTTTTGACCTCTTTATTGTGATTGGGGTCCTTTTTTCCCTCAATGGATTTTCTATCCACTTGTGTTTTTCTCGCTTAGACTGAAGGATTAATGAGCTCGTAGAGCTGAGTGTGAGCTATGAGGAAAATGAGCATTTTGCTTATGTTTACCAATGCATGTAAAAATATAAGGATTATCTTCTCAGCTTTTGATTTCAGCTGTCACCTCAGAGAAGAAGGCTACAGTGATACACACCATTTGTGCTCCCTCCAGGGGAGTCATGAGGGGACACAAAGCATGTGAGGAGGGCTAGGGCCCACCGTCCGGTTACTAGTCCAACGCTCTAACCACTAGGCTACCCTGCCGCCCCATGAGGGGACACAAAGTATGTGAGGAGGGCTAGGGCCCACCGTCCGGAAGTTGGAGAATTATTTTTTTTCCTGAGCCACAGTCATTATACTTACTTCTATGTTAAAAAAAAAGTATATTTTTCTGAATATCTAATCATACCTCATCAGTCTGTATCCTCCTGACTGGTAGTTCTTTTTTTAAAGAAACTAAATATGCTTCTCTGCATCTCCGCTCAAATCTGGGTAAAAGATTGAAAGGAATATGAGTCTTATTCAGTGCATTTAGATATTGCTTGCTTCGCCAACCTTACCAGCAGGCATGCCAGCTAAGTAACACTACATACAGTTGAAGTCGGAAGATTACATACACCTTAGCCAACTACTTTTAAGTGGGTCAGAAGTTTACATGCACTCAATTAGTATTTGGTAGCATTGCCTTTAAATTGTTTAACTTGGGTCAAACGTTTCGGGTAGCCTTCCACAAGCTTCCCACAATCAGTTGGGTGAATTTTGGCCCATTCCTCCTGACAGAGCTGTTGTAACTGAGTCAATTTGTAGGCCTCCTTGCTCACAAACACTTTTTCAGTTCTGCCCACAAATGTTCTATAGGATTGAGGTCAAGGATTTGTGATGGCCACTCCAATACCTTGACTTTGTTGTCCTTAAGCCATTTTGCCACAACTTTGGAAGTATGCTTCCATTTGGAAGACTTACTTGTGACCAAGCTTTAACTTCCTGACTGATGTCTTGAGATGTTGCTTCAATATACACACATAATTTTCCTACCTCATGATGCCATCTATTTTGTGAAGTGCAAGAGTATCTCCTGCAGCAAAGCACCCCCACAACATGATGCTGCCACCCCCGTGCTTCACGGTTGGGATGGTGTTCATTGGCTTGCAAGCCTCCCCCTTTTTCCTCCAAACATAATGATGGCCAATATGGCCAAACAGTTATATTTTTGTTTCATCAGACCAGAGGACATTTCTTCAAAAAGTACGATCTTTGTCTCCATGTGCAGTTGCAAACAGTAGTCTGGCTTTTTTATGGCGGTTTTGAAGCAGTGGCTTCTTCCTTGCTGAGCGGCCTTTCAGGTTATGTCGATATAGGACTCGTTTTACTGTGGATATAGATACTTTTGTACCTGTTTCCTCCAGCATCTTCACAAGGTCCTTTGCTGTTGTTCTGGGATTGACTTGCACTTTTCGCACCAAAGTATGTTAATCTCTAGGAGACAGAACGCGTCTCCTTCCTGAGCGGTATGACGGCTGCGTGGTCCCATGATGTTTATATTTGCGTGCTACTGTTTGTATAGATGAACGTGGTACCTTCAGGCGTTTGGAAATTGCTCCCAAGGATGAACCAGGGGTCTACAATTTTTTTCTGATGTCTTGGCTGATTTCTTTAGATTTTCCCATGATGTCAAGCAAAGAGGCACTGAGTTTGAAGGTAGGCCTTGAAATACATCCACAGGTACACCTCCAAATGACTCAAATTATGTCAATTAGCCTGTCAATCAGAAGCTTCTAAAGCCATGACATAATTTTCTGGAATTTTCCAAGCTGTTTAAAGGCACAATCAATTTAGTGTATGTAAACTTCTGACCCACTGGAATTGTGATACAGTGAATTATAAGTGAAATAATCTGTCTGTAAACAATTGTTGGAAAAATTACTTGCGTCATGCACAAAGTAGTTGTCCTAACCGACTTGCCAAAACTATAGTTTGTTGACAAAAAATGTATGGAGTGGTTGAAAAATGAGTTTTAATGACTCCAACCTAAGTGTATGTAAACTTCCGATTTCAACTGTATATGGATACCTGCTCGTCGAACATCTCATTACAAAATCATGAACATTAATATGGAGTTGGTTCCACTTTTGCTGGTCCAACTTTTGTTCCTCCACCAAACTTTACAGTTGGCACTATGCATTCGGGCAGGTAGCGTTCTCCTGACATCCGCCAAACCCAGATGGTGAGGTGTGATTTATCACTCCAAAGAACCAGTTCCACTGCTCCAGAGTCCAATGGCAGCGAGGTTTACACCACTCCAGCCGACGCTTGGCATTGTGTATGGTGATCTTAGGCTTGTGTGCAGCTGCATAGCCATGGTAAACCATTTCATGAAGCACCTGACGAACAGTTATTGTGTTGACGTTGCTTCCAGAGACAGTTTGGAACTCGGTAGTGAATCTTGCAACAAAGGACAGGCGATTTTTACACGCTATGCACTTCAGCCCTCGGCGGTTCCGTTCTATGAGCTTGTGTGGCCTACCACTTCGCGGTTGAGCCACTGTTGCACATAGACGTTTCCACTTCACAAAAACGGCACTGACAGTTTACCGGGACAGCTCTAGCAGGGCAGAAATTTGACGAACTAACTTGTTGGAAAGGTGGCAATCCTATGAAGGTAACACAATGAAAGTCAATGTTTGTCTATGGAGGTTGCATGTCTGTGTGCTCGATTAGCCAAATCCACTAATTTTAAGGGGTGTCCAGATACTTTTGTGAATATAATGTAGTTAGATAAGCTAGCTACTTTAACTTGATTTATAGGTTCCCTCCATATGTGAGTAGGATCTACAATTCATGTAATATGTAATGTAATATACTGTAATGTAATGTACTGTAATGTACTGTAATGTAATGTACTGTAATGTAATGTAATATACTGTAATGTACTGTAATATAATATACTGTAATGTAATATACTGTAATGTAATGTACTGTAATATAATGTACTGTAATGTAATGTAATGTACTGTTATGTAATGTAATATACTGTAATGTAATGTACTGTAATATAATATACTGTAATGTAATAAACTGAACTGTAATGTACTGTAATGTAATGTAATGTAATAGACTGTAATGCAATGTACTGTAATATAATGTACTGTAATGTAATGTACTGTAATGTAATGTAATATACTGTAATGTACTGTAATATAATATACTGTAATGTAATGTAATATACTGTACTGTAATGTACTGTAATGTAATGTAATATACTGTAATGTAATGTACTGTAATATAATGTACTGTAATGTAATGTAATGTACTGTTATGTAATGTAATATACTGTAATGTAATGTACTGTAATATAATATACTGTAATGTAATAAACTGAACTGTAATGTACTGTAATGTAATGTAATGTAATGTAATAGACTGTAATGCAATGTACTGTAATATAATATAATATACTGTAATGTAATGTACTGTAATATAATATACTGTAATGTAATATACTGTAATGTAATGAACTGTAATGTACTGTAATTGCTCAAATTTAGATAATGTCAGATGCACACTATTTTCAAAAATTTGTGCTACTGATAATTATAACAATAATAACAGTTAATGAATGGTATGTGTCTTGTAATCATAAGCAATTTGCAAAACTGTGACTACAATGAAAATAAATACCCCCAAACGCATGCACGCACGCACGCACACACACACACACACACACACACACACACACACACACACACACACACACACACACACACACACACACACACACACACACACACACACACACATCGGCAGACACAAACAGCCCAGTGCTATATTACAAATACATAAATCATAATGTTTCAACAAAAGCAGAATTTCATTTTCCCTCTCAGCTGTTATCTTGGTTGGGTGGTATATAGCATGCATTGGCCTAGTAATTTATTACTCTAGCTGAATGGATAATGGCAGGCCCTAGTCTATCACCCAAAGCTTTGTTAGAGCCCTAAATGCATTCTGAGGATCTATAGTGGCCCAAATCTCTTAAAACCTCTAGTACTTACTTATACAACGCAGGTCATTATTAAATGCCACAACAAAATGTTATATTTTAGAGATATGACATTCCACGTTTCAATTATCTAATCTAATGGTTATTCTGATAAAAATGAGATCACAACAAGTAGAATTACTTTTTTTTTCTAATTTAGGTTATAGATGTCCCAACAATCAGAAAACATTGTTTTTCTGATCACGAGAGAAAATAAAATATGTCAAAAGTAGCATTGAAGAACTCTCCACAGTAGAATGGAAGAAGTCAATGAATTTGACCAAAACCATTAGTTAAATCTCTTGTATTTTGTTTTAACTCTGCATTATAATTGTGTCAAGAGTTTAGAGCAATTGTTATTTACTGGATCCATATTACAATAAAACAATTTTGATAGCATCCAATGTATTTGACATTGATTTCAGTATGTCTTGGGTCAGGAGTCGGACAAGCATATGATTGGCTAGATGTACTGTCATTAGGATGAAGTCCATTAATGCATATTGGCATTCTGCTTTTGAATGAGTCCATTAATGTTTGATAACTGATGGATTTCAGAATTGCACCAATTTGATATGTGACATTGATTGCCTCATAGCAATCCTGCATGTTGATGATATAGCTGTTTAGTTTGCATTGTCCTGCTGATAACATTATACCTGTATATCTAATATGTTTTGCCTTTCTTAAATACTCTGTTCAGAACAATCGATGGTTATGATGTGTTATGATGTGTTATGATGCTCATAACATTTCGGTACTCGTCTTTGTTATCCTATCCTGTGAGCATTGTGGTGTATTCACAGTGTGTGTTCCACTATGAGCCATGTTGTGTCTCTGGGTAGTCTAAATCTGAGGAGCTCAGAGCAGGCCCAGGAGGAGGGTGATCACAGGGTAAGGCCAGGCCAGAGGTCCCTGCTGCAGCCACTGACCATGCCAATGAACTGGAAGCCTGGGATTTCTGTCATGTCTCCCTTTACAGTTCAGCAGCTACGCTAAAAGAAACCAGCCAAGCATGGCCTTTTATAGCAATACTGGAATAAAATGGCTGCGAGATTCAACTTTTATCCACTAAAAGAAAAAAAGCTATTACATTGCTTTTCTTTTGTTGGTAATTTCAATGTGACATGGCTCTGTATAGGGTTTTACATTCCACGGGTTGGCAATGTGGAGAAGAAATCTTTTTAAATGCAGATACGTAATTAATTCTTCATGTTTAGTGAATTAAACATATCTTGGAACGCAGACCAAAGGTTGTAATTTCATTATGCAGTAGATAAAAGGAGGAGTGTGACCCCCTCCCCTCCTGCCCTACACCATCACAAAATCTCACCACCCAGGCCATTTCATTTTGGAGGGAGAAAATGTCAAGTCTGTATGTTAATAGAAAACAATAAGGACTACTTACTTATTCTCCGAGGCACTGTCTGCAGTCAGCATTCTACACCGTACCAGAGGAGTTAACTCAAAGCAATGCTTTGGAAACAAAGAGAGAGGACAGGGGTGTGTGGTGGCACTTATATTTCAAAGAGCATCTTATTAACCCCACATCTACACTGCTGTGTTCCTCTTCTGCACCTAGATAGGTGCACACTGAGGAGAGGAGGCAGTCTGGGAACAGCCGGGGACATTATATATTCATGTTATATTCAGGTTGTAATCATGTTATTAAAAGAACAAGAGGAGATTGAATTGGGAGAAAAACCCATTACAATAATTATTGCAGCATATCTTATGGAGGTGTACCATGAGCATTGTACTGTGTCCTTCGTGAGTTAATAAAGAGCAAATGAAAGTGTGAGGGTTTTCCCCGTCTACAAGGCTAATATGTTGTAATTGACTCTGCAATTTTCTAATTGTGATTGCCATTCTAATTTTACTCTTGACTGTGCAGCTAACAGTGTATAGTAATTAAAATGAATTGCTTATGTCGCACCTGTATGATTCAACCAACCTTGCACTTGAACCATAAGTTAGCAATCAGTACCCTATATTTTGTGTAGTTTTGGAGTTCAGTATTTGATTGTGAAATAATAAAGTTAGCGAGTACATACATAGGACAAATAATCAAAAATAGGGGTAGGGGTACTGTAAAGCCGTCAACTACTGTAAAAATGTAGCACGTTTTGCATGCCATTTGTGCCCCATGCAACATTGTACAAGACGAACCAACTTAAAATAGACAGTGTGATATAATCATTGATGTATACTGAATTAAAGTGGCAACTAGTTAGACCTGTTCAGAATGAACTATTTGTAACCCTCAAAATGTCAATATTATACATTCAGCGTACAAAAAAAGAATGCACTTGTCTTTTCCTACTAGCAGTGACTTTGCTGATATTTTTATTTAACTTGGCAAGTCAGTTAAGAACAAATTCTTATTTACAAATGACGGCCTAGGAACAGTGGGTTAACTGCCTTGTTCAGCGGCAGAACGACAGATTTGTCAGCTCAGGGATTCGATCTATTAACCTTTCAGTTACTGGCCCAAAACTATAACCACTAGGCTACCTGCCACCTACTTTGTTGAGGGAAAATGTACAGTACTTGCTATGATTGTGATATGTTGTGGTCTCAACTAGCTATCATAAGATGAATGTACTAATGTAAGTGGCTCTGGATAAGACCGTCTGCTAAATTACTCAAATGTAAATGTGACAGCTGTTTGACCCTACACAAGAGAACGATTCATAAACCTGATATAGCAGAAAAATCACTGAGCCTTCCACTGTCTAAAAGAGCAAAGCTGCTTTTCTTTTCTTCATTCTGCAAAGGCTTGTGGGCGTTTTGCACCGGACAACTGTGTTCTTCAATCATGAAAAAGGGTCCTCTCTTGATTTGAAGTGTTTGGCCGAAGTGGGGTAGACACATTCTAATTTTCAGAAAATGGTTCCATTACCTTTTTTCCGGGGTGTCGACTCATTTTGTCTGGTTCTGTGTTCTTGGCCCTCGAGTACAGACAAATGTGTGTCGTTTACAACCCAACTCTCGTAATTAGCTGATAGACATCGGCTGAGATAGCTGTAGGGCTGCAGGATTAGGACAGGGCAGCACATTCATCTTTCCAAAATTAAAATCTGTGCCACCACGTTTAGGATTGAGGCCACCACGGTGCCGAGCCACCTGACCGCCAGTTTTGATAAAACTGTTTAAGGAGAGGGGAGATTTAGATAAATTGCCCGTGGCCGTACTATAAGCACAGTGGAGAATGGGAGAGGGTGGGGGTTTGGAGGGGGTCTGTTAAGCACAGACACATGGATACAAGCAGGCTGTTTACATCAACCCTGTGGGGGAGGGGGGGGGGGGGGGGGGGTCAAGACCACACCACGATAACCTGCGGTTATTGATGTCAGGGACCACAAAGCTACACTATCTGAATGTGGTGCATATCCCCCTGGTTGGTTGGTTGCAATGATGCATGATACTATAAGTGCATGGGGTTGAATTCCTTTTGCTTCCTCTCTGTGGCTGACTATGGATGGTGTGGTGGTGGTGGTGGTGGTGGTGGGGGTGGGGTGGTGTAGTGTAGTGCTGGGGGTGGGGGTGATGAGGTGGTGGTGGGGTGTGGTGGTGTGGGGGTGGTGTTGTGATGTGGTGTTGTGGTGTGGTGGTGTGGTGGTGTTGGGATGGTTGTTGTGAGGTGGTGGTGGTGTGGTGAGGTGTGGTGGTGTGGTTACATGTGTGTGGTGGTGTGGTGGTCTGGTTAGATGTGTGTGGTGGTGTGGTTACATTTGTGTGGTGGTGGGGGTGGTGGTGTGGTGTTGTGGTGTGGTGGTGTCGGGATGGTCGTTGTGAGGTGGTGGTGGTGTGGTGTGGTGAGGTGTGGTGGTGTGGTGTGGTTGTGGTGTGTGGTGGTCTGGTTAGATGTGTGTGGTGGTGTGGTTAGATGTGTGTGGTGGTGGTCGTGTGGTGGTGTGGTGTTGTGGTGGGGGTGGTATGGTGGTAACCTTACAAGCACTTTACTTAACCAAATTATGCAGTTTTAAGAAAATACCTTTAAAAAAAGTATGAGATAAGAATAACAAATCATTAAAGAGCATTAGTAAATAAGAATAGCAGAGCTATATACAGGGGGTACCGGTACAGAGTCAATGTGCGGGGGCACCAGTGTCGAGGTAATTGAGGTAATATGTACACTACCGTTCAAAAGTTTGGAGTCACTTAGAAATGTCTTTGTTTTTGAAAGAAAAGCAAATATTTTGTCCATTAAAATAACATAAAATTGATCAGAAACACACAGTAGACATTTTTAAAGTTATAAATGACTATTGTAGCTGGAAGGTTTTTAATGGAATATCTACGTACATAGGCGTACAGAGGCCCATTATCAGCAACCATCACTCCTGTGTTCCAATGACACGTTGCGTTAGCTAATCCAAGTTGATAATTTTAAAAGGCTAATTGATCATTAGAAAACCCTTTTGCAATTATGTTAGCACAGCTGAAAATGGTTGTGCTGATTAAAGGAGCAAAAAACAATCAAACTGGCCTTCTTTAGACTAGTTGAGTATCTGGAGCATCAGCATTTGTGGTTTCGATTACAGGCTCAAAATGGCCAGAAACAAAGAACTTCCTTCTGAAACTCGTCAGTTTACTCTTGTTCTGAGAAATGAAGGCTATTCCATGCGAGAAACTGGCAAGAAACTGAAGATCTCGTACAACGCTATGTACTACTCCTTTCACATAACAGTGCAAACTGGCCCTAACCAGAATAGAAAGAGGAATGGGAGGCCCCGGTGCACAACTGAGCAAGAGAACAAGTACATTAGAGTGTCTAGTTTGAGAAACAGACGCCTCACAAGTCCTCAACTGGCAGCTTCATTAAATAGTACCCCCAAAACACCAGTCTCAATGTCAACAGTGAAGAGGTGACTCCTGGATGCTGGCCTTCTAGGCAGAGTTCCTCTGTCCAGTGTCTGTGTTCTTTTGCCCATCTTAATCTTTTCTTTTTATTGGCCAGTCTGTGATATGGCTTTTCTTTGCAAAAGGCCAGTTTTATTGTTTCTTTAATCAGAACAACAGTTTTCAGCTGTGCTAACATAATTGCAAAAGAGTTTTCTAATGATCAATTAGCCTTTTAAAATGATCAACTTGGATTAGCCAACACAATATGCCATTTGAACACAGGAGTGATGGTTGCTGATAATGGGCCTCTATACGCCTATGTAGATATTCCATAAACAATCTGCCGTTTCCAGCTACAATAGTCATTTACAACATTAACAATGTCTACACTGTATTTCTGATCAATTTGATGTTCTTGTAATGGACAAATATGTGCTTTTCTTCCAAAAAGAAGGACATTTCTAAGTGACCCTAATGCAAACAGTCTGGTATAGAGGTCCCGGATGGCAGGAAGCTCGGCCCAAGTGATGTACTGGGCCGTACGCACCACCCTCTGTAGCGCCTTCCGGTCGGAGACCGAGCAGTTGCCATACCAGGCAGTGATGCAACCCGCCAGGATGCTCTCGATGGTGCAGCTGTAAAACCTTTTGAGGATCTGAGGACCCATGCCAAATATTTTTTGTCTCCTGACGGGCAATAGGTTTTGTCATGCCCTATTCATGACTGTCTTGGTGTTCTTGGACCATGTTGGTTTGTTGGTGATGTGGACGCCAAGGAACTTGAAACTCTCAACCTCCTCCAACCTGCTGGTGGTGTGTTGTGGTGTGTGGTGTGTGGTTTGTGGCTTGGCTGTGTAGCAGTGTATAATTTCACTCCTGTGAGGATAGATGCCGTTCTGCTGAGAGTTAGCCTCCACAGCTGAAGAACCCCTGTACTCAGTCACTCAGGACAAAGCCGTGAAGCCTTTCACCCATGGTCTGACACATGAAGTGTGTGTGACCAATATACATGTCACTCAAACTGGATGACAATCTGACTGTAGCTTACAATGGGCTCCCTGATCCCCACTCACCTAGCTGGAACTACTCCCGTAAGCTGCTTAAACTCTAGTCTATCACACCTGTCATCAGCACTGAATGCCATTACCCCTCCCAGGCTGCTGGAGTCATTACCCCTCCCAGGCTGCTGGAGTCATTACCCATCCCAACCTGCTGGAGTCATTACCCCTCCTAGCCTGCTGAAGTAATTACCCCTCCCAGCATGATGGAGTCATTATCTCTCCCAGCATGATGGAGTCATTATCTCTCACAACTTGCTAGAGTCATTACCACTCTCAGCCCGCTGGAACCATTACCTCTCCCGGCCTGATGGAGTCATTATCTCTCCCAACTTGCTAGAGTCATTACCACTCCCAGCCCGCTGGAGTCATTACCTCTCCCAGCCTGATGGAGTCATTATCTCTCCCAACTTGCTAGAGTCATTACCACTCCCAGCCCGCTGGAGTCATTACCTCTCCCAGCCTGATGGAGTCATTATCTCTCCCAACTTGCTGCATTCATTACACCTCCCCGGCTGCTGAAGTAATGGATCACATGTATATCTCTTGACCATGTTGACGATGTTCACTTTCATATTTTGGTTTAATCATTTCTATCCATTAATATGACAGGTAAATATTCAGGCACAACAGTAGTGGTTACACTTGGCTAAGGCCCAAGTCTGGTTGCTCAACTCTGATTCAAAATGATGTCACCCACTGTGACTCTCCATGCTACACTGCCTCCCCCTCCCTTTCTCAGACCACACAGTGAGGGAGTGGGTCTCAACATCCATCTATGTCTGCCTTCCAACCCTTCCAACCCTCCATTGTGCTCAACACAGCCAACACACCCAACTATCCACAATTCTACAAAACAAGTATGGAGGATATTCTACCAAACACTCCTTGCTAATCTCCCCAATAGGCCGCCGTGAAATTGACATTTGAGAGTAATTGTGCACCAACAACTATCCAATTCTGCAAACTGCATTTCGGATCGGATGGGCATAATACAGCTGGAATGTGTTCATTCGTTCCTGTGGGCCACAGCTGATCGGTGTGGCTTGGACGCCGCTGCCTAAAGGCTAAAGGAGGCAGATAACCGGCTGTCCCGGCCAGCAGAGAGATAGAGAGGAGCAGGCTCATCTGAATGTCTTATCTGTGATGGACAGAGCTGGAACAGCACCCTGCGACCATGACTGTCCCCACACCTAGTGACCTCTCCTCTCCTCTTGTCCCATAAATAACCAATTACCCAGCCAAACATCTGTCAGGGGCTATGATCAAATCATTTAGCTGGAGTGATGGGGCCTTATTACAGGTCAATGTCACTCTGTTCGGCATGGTGGTTAGGGGTTAGGGTTACGGTAAGGCATGGTGGTTAGGGGTTAGGGTTACGGTTAGGCATGGTGGTTAGGGGTTAGGGTTACGGCTAGGCATGGTGGTTAGGGGTTAGGGTTACGGTTAGGCATGGTGGTTAGGGGTTAGGGTTACGGTTAGGCATGGTGGTTAGGGGTTAGGGTTACGGTTAGGCATGGTGGTTAGGGGTTAGGGTTACGGTTAGGCATGGTGGTTAGGGGTTAGGGTTACGGTAAGGCATGGTGGTTAGGGGTTAGGGTTACGGTTAGGCATGGTGGTTAGGGGTTAGGGTTACGGCTAGGCATGGTGGTTAGGGGTTAGGGTTACGGTTAGGCATGGTGGTTAGGGGTTAGGGTTACGGTTAGGCATGGTGGTTAGGGGTTAGGGTTACGGTTAGGCATGGTGGTTAGGGGTTAGGGTTACGGTTAGGCATGGTGGTTAGGGGTTAGGGTTACGGTTAGGCATGGTGGTTAGGGGTTAGGGTTACGGTTAGGCATGGTGGTTAGGGGTTAGGGTTACGGTTAGGCATGGTGGTTAAGGGTTAGGGTTACGGTTAGGCATGGTGGTTAGGGGTTAGGGTTACGGTTAGGCATGGTGGTTAGGGGTTAGGGTTACGGTTAGGCATGGTGGTTAGGGGTTAGGGTTACGGTTAGGCATGGTGGTTAGGGGTTAGGGTTACGGTTAGGCATGGTGGTTAGGGGTTAGGGTTACGGTTAGGCATGGTGGTTAGGGGTTAGGGTTACGGTTAGGCATGGTGGTTAGGGGTTAGGGTTACGGTTAGGCATGGTGGTTAGGGGTTAGGGTTACGGTTAGGCATGGTGGTTAGGGGTTAGGGTGGTTAGGGTTATGGTGGTTAGGGGTTAGGGTTACGGTTAGGCATGGTGGTTAGGGGTTAGGGTTACGGTTAGGCATGGTGGTTAGGGGTTAGGGTTACGGTTAGGCATGGTGGTTAGGGGTTAGGGTTACGTTTAGGCATGGTGGTTAGGGGTTAGGGTTACGGTTAGGCATGGTGGTTAGGGGTTAGGGTTACGGTTAGGCATGGTGGCTGACTCAAACTGAAGGACAGTGCTTAAAGTTTTTAAGTTTTTTATTTAACCTCTATTTTAAAAGGGATGGCATTGAGACCTAGGTTTCTTTTTAAAATGCGCCCTGTACATGTATATATATACAACATAAATAAACACATTATACCATTTTTTGTACAGTTGAAGTACAGCTGAAGTCGGAAGTTTACATACACCTTAGCCAAATACATTTAAACTCAGTTTTTCATAATTCCTGACATTTAACAATTCCCTTTCTTAAGTCAGTTAGGATCACCACTTTATTTTAAGAATGTGATATGTCAATGACAATGATTTATTTCAGCTTGTATTTCTTTCATCACATTCCCAGTGGGTCAGAAGTTTACATGCACTCAATTAGTATTTGGTAGCATTGCCTTTAAATTGTTTAACTTGGGTCAAACGTTCAGGGTAGCCTTCCACAAGCTTCCCACAATAAGTTGGGTGAATTTTGGTCAATTCCTCCTGACAGAGCTGGTGTAACTGAGTCAGGTTTGGAGGCCTCCTTGCTCACACACACTTTTTTAGTTCTGCCCACAAATGTTCTATAGGATTGAGGTCAAGGATTTGTGATGGCCACTCCAATACCTTGACTTTGTTGTCCTTAAGCCATTTTGCCACAACTTTGGAAGTATTCTTCCATTTGGAAGACCTACTTGCGACCAACTTTAACTTCCTGACTGATGTCTTGAGATGTTGCTTCAATATATACACATCATTTTCCTCCCTCATGATGCCATCTATTTTGTGAAGTGCAACAGTAGCTCCTGCAGCAAAGCACCCCCACAACATGATGCTGCCACCCCCGTGCTTCAAGGTTGGTATGGTGTTTTTTGGCTTGCGAGCCTCCCCCTTTTTCCTCTAAACATAACGATGGTCATTATGGCCAAACTGTTCTATTTTTGTTTCATCAGACCAGAGGACATTTCTCCAAAAAGTACGATCTTTGTCTCCATGTGCAGTTGCAAACCATAGTCTGGCTTTTTTATGGCGGTTTTGGAGCAGTGGCTTCTTCCTTGCTGAGCGGCCTTTCAGGTTATGTCGATATAGGACTCGTTTTACTGTGGATATAGATACTTTTGTACCTGTTTCCTCCAGCATCTTCACAAGGTCCTTTGCTGTTGTTCTGGGATTGACTTGCCCTTTTCGCACCAAAGTACGTTCATCTCTAGAGGACAGAACAGAACAACGTCTCCTTCCTGAGCGGTATGACAGCTGTGTGGTCACATGGTGTTTATACTTGCGTGCTACTGTTTGTACAGATGAACGTGGTACCTTCAGGCGTTTGGAAATTGTTCCCAAGGATGAACCAGACTTGTGGAGGTCTACAATTTTTTTCTGAGGTCTTGGCTGATTTCTTTTGATTTTCCCAGGATGTCAAGCAAAGAGGCAGTGAGTTTGAAAGTAGGCCTTGATATTCATCCACAGGTACACCTTCAATTGACTCAAATTATGTCAAGCTTCTAATGCCATGACATCATTTTCTGGCTTCTTTATAGGCACAGTCAACTTAGTGTACTTCTGACCCACTGAAATTGTGATACAGTGAATTATAAGTGAAATAATCTGTATGTAAACAATTGAAAGTCATGTAACCTCCGATACACAACCCAACCTAGCCGCACCAATGTGTCAGAGGAATGGTGGCACAGCTGGCGCTGCAGTACAGCGCCCTTAACCACTGCGCCACCCGGGAGGCCCCAAAACAAGTTTGTTAACAAGACGTTTGTGGAGTGCTTGAAAAACAAGTTTTAATGACTCCAACCTAAGTGTATGTAAACTCTCGACTTCAAATGTATATATACAGTAACAGTCAAAAGTTTGACACACCTACTCATTCAAGGGATTTTCTTTATTTTTACTATTTTCTACTTTGTAGAATAATAGTGAAGACATCAAAACTATGAAATAACACATATGGAATCATGTAGTAATCAAAAAGTGTTAAACAAATAAAAATATGTTTTATATTTGAGATTATTCAAAGTATCTCTTGGCATTCTCTCAACCAGCTTCACCTGGAATTATTTTCCAACAGTCTTGAAGGAGTTCCCACATATGCTGAGCACTTGTTGGCTGCTTTTCCTTCACTCTATGGTCCAACTCATCCCAACTCATCTCAATTGAGTTGAGGTCGGGGGATTGTGGAGGCCAGGTCATCTGATGCAGCACTCCGTCCCTCTCCTTCTTGGTCAAATAGCCCGTACACAGCCTGGAGGTGTGATGGGTCATTGTCCTTTTGAAAAATAAATGATAGTCCCACTAAGCGCAAATAAGATGGGAGGGCGTATCACTGCAGAATGCTATTGGAGAACCATCTAATGAGTGAACATGATGTTCATCTGAAACAAAATTGCAAAAAGTTTAAAAACAATATGTACTTCGTTTGACTGGTATTAAGCACACGTTTTAAATCAGCAAGGGATTCCTGCATAGCTATAAAATCTGACTGTAGATTTGACACTGCCAGATCAACAGTCTGGGAAATTGCATACATAATAACATTTTTTATTTTTTAATATTTTTTATACCTTTACTTAACCAGGCAAGTCAGTTAAGAACACATTCTTATTTTCAATGATGGCCTGGGAACAGTGGGTTAACTGCCTGTTCAGGGGCAGAACGACAGATTTGTACCTTGTCAGCTCGGGGGTTTGAACTCGCAACCTTCCGGTTACTAGTCCAACGCTCTAACCACTAGGCTACGCTGCCGCATATAGATGAAGTTGAACATTTTTAACAGATTGACCAATGGTGTTAATATAATAGTGAAGAGAACAGGTCCCAGAATTGACCCCTGTGGTACACCTTGATGTACTTCAAGAAACTCCATCAATCACAATGGCCTGAATTCTATCACTACGATAATCATGAAACCGTGAACAGGCGTCAGTCAGAGCTCAGGCCTATCGAGGGCAATTTATTCAATAAAATAGCATGATCAACAGTATCAAAAGCTTTTGACAGGTCCACAAACAAAGCAGCACATTTCATTTTAGTGTTTAAAGCAATTGACAAGATCATTAACAACTGAAGTGGTTGCTGGCTTGAACCCTTACCAAGGTTTCAAGAATCTTAGGTAGACAAGGAATCCTTGAAATGGGGTGATAATGATGAAGATCACTACTATCCCCGTCCTTATGGAGTAGCTGCACAAGAACTGATTTACATACTTTTGGAATATTTCCTGATAACAATGTAAATAAAAAATGTGGATTATTGAGCCAACAATGATAGGCACTGTACACTTAAGCAGACCGGGATCCAATTGGTCAGCATCTATGGATCTTTTTTTATTATTTTGCTAGCAAAGCATCCAGGACTTCTTTTTCTGTAAATAGATTATAAGAAACACTTTGACTATTTCTCTGATTATTCAGTAAGATTCCACTATCAGCATCCAGCCTAATATCATTGTGAATAGGCTTAGAGGTTCTTTCAAGGAAATGAAATAAAATGGGGATTAAATTCATCAATGATGCCATTTTTTTCATACACATTATAACCCTCAATTTTAATATCAGAGTCCAGAATATCGAGAATTAATCTGCAAAGTACAGATCTTGATTCAATCTAGTTTAGGAAGTAAGCTCCTAATATTCACCTGCATCAACCCAAGTCCTTTACAATGTTTTAATGTAACATGTAGTCTCAAACGATCGGTGATCCTGCCTGTGGTATGATCAGGATTCTGCCTGTGGTATGATCGGGGATCCTGCCTGTGGTATGACCGGGGATCCTGCCTGTGGTATGATCGGGGATCCTGCCTGTGGCATGATCGGGATCCTGCCTGTGGTATGGTCGGGGATCCTGCCTGTGGTATGATCGGGGATCCTGCCTGTGGTATGATCTGGGATCTTGCCTGTGGTATGATCGAGGATCCTGCCTGTGGTATGATCGAGGATCCTGCCTGTGGTATGAATGGGGATCCTCCCTGTGGTATAATTAGGGATCCTGCATGTGGCAAAATCGGGGATCCTCCCTGTGGTATGATCGGGGATCCTGCCTGTGGTATGATCGGGGATCCTCCCTGTGGTATGATCGGGGATCCTGCCTGTGGTATGATCGAGGATCCTGCCTGTGGTATGATCGAGGATCCTGCCTGTGGTATGAATGGGGATCCTCCCTGTGGCATAATCAGGGATCCTGCATGTGGCAAAATCGGGGATCCTGCCTGTGGTATAATCGGGGATCCTGCCTGTGGTATGATCGGGGATCCTCCCTGTGGTATGATATGAGATCCTGCCTATGGTATGTTCGGTGATCCTGTCTGTGGTATGATCGGTGATCCTTCCTGTGGTATGATCGGAGATCCTGCCTGTGGTATGATCGGGGATCCTGCCTGTGGTATGATCGGGGATCCTGCATGTGGTATGACCTGGGATCCTGCCTGTGGTATGATCGGGGATCCTGCATAACAGAGAGGCTTTGTTGCTCTAACTTTAACTACATAGAGGATACCAAGACAATCAATTTTCTCTCGAGGATTGCAGGAGTCACTCTTGCACCCATGTTGTCTAAGGTGAGAATTGCATTTCAAGTAAAGCTAGAAAATGTTATGTGAAATTTTTAAAGTTCTAATGGAAAAACCCCAGCCATTAGGTATCCACAGTCTTACCAATTCAGCTAATCTCAAGAGTAAACACTCTCCCAGCCGTGATCTTTGCTGCCATCTAACCTTGGTCCAGGTGATGATCAGATCCTGATCTAATTGAACGTCCATGGCAGAACGCTTGTCTAGTCATAGGGCAAAGGAATCTTGATATACTCCTCAAGAGGCATCATTGACATGAGGTGTCAGTCACTGAGCTAGAATTGGTTTAAGGTGTATCGGTTTATCTTCACCTTTTCAGCTCTACAGCTTCTAACAGCTGGACAGTATGTTGACATCCAAGGTCCAAGCTGCAGCAGAACCACAGATATCTGTATTTGTTGATAACCGTTGGATCATTGTTGGGTTAGAAAACCAAGAGTGAAGAGTCCAGGCTGTGGTTTGGGAATTCTAGCATCACATGTCTTCCTTTTATTCTTACTTCTTGTCTTTTTGCCTTTAAATACAAAAGACAAGTGCCTCCAGCCAATCTCTACCTTATTATGGTAATAATTAGGGGCCTGATTTTTATCGTTGTCCCTACAATCACAGTCCGAGGCAATGGCTAAATAAATAGCCAAAGTCCTTTTGGCCCCATGGGCTGTTCTGTGTAATTAAAATCAATAGGTTCCTCTCAGGGCCTCTTTAACCCACTAAGCTAAGTCTCCTCTATTGTTAAATAGCTTCTCCGCTGTTCTCCTGGTGGCTTCCATCTAGGTACTGTAAAAAGATATATTTAGTCTGGAATATGAAATAAAAATGCCTGGTGATTCTGCTAATTTGTGGTTCATCTATTCTAACACAAGTGACATGTTAGAAATTATGGTCTCCATGGTTATCTGTAGACCCGATCATCATGTCAACAAGGTCAGTGTGACCTTGGTGGTGGCTGTCCTCCTTGTTGTTGCGAAAAAGTCACAATACTCCATCCTACTGTACTCAGAGCTACTATGGGCAAAGAGGAAAACCGATGGATATCTTTTGGTCCAAGTGAATGTTTTGGCTATATCTTGTTATATTCCATCCATCAGCAATGGATCTTCATCCATCTACATCTCCAAAGTATATCGGCAAATGGGCACATTTATCAAATGAAGTCTGTGTTTTATGGCGGCACCAACCTTAGCAACAGAAGCTTGTTTCTGGCCTGGCAGGAGGATCACTTTGCAGATCCTCCCGTTGCACAGATGACAGCATTGCACCAACACGCACACAGAGATTCTAATAGGTCTGTGCTTGACATAGTCTGTCGTAATGAATCACAGAGCTTTTCTCAGCTTTTCAGACTTAATTTTCTGAAGATTGCTTGCCCATTCGAGAGGAGAGAGACCTGATTCTTGCTCCTCTCCTGGAGCCGCTGGCCATGATGAGATGTCAGTATTGTTCAGCAGATGCCCTGGCATGAGAGCTTAACTACTAGTGGCTGCTTTTAAGACATTGCCTCGAATTACTTGACTGGCGAAACTAAGCAGCAATTAGACAGCTCGCCCACCAAACGGAAATTAGAAATTTGCTGTTTGGTCTTAAGATAAGGCTGGGTTCTGTTCTCTCCATTGGAAGACTTTCAGGCCTCCCTACCTCTATCAAGACTCAGTCTTCCACTGCCTGCTGTCTCAAACATAATCTCTCTGGGCATTTTCAACAATGAGGCTTTATTGTTTCTGTCCCAGACAATCCCCTTGTAGCTCAGTGACTGTTATTTTAGTGGATTCCTGTTCATGCAGCCATAGCCACAGGAAGTTGTTTGGGGGTGGTGGTGTTGCAATTTTTTTGCGGAAGTAGTTTGGAGGGGGACGCAGAAAAAAAAATCCAGCGCTGAAGACATTTATATTGGTCCACCAATATAGGACTAGTAAAGGCCCAGTGCACTACTTTGTGAATCATTTTTTACTGAATGTATTTGAGCGTTTAATAGCATTTGTAGCTTGAGTCTGATAATTATCTGTACAAAACAGTTATTGTGATCATACTTGTCGAATATAAAAATACTTGCTTAATATGTTTTCCAATTTCTTGAAATACTTTGCAAATGCAATTTATTTCTATGTGAAAACTGAAATGGTCTACTCATTCCTTTTCCATAGACACTTCTTTCCAGAGCAACTTGTGCATACATTCTTTTACTGGTCTCCCATGGGAATCAAACCCACAACCCTGGCATTGCTTAGGGGTGGCAGGTAGCCTAGTGGTTAGAGCGTTGGGCCAGTAACCGTAAAGGTTGCTAGATCAAATCCCTGTGCGAACAAGGTAAAAATCTGTCATTCTGCCTCTGAACAAGACACTTAACCTCCTGTTATTATAAATAAGAAATTGTTCTTAACTGCCTTGCCTAGTTAAAAAGAAATAGCAAGCACCATGCTCTACTAACTGAGCCACATCATCACATCACAAACCACTTGATACCTCAATTACACTGTATTGTGCATTGTTTCTCTTCATGTTGAAAGTCTACAGGTACACATCTAGATGACCATCCTATGTGCAATACAGTAATATACATTAAGTGGTTTGTTAGGATGGTAAATTAATACTGCACAAAAAGTGGCTGTTTTCCATATTATTTGATCAAGACATTTTATTTTATTTTATGTGGATGTTCTGTGTTTTTGCCCATAACGTTGCATCTTTTGATGACAATTAGAATGACAATCGCAGAGAAAGGGACAGGGCAACAACTCTTACAATTCCAACTATTGAATCCTGCAAGATACTGTAGTTACTGTAATTATATATCTATATTTTAAATAAGCAGAGATGCTGAAGACACGTTTTGCCCGTGCTACAGACACCTATTTCGGTCCGCTTCTACTAATAAAGGCCCAGTGCACTAGTTTTGTGCAAAAAACATTTTTCTCACATTTTATATTTAAAACAATTTTTTCAGTTTTTTCAGTGGGTGCTACAGCACCTTCAGCACCCCTACTTCCCGCTCCTATGCATGCAGGCTGAGGATCCCTGGGTATTCTGAGAAGCCTTGCACTTCAAGAGCCCTTCAGCAATGATGTTTACTGACAGACGTCTTTATGATTTTGGCTGGATAAACAAATTCCCATGGAAACAGAGAAAACTCTTCTCCTTCTCATCATTGCATCTGTTGGCTGGCAGGATTTAGTTCTGTCCAAGCGTCTCTCGACTAATCACTGATTTGCTAAATGAGAAAAGGGTGAAAAGCGAATATGATCTTTTGTCACATCACATCTCTGTCTGTGTCACTCAGAAATCATAGTGGCGTTAGGGAGCTCTGCTGAGGACCTCATTGCACCTTTTCATCAGTATTAATTTAATGAATCATCACTTTCTTACTCTGGAAATATTCAGCAAGAAGCGAATCCCAGATTTGATCAGACCAGCCACATGTCTGTGAGGATCTTGTAAGTAGTTAGAAGAATGAGGGACAGGTTCAACCTGTCAGAACCAATTAATTCTCCTTCTGATTCGCCTTCAGATGCATGTTAGTCTCAATCTCACTCTAAATGACCACATTTGCAAAAAGTTATGCATCTCAGTTCAATAAACAAGTTCATTAATATTATAGTTTGATTTAGCCAATTTATTTAATTTCGCTAATTATCTCTTTCCTCTGGATTCCATGTATGTTATACCTTTCCACTCCAATCACTCCAATCCAGCCATTATTATGAGTTGTCCTCCCTTCACCAGCCTCCTATGGTGTCTCCATACTGACTCCCTCACTCTTTCACACACACACACACACACACACACACACACACACACACACACACACACACACACACACACACACACACACACACACACACACACACACACACACTGTGCAGTTCAGGAAAGTATTGTTATACTGTGTGACACTAACAACGGGACTGTGGATGGGTTGCTGCCTGGATGCAGAGCTCCATCCCTGTACAGTGTCTGTCTGACTGTCCCTGTCTCCCCGTGACAAGGTGCTGCCATTATGTAACTGTGACAGAATTCTTCCAAGGGCAATTTCAGAAAATATTGAAACAATGTAACAAGTGAAATGTCACTATTCACTAATTATGTTTATGCTAATTGTTAATTAGGCTCTTAATGGGGACGATCTTAATTAACAATGGCTGTGAAACTGTGCGCAGGGCAATATGACCATAAATGAGGCCAGTAATTGCCAACCTCCAGTGATTAACATGGATTTATTGGGCTTTTACTGCGTTTGCCCATTCTATGATGGATAGAATACATTCTCTCTATAAATATATTCAAATATAGAAGAGCCCCATGGCATAAGATCATTTATCCTGCAATTAAACCATTTTCTTTCTGTCTCCAACTGTTCGACAGCACTTTCACTTTCAAATAACACCCTAACGCATAATCAGCATTCCTTATACTGTGTGTTCAATTACAGTACTTATCCAATCCTGACTCCACCACTGTCCATTCTTTTCTTTATATTGGCCGATATTGGTATTATCCATACGTTTTTGATTGCTTCTGTCTCTGGAGAATATGTTTGGCCATAAAGAAGTGAGTCCAAGAGAGTGGATGCATTGTGTTCGGGAGATGTTCATCGGAAGAAATCAAATATCAATAATCAATCATAAATAATCAAGAATCAATCATCAATAATCAATCATGAATAAGCAATACCATATCTGTCTTCTAAATGGTTGCTAACACTATTTGCTGTGTTTTTCCTCTGCTCCATATGTTGGTCGCTGAATGTGCTTGGAGCCCTGATGTATTACATGGCTTCTGCCCATTGAATGGATTGCATGGATGGTTGCATGGACACCACGGACTATCACAGTGAAGGTATTGATAGCTTTTTTGCTGAGGTGTATTTAATTGCTCATACACTAGACCAACTCTTAATACTGAACGTTCAATACATGAGCCAGTACAGATGGATAATATAACCTTTTGAAAATGTCACACAGAATACATCCGTGACAGACTAACTACCATTGCCTTGACTGACACTGATATGCAGAACCCAACGGAGTCAGAATGTTGTATAATTGTTTCAGAGTGGAACATCTTGTATTAATTATCTGTGCTTAAGGACTTGTAATGTTGCTCTTGCCTGATTAAATTTGGCATGAACAAGAGGGCTGATCATTGCATGGGAGATGACAACTCCTCAGCGTCGATGCTTCTGCTCGCATCTGACTCCAAAAATAATCATCCACCCTAACCTCCCTGGCTGCATGTCTTAGTAGTCATAGACAGTATTGGGTTGTTTTGTGGACTGAATATGACACGTCATCAGATGTACACTATGTAGGTTTTTGCGCACAAAAAGGGGAACAAACCTATAACAACAAAAGTCTACTATAACAACAAAAGCCTACTTGGTACAGGTTTTCCCTAAGCAATGTATCCCTCATTGACTTTTCCATATACTTTTGGAACTTTTAAGCAGGGCAGGGACGATACCACTATCACCATAGTATCGTTGCAGGGAAATAAAACACGAAGCGGATTTAACTTCTTTAGAAAAAAAGCACAAATGTTGGAAACAAACATAATTATGTTGTCTTCAAGAGTCACATTTATTTTCCCAGCTATAGCACACAATATTTTACATAAAGCAGGTTAAAAAGGATCAAATAATTAGCTCTACTTCATGTTTTCATCATTTCTGCCATGGAAAAATATTGCAATGCTGGTATAGTCACGGCTGTGTAGCGGTATAGTCTCCCTGTGTAGGGTTATAGTCTCCCTGTGTAGAGTTATAGTCTCACTGTGTAGGGTTATAGTCTCCCTGTGTAGGGTTATAGTCTCACTGTGTAGGGTTATAGTCTCCCTGTGTAGGGTTATAGTCTCCCTGTGTAGAGTTATAGTCTCACTGTGTAGGGTTATAGTCCCCTATGTAGGGTTATAGTCTCACTGTGTAGGGTTATAGTCTCACTGTGTAGGGTTATAGTCTCCCTATGTAGGGTTATAGTCTCCCTGTGTAGGGTTATAGTCTCCCTGTGTAGGGTTATAGTCTCCCTGTGTAGGGTTATAGTCTCAGTATGTAGGGTTATAGTCTCCCTGTGTAGGGTTATAGTCTCCCTGTGTAGGGTTATAGTCTCCCTGTGTAGGGTTATAGTCTCCCTGTGTAGGGTTATAGTCTCACTGTGTAGGGTTATAGTCTCACTGTGTAGGGTTATAGTCTCACTGTGTAGGGTTATAGTCTCCCTGTGTAGGGTTATAGTCTCACTGTGTAAAGTTATAGTCTCACTGTGTAGGGTTATAGTCTCACTGTGTAGAGTTATAGTCTCACTGTGTAGGGTGCACTGTAATTTTCAGACAGGTATGATGAGAGCAAGGGATACATGATAATCCCCCTCTCCCCCCTCTTACGTTTAGTGTGAACTCTCATCAAGTTGAAGTTACATGGACTCATGCCTCGTTGCTGGCCTTGTCTCAGTTGTACTGGTGTGTCTGCTACCCCCAGACTACAGCTGAATAAGCTCTGAATAGTTCATGATTATTGGATATTACTAAAACAACAATCACTGAAAACCATTTCTCTACTTGAATATTCCAGGACTGCCATAATTGCTCCTTTGTATGTGAGGCAAATAAAAATGTATTGATTGATTAGTCGATCTTCATCCGGCCTGAATTTTACCCCCGAGCTCCACACCGTCCGCCTCTTCGCCATTAAAGTGTGTAAGCGGATTTATACCCAGCACTCTATCTGTTAATTAAGCTCATAGGGCCCTGGGTTCCAATGCATTTAAACTACTCTGCCTCTGGCACGTTACCACAATTTAAAGCCTGATCCACAAGTGCAGCGGAAGATACTATATCCCTGTGAGTAAATCCAGCCAATCTAGTCCCAGACGGGTGGAGGTGGAGGGATGGGGGCCCTGGCCACCCTGCACCACAGACAAAATAAACTCTCCCTGTCAGGAGCCAGAGAGAGGTGGGGGGGTCCCTTTAACCCCACTGTCTGATGGGTAATGTTGATCTGTTGTCCAAACAGATGTATTGCATATTGATTGGGCTGCTGGGCAACATAAAAAAAGAACCTCTCTGACCAGACGAGTCAGGTGGAGGATCTGGAGAGCCCCATTTGAGACGTACTAGAGGGACATTGTTCATGTCCATGTAGGCTCTCAACCTGTCTCCTTTCCCTAATGTGTGTCTAGGGGTGATTCACTGCTTCCTGGAAGTGCATATTTAGATTATTTAAGCATTAAGTAAAGGCTCTGTATTTTCTAAACTTTGTATTTTGGCTCTTGTTTTTCCATTTGAATCAAGAAAATGATTGAAAGTTATTTTCAGTGGAAGCTATTCAGCAGTCAGTCCTACTGTTGTTCACTTCATCAGTGGTAGCTATTCAACAGTTAGGTATGCTGTTGTAAACTTCATCAGTAGTATCTATTCAGCAGTCAGTCCTACTGTTGTAAACTTCATCAGTAGTAGCTATTCAACAGTTAGGTATGCTGTTGTAAACTTCATCAGTAGTAGCTATTCAGCAGTCAGTCCTACTGTTGTTCACTTCATCAGTGGTAGCTATTCAACAGTTAGGTATGCTGTTGTAAACTTCATCAGTAGTAGCTATTCAGCAGTCATTCCTACTGTTGTTCACTTCATCAGTGGTAGCTATTCAACAGTTAGGTATGCTGTTGTAAACTTCATCAGTAGTATCTATTCAGCAGTCAGTCCTACTGTTGTAAACTTCATCAGTAGTAGCTATTCAACAGTTAGGTATGCTGTTGTAAACTTCATCAGTAGTAGCTATTCAGCAGTCAGTCCTACTGTTGTAAACTTCATCAGTAGTAGCTATTCAGCAGTCAGTCCTACTGTTGTTCACTTCATCAGTAGTAGCTATTCAGCAGTCAGTCCTACTGTTGTAAACTTCATCAGTAGTAGCTATTCAGCAGTCAGTCCTACTGTTGTTCACTTCATCAGTAGTAGCTATTCAGCAGTCAGTCCTACTGTTGTAAACTTCATCAGTAGTAGCTATTCAGCAGTCAGTCCTACTGTTGTAAACTTCATCAGTAGTAGCTATTCAGCAGTCAGTCCTACTGTTGTAAACTTCATAAGTAGTAGCTATTCAGCAGTCAGTCCTACTGTTGTAAACTTCATCAGTAGTAGCTATTCAGCAGTCAGTCCTACTGTTGTTCACTTCATCAGTAGTATCTATTCAGCAGTCAGTTATACTGTTCAAACTGGAAAAGTTAAGCAGTAGGCTTGACAGTATTACTTTTAAGTGTTTGTAGTGGCTACAGTTATTAAGGAGGACTAAACTGTTGCTGAAATAGAGCAAACAGTCTGACTGCTGGTGTGTAACCCCTGCAAATCAGACATGATCTGGCTCCTGGTGGAGTGTCTCACCTCGCGGCAGCCATGGGACGGCCGTAGTAACCCCCAATCAGCCTGCAGGGAACCGTGGAGTCACCCTCTCCTTCACCCAGAACATCACAATACTGACCTACACACTGCAATCCATCACGGCCAATATGTGGAGAGCTCTCCCAGTAACAGGGGTGGTGCACCATAAGCTAGTATTGTCTGTCTAGCTGGGGAGCAAGGATTTAAGAAGATGACTTCAACGTTTAACTTTTCACTGTCTGTCTGTGAGAAAAGCAGTGTTTCTAAAGAATATAGCATCTATACTGTCTGTTATCCAGTATTGGTTTAGTGGTATATTAAATATGAAGGAGTGTTTCAATAGCATATAGCATTATCTACTGTCTGTTATTCATGATTGGTTTAGTGGTATATTAAATATGAAGCAGTGTTTCAATAGCATATAGCATTATCTACTGTCTGTTATTCATGATTGGTTTAGTGGTATATTAAATATGAAGGAGTGTTTCAATAGCATATAGCATTATCTACTGTCTGTTATTCATGATTGGTTTAGCAGTATATTAAATATGAAGCAGTGTTTCAATAGCATATAGCATTATCTACAGTCTGTTATTCATGATTGGTTTAGTAGTATATTAAATATGAATCAGTGTTTCAATAGCATATAGCATTATCTACTGTCTGTTAACCATGATTAGTTTAGTATTAAAATATGAAGCAGTGTTTCAATAGCATATAGCATTATCTACTGTCTGTTAACCATGATTGGTTTAGTATTAAAATATGAAGCAGTGTTTCA
Organism: Oncorhynchus kisutch; assembly: GCF_002021735.2. NCBI lineage: Eukaryota > Metazoa > Chordata > Actinopteri > Salmoniformes > Salmonidae > Oncorhynchus > Oncorhynchus kisutch. Next base: position 20,129,833 of record NC_034188.2, read on the forward strand.
ATAGCATATAGCATTATCTACAGTCTGTTAACCATGATTGGTTTAGTAGTATATTAAATATGAATCAGTGTTTCAATAGCATATAGCATTATCTACTGTCTGTTATTCATGATTGGTTTAGCAGTATATTAAATATGAAGCAGTGTTTCAATAGCATATAGCATTATCTACTGTCTGTTATTCATGATTGGTTTAGCAGTATATTAAATATGAAGCAGTGTTTCAATAGCATATAGCATTATCTACTGTCTGTTATTCATGATTGGTTTAGCAGTATATTAAATATGAAGCAGTGTTTCAATAGCATATAGCATTATCTACAGTCTGTTATTCATGATTGGTTTAGTAGTATATTAAATATGAATCAGTGTTTCAATAGCATATAGCATTATCTACTGTCTGTTAACCATGATTAGTTTAGTATTAAAATATGAAGCAGTGTTTCAATAGCATATAGCATTATCTACTGTCTGTTAACCATGATTGGTTTAGTATTAAAATATGAAGCAGTGTTTCAATAGCATATAGCATTATCTACAGTCTGTTAACCATGATTGGTTTAGTAGTATATTAAATATGAATCAGTGTTTCAATAGCATATAGCATTATCTACTGTCTGTTATTCATGATTGGTTTAGCAGTATATTAAATATGAAGCAGTGTTTCAATAGCATATAGCATTATCTACTGTCTGTTATTCATGATTGGTTTAGCAGTATATTAAATATGAAGCAGTGTTTCAATAGCATATAGCATTATCTACTGTCTGTTATTCATGATTGGTTTAGTAGTATATTAAATATGAATCAGTGTTTCAATAGCATATAGCATTATCTACTGTCTGTTATTCATGATTGGTTTAGTGGTATATTAAATATGAATCAGTGTTTCAATAGCATATAGCATTATCTACTGTCTGTTATTCATGATTGGTTTAGCAGTATATTAAATATGAAGCAGTGTTTCAATAGCATATAGCATTATCTACTGTCTGTTAACCATGATTGGTTTAGTAGTATATTAAATATGAATCAGTGTTTCAATAGCATATAGCATTATCTACTGTCTGTTATTCATGATTGGTTTAGCAGTATATTAAATATGAAGCAGTTTTTCAATAGCATATAGCATTATCTACTGTCTGTTAACCATGATTGGTTTAGTAGTATATTAAATATGAATCAGTGTTTCAATAGCATATAGCATTATCTACTGTCTGTTATTCATGATTGGTTTAGCAGTATATTAAATATGAAGCAGTGTTTCAATAGCATATAGCATTATCTACTGTCTGTTAACCATGATTGGTTTAGTAGTATATTAAATATGAATCAGTGTTTCAATAGCATATAGCATTATCTACTGTCTGTTATTCATGATTGGTTTAGTAGTATATTAAATATGAATCAGTGTTTCAATAGCATATAGCATTATCTACAGTCTGTTATTCATGATTGGTTTAGTAGTATATTAAATATGAATCAGTGTTTCAATAGCATATAGCATTATCTACTGTCTGTTAACCATGATTAGTTTAGTATTAAAATATGAAGCAGTGTTTCTATAGCATATAGCATTATCTACTGTCTGTTAACCATGATTGGTTTAGTATTAAAATATGAAGCAGTGTTTCAATAGCATATAGCATTATCTACTGTCTGTTAACCATGATTAGTTTAGTATTAAAATATGAAGCAGTGTTTCAATAGCATATAGCATTATCTACAGTCTGTTAACCATGATTGGTTTAGTATTAAAATATGAAGCAGTGTTTCAATAGCATATAGCATTATCTACTGTCTGTTAACCATGATTGGTTTAGTAGTATATTAAATATGAATCAGTGTTTCAATAGCATATAGCATTATCTACTGTCTGTTATTCATGATTGGTTTAGTAGTATATTAAATATGAATCAGTGTTTCAATAGCATATAGCATTATCTACTGTCTGTTAACCTTGATTGGTTTAGTATTAAAATATGAAGCAGTGTTTTCTGATGCTCTCTTTGTTCCTCCTGATATCTTAAAGAGGTTTTAGCCCAGTTTATGGAAACATGTTGTGTATTAGGTACATGTGCATTCTTTCCCTCATTTTACTGGTCTTACTGGTAACTTCCCTTTATTGTTTACTCTCTCACTTTCTGCTCATACATCTCTCTCCCCCTCCTTTCTCCCCTTACCTCCTCTCCCTCTCCTCTCCCACTTTCTACCCATACATCTCTCTCCCCCTCCTTTCTCCCCTTACCTCCTCTCCCTCTCCTCTCCCACTTTCTACCCATACATCTCTCTCCCCCTCCTTTCTCCCCTTACCTCCTCTCCCTCTCCTCTCCCACTTTCTACCCATACATCTCTCTCCCCCTCCTTTCTCCCCTTACCTCCTCTCCCTCTCCTCTCCCTCTCCTCTCCCACTTTCTACCCATACATCTCTCTCCCCCTCCTTTCTCCCCTTACCTCCTCTCCCACATTCTGCCCATACATCTCTCTCCCCCTCCTTTCTCCCCTTACCTCCTCACCCTCTCCTCTCCCTCTCCTCTCCCTCTTTCTGCCCATACATCTCTCTCCCCCTCCTTTCTCCCCTTACCTCCTCTCCCTCTCCTCTCCCTCTTTCTGCCCATACATCTCTCTCCCCCTCCTTTCTCCCCTTACCTCCTCTCCCTCTCCTCTCCCTCTCCTCTCCCTCTTTCTGCCCATACATCTCTCTCCCCCTCCTTTCTCCCATTACCTCCTCTCCCCCTCCTTTCTCCCCTTACCTCCTCTCCCCCTCCTTTCTCCCCTTACCTCCTCTCCCCCTCCTTTCTCCCATTACCTCCTCTCCCTCTCCTCTCCCACTTTCTACCCATACATCTCTCTCCCCCTCCTTTCTCCCCTTACCTCCTCTCCCTCTCCCTCTCCTCTCCCTCTCCTCTCCCACTTTCTACCCATACATCTCTCTCCCCCTCCTTTCTCCCCTTACCTCCTCTCCCTCTCCTCTCCCTCTTTCTGCCCATACATCTCTCTCCCCCTCCTTTCTCCCCTTACCTCCTCTCCCTCTCCTCTCCCTCTTTCTGCCCATACATCTCTCTCCCCCTCCTTTCTCCCCTTACCTCCTCTCCCTCTCCTCTCCCACTTTCTACCCATACATCTCTCTCCCCCTCCTTTCTCCCCTTACCTCCTCTCCCTCTCCTCTCCCTCTTTCTGCCCATACATCTCTCTCCCCCTCCTTTCTCCCCTTACCTCCTCTCCCTCTCCTCTCCCTCTTTCTGCCCATACATCTCTCTCCCCCTCCTTTCTCCCCTTACCTCCTCTCCCTCTCCTCTCCCTCTTTCTGCCCATACATCTCTCTCCCCCTCCTTTCTCCCCTTACCTCCTCTCCCCCTCTCCTCTCCCTCTCTCCTCTCTAACTGAAGGAGGGAGGTGGTTGTATATTTGTTCCTTCACAGCTCCCCGTCCTTAGATTAGATTTCTCCTTTCTCATTACCAGCCTTAATAGACCCCTCCGATCTCATCCCAGCCTCAGATACTATCTGACCCGTATAATTAATTAATTATAGCCCAAATATTATATATTATTAAAAATAGCATAACTAATAGTGTAATATCTCAAGCTGTCAAGTTTAATAGTCAACATTGTCTTGGTCGGTCTTATCATTGAGAGACACCCGGTCAGAATATTGATTTCTGGTCATTTTAACTGTCATGTGCCATCGCGATGGGGAATTGTCAGGTTTTTACCACTCAGAGCTCATTTGAAATCGTTAAACTGCTGCCGTCCTGTTCACAGTCATGGCTGACCCTCCCCCCCCCAAGCCTCCTCCCCACAAGCCCTATCCCTGGAACTACATGTCTCTACAGAAATTGACCAGAAATCAGACAGTGTTTTGAGTTGCTTTCTTATGCAGTGTTTTTACACGATAAGGGACCCAAAGTCCTATTCAATCAAACCCTGAAACCAGGGCTCCAGGGAAAAACAATGTTCATCATGCACTGTTTGCACTTGTGGGCGGAACCTTTCTACTGTAACGTATTGTTCTTGAACAAATCAAAATGGTCACTGTATGTCAAAAGTTTTTAGGCTAGCTGCTAGACGCACCAACCCTGGTGACATATTGTGACTGTTGTGAGGTGGTGCACTAGTACTTTTCCAACATTTCTACTTTTGTATTTTATTTGAACAGAATCCATTGTGGAGGCCAGGTCATCTGATGCAGTACTCCATCCCTCTCCTTCTTGGTAAAATAGACTTACACAGCCTGGAGGTGTGATGGGTCATTGTCCTGTTGAAAAATAAATGATAGTCCCACTAAGCGCAAATAAGATGGGAGGGCGTATCGCTGCAGAATGCTATTGGAGAACCATCTAATGAGTGAACATGATGTTCATCTGAAACAAAATTGCTAAAAGTTTAAAAACAACATGTATTTCGTTTTATTGGTATTAAGCACACATTTTAAATCAGCAAGGGATTCCTGCATAGCTTTAAAATCTGACTGTAGATTTGACACTGCCAGATCAACAGTCTGGGCAATTGCATACATAATAATATAATCCGCATATAGATGAAGTTGAACATTTTTAACAGATTGACCAATGGTGTTAATATAATAGTGAAGAGAACAGGTCCCAGAATTGACCCCTGTGGTACACCTTGATGTACTTCAAGAAACTCCATCAATTACGATGGCCTGAATTCTATCACTACGATAATCATGAAACCATGAACAGGCGTCAGAGCTCAGGCCTATCGAGGGCAACTTATTCAATAAAATAGCATGATCAACAGTATCAAAAGCTTTTGACAGGTCCACAAACAAAGCAGCACATTTCATTTGAGTGTTTAAAGCAATTGAAAAGATCATTAACAAGTGAAGTGGTTGCTGGCCTAAACCCTGATTAATTTGCATTCAAAATACATTCCTCAGATAAAAAAGAGCAAAGTTGTACATTTACCAAGGTTTCAAGAATCTTAGCTAGACAAGGAGTCCTTGAAATGGGGTGATAATGATGAAGATCACTACTATCCCCGGCCTTATGGAGTGGCTGCACAAGAGCTGATTTCCATACTTTTGGAATATTTCCCGATAACAATGTTAAATAAAAAATGTGGATTATTTATTTATACTATCACAGTGCAGGTGCATTTATACGGAGACTTGATTACACACAGGTGGATTGTATTTATCATCATTAGTCATTTAGGTCAACATTGGATCATTCAGAGATCCTCACTGAACTTCTGGAGAGAGTTTGCTGCACTGAAAGTAAAGGGGCTGAATAATTTTGCACTCCCAATTTTTCAGTTTTTGATTTGTTAAAAAAGTTTGAAATATCCAATAAATGTCGTTCCACTTCATGATTGTGTCCCACTTGTTGTTGATTCTTCACAAAAAAATACAGTTTTATATCTTTATGTTTGAAGCCTGAAATGTGGCAAAAGGTCGCAAAGTTCAAGGGGGCCGAATACTTTCGCAAGGCACTGTATGCCTTTATTTGGGCTGCAATTTCTGAGACAGGTAATTCTAGTTGTTGGCTGCTTTTCCTTCACTCTGCGGTCCGACTCCTCCCAAACCATCTCAATTTGGTTGAGGTCGGGGGATTGTGGAGGCCAGGTCATCTGATGCAGTACTCCATCCCTCTCCTTCTTGGTAAAATAGACTTACACAGCCTGGAGGTGTGATGGGTCATTGTCCTGTTGAAAAACAAATGATAGTCCCACTAATTGCCAAACAGATGGGAGGGCGTATTGCTGCAGAATGCTGTGGCAGCCATGCTGGTTAAGTGCGCTTTGAATTCTAAATAAATCACTGACAGTGTCACCAGCAAAGCACCCCCACACCATCACACCTCCTCCTCCATGCTTTACGGTGGGAAATACACATGCAAAGATCATCCGTTCTCCAACATCACGTCTCACAAAGACACAGGGTTGGAACCAAAAATCAAATTTCCACCGGTCTAATGTCCATTGCTCGTGTTTCTTGGCCCAAGCAAGTTTCTTCTTCTTATTGATGTCATTGAACTCTGTGAAACATTTATTTGGGCTGCAATTTCTGAGACAGGTAATTCTAATTAACTTATCCTCTGCAGCAGTGGTAACTCAGGGTCTTCCATTCCTGTGGCGGTCCTCATGATAGCGCTTGAAGGTTTTTGCGACTGCACTGGAAGAAACTTCTGTATTGACTGACCTTCATGTCTTAAAGTAATGATGGATTGTTGTTTCTCTTTGCTTATTTGAGCTGTTCTTGCCAAAGTATGGACATGGTATTTTACTAAATAGGGCTGTCTTCTGAATACCCCTCCCCCTCTTTATTTTTTTACTATTGTCTACATTGTAGAATAATAGTGAAGACATCAAAACTATGAAATAACACATTGAATCATGTAGTAACCAAAAAAGTGTTAAACAAATCTAAATATATTTTATATTTAAGATCCTTCAAAGTAGCCACCCTTTGCCTTGATGACAACTTTGCACACTCTCAACCAGCTTCATGAGGTAGTCACCTGGAATGCAATTCAATTAACAGGTGTGCCTCGTTAAAAGTTAATTTGTGGAATTTCTTTCTTTCCTTCTTAATGCGTTTGAGCCAATCAGTTGTGTTGTGACAAGGTAGGGGTGGTACACAGCAAATAGCCCTATTTGGTAAAAGACCAAGTCCATATTATGGCAAGAACCGCTCAAATAAGCAAAGATAAATGACAGTCCATCATTACTTTAAGACCTGAAAGTCAGTCAATCCGTTTCTTCAAGTACAGCCTCAAAAACTATCAAGCGCTATGATTAAACTGTCTCTCATGAGGACCACCACAGGAAAGGAAGACCCAGAGCTACCTCTGCTGCAGAGGAAAAGTTCATTATAGAGTTAACTGCACCTCAGATTTCAGCCCTAATAAAATAAAAACCCTTGGATGAGTAGGTGTGTCCAAACTTGACTGGAACTGTATATATACCCGCTATAATTATTCTGGCTCCTATGTACCAAAAAACTGTTTCATCTGTAAAAAAAAAATTAAGCTTATAATTGTACTAATTATGATTCATTCATATGATCAGATTAATTTAATAATCTAGAGGCAGAGCAGAGCTCATTAACCTTAATTAAGATCATTACTGAGTGAGATTCTTTCCCCCTCCATGGTGATTTAAATCTTTGTCGCAGCGCTATCTCTCTATCATGCCAGTCTCTCTCTATCATGCCAGTCTCTCTCTCTATCATGCCAGTCTCTCTCTCTCTATCATGCCAGTCTCTCTCTATCATGCCAGTCTCTCTCTCTCTATCATGCCAGTCTCTCTCTCTCTCTATCATGCCAGTATCTCTCTCTCTATCATGCCGTCTCTCTCTCTCTATCATGCCAGTCTCTCTCTCTCTCTCTATCATGCCAGTCTCTCTCTCTATCATGCCAGTCTCTCTCTCTATCATGCCAGTCTCTCTCGATCATGCCAGTCTCTCTTTATCATGCCAGTCTCTCTCTATCATGCCAGTCTACCTCTCTATCATGCCAGTCTCTCTCTCTATCATGCCAGTCTCTCTCTATCATGCCAGTCTCTCTTTATCATGCCAGTTTCTCTCTCTATCATGCCAGTCTCTCTCTCTCTATCATGCCAGTCTCTCTCTCTCTGTCATGCCAGTCTCTCTCTCTCTATCATGCCAGTCTCTATCTCTATCATGCCAGTCTCTCTCTATCATGCCAGTCTCTCTCTCTATCATGCCAGTCTCTCTCTCTATCATGCCAGTCTCTCTCGCCATCATGCCAGTCTCTCTCTATCATGCCAGTCTCTCTTTATCATGCCAGTCTCTCTATATCATGCCAGTCTATCTCTCTATCATGCCAGTCTCTCTCTCTATCATGCCAGTCTCTCTCTCTTCCATGCCAGTCTCTCTCTCTATCATGCTACGCTCTCTCGTTAATGCCAGTCTCTCCCTCTTCCATGCCAGCCTCTCTCTCTTCCATGCCAGTCTCTCTCCATCATGCCAGTCTCTCTCTCTTTTATGCCAGTCTCGCTCTCTTCCATGACAATCTCTCTTTTGATCATGCCAGTCTCTCTCTCTCCATCATGCCAGTCTCTCTCTCTCTATCATGTCAGTCTCTCTCTGTATCATGCCAGTCTCTCTCTATCATGCCAGTCTCTCTCTCTATCATGCCAGACTCTCTCTCTTTAATTCCAGTCTCGCTATCTCCGATACAGGCTTTCTATCATGCCAGTCTTTCTCTCTATCATGCCAGTCTCTCTCTTTTATGCCAGTCTTGCTCAATCCATCATGCCAGTCTCTCTCTCTATCATGCCAGCCTCTCTCTCCTCCGTGCCAGCCTCTCTTTCTTCCAAGCCAGTCTCTCTCTTGTCCATGCCAGTCTCTCTCTCTATCATGCCAGTCTCTCTCCATCATGCCAGTCTCTCTCTCTTTTATGCCAGTATTTCTCTCTATCATGCCAGTCTCTCTCTCCACCATGCCAGTCTCTCTCTCCATCATGCCAGTCTCTCTCCATCATGCCAGTCTCTCTCTATCATGCCAGTCTCTCTTTATCATGCCAGTCTCTCTCTATCATCCCAGTCTCTCTCTCTATCATGCCAGTCTCTCTCTCTCTATCATGCCAGTCTCTCTCTCTATCATGCCAGTCTCTCTCTCTCTATCATGCCAGTCTCTCTCTCTGTCATGCCAGTCTCTCTCTCTATCATGCCAGTCTCTCTCTCTATCATGCCAGTCTCTCTCTATCATGCCAGTCTCTCTCTCTATCATGCAAGTCTCTCTCTCGATCATGCCAGTCTCTCTCTATCATGCCAGTCTCTCTGTATCATGCCAGTCTCTCTATATCATGCCAGTCTATCTCTCTATCATGCCAGTCTATCTCTCTATCATGCCAGTCTCTCTCTATCATGCCAGTCTATCTCTCTATCATGCCAGTCTCTCTCTCTTCCATGCCAGTCTCTCTCTCTATCATGCTACGCTCTCTCGATAATGCCAGTCTCTCCCTCTTCCATGCCAGCCTCTCTCTCTTCCATGCCAGTCTCTCTCCATCATGCCAGTCTCTCTCTCTTTTATGCCAGTCTCGCTCTCTTCCATGACAATCTCTCTTTTGATCATGCCAGTCTCTCTCTCTCCATCATGCCAGTCTCTCTCTCTCCATCATACCAGTCTCTCTCTCCATCATGCCAGTCTCTCTCTCCATCATGCTAGTCTCTCTCTCTTTTATGCCAGTCTTGCTCTTTTCCATGCCAGTCTATCTCTGTATCATGTCAGTCTCTCTCTGTATCATGCCAGTCTCTCTCTATCATGCCAGTCTCTCTCTATCATGCCAGTCTATCTCTCTATCATGCCAGTCTCTCTCTCTTCCATGCCAGTCTCTCTCTCTATCATGCTACGCTCTCTCGTTAATGCCAGTCTCTCCCTCTTCCATGCCAGCCTCTCTCTCTTCCATGCCAGTCTCTCTCCATCATGCCAGTCTCTCTCTCTTTTATGCCAGTCTCGCTCTCTTCCATGACAATCTCTCTTTTGATCATGCCAGTCTCTCTCTCTCCATCATGCCAGTCTCTCTCTCTCCATCATACCAGTCTCTCTCTCCATCATGCCAGTCTCTCTCTCTTTTTTGCCAGTCTTGCTCTTTTCCATGCCAGTCTATCTCTCTATCATGTCAGTCTCTCTCTGTATCATGCCAGTCTCTCTCTATCATGCCAGTCTCTCTCTCTATCATGCCAGACTCTCTCTCTTTAATTCCAGTCTCGCTATCTCCGATACAGGCTTTCTATCATGCCAGTCTTTCTCTCTATCATGCCAGTCTCTCTCTTTTATGCCAGTCTTGCTCAATCCATCATGCCAGTCTCTCTCTCTATCATGCCAGCCTCTCTCTCCTCCGTGCCAGCCTCTCTTTCTTCCAAGCCAGTCTCTCTCTTGTCCATGCCAGTCTCTCTCTCTATCATGCCAGTCTCTCTCCATCATGCCAGTCTCTCTCTCTTTTATGCCAGTATTTCTCTCTATCATGCCAGTCTCTCTCTCCACCATGCCAGTCTCTCTCTCCATCATGCCAGTCTCTCTCCATCATGCCAGTCTCTCTCTCTTTTATGCCAGTATTTCTCTCTATCATGCCAGTCTTTCTCTCTATCATGCCAGTCTCTCTCTCTATCATGCCAGTCTCTCTCTATATCATGCCAGTCTATCTCTCTATCATGCCAGTCTATCTCTCTATCATGCCAGTCTCTCTCTCTATCATGCCAGTCTCTCTCTCTCTATCATGCCAGTCTCTCTCTCTCTGTCATGCCAGTCTCTCTCTCTATCATGCCAGTCTCTCTCTCTATCATGCCAGTCTCTCTCTATCATGCCAGTCTCTCCCAATCATGCCAGTCTCTCTCTCTATCATGCAAGTCTCTCTCTCGATCATGCCAGTCTCTCTCTATCATGCCAGTCTCTCTGTATCATGCCAGTCTCTCTATATCATGCCAGTCTATCTCTCTATCATGCCAGTCTATCTCTCTATCATGCCAGTCTCTCTCTATCATGCCAGTCTATCTCTCTATCATGCCAGTCTCTCTCTCTTCCATGCCAGTCTCTCTCTCTATCATGCTACGCTCTCTCGTTAATGCCAGTCTCTCCCTCTTCCATGCCAGCCTCTCTCTCTTCCATGCCAGTCTCTCTCCATCATGCCAGTCTCTCTCTCTTTTATGCCAGTCTCGCTCTCTTCCATGACAATCTCTCTTTTGATCATGCCAGTCTCTCTCTCTCCATCATGCCAGTCTCTCTCTCTCCATCATACCAGTCTCTCTCTCCATCATGCCAGTCTCTCTCTCTTTTATGCCAGTTTTGCTCTTTTCCATGCCAGTCTATCTCTCTATCATGTCAGTCTCTCTCTGTATCATGCCAGTCTCTCTCTATCATGCCAGACTCTCTCTCTTTAATTCCAGTCTCGCTATCTCCGAAACAGGCTTTCTATCATGCCAGTCTTTCTCTCTATCATGCCAGTCTCTCTCTTTTATGCCAGTCTTGCTCAATCCATCATGCCAGTCTCTCTCCATCATGCCAGTCTATCTCTCTTTTATGCCAGTATTTCTCTCTATCATGCCAGTCTTTCTCTCTATCATGCCAGTCTCTCTCTCTATCATGCCAGTCTCTCTCTCTATCATGCCAGTCTCTCTCTATCATGCCAGTCTCTCTTTATCATGCCAGTCTCTCTATATCATGCCAGTCTATCTCTCTATCATGCCAGTCTCTCTCTCTATCATGCCAGTCTCTCTCTCTCTATCATGCCAGTCTCTCTCTCTGTCATGCCAGTCTCTCTCTCTATCATGCCAGTCTCTCTCTCTATCATGCCAGTCTCTCTCTATCATGCCAGTCTCTCTCTCTATCATGCAAGTCTCTCTCTCGATCATGCCAGTCTCTCTCTATCATGCCAGTCTCTCTGTATCATGCCAGTCTCTCTATATCATGCCAGTCTATCTCTCTATCATGCCAGTCTATCTCTCTATCATGCCAGTCTCTCTCTATCATGCCAGTCTATCTCTCTATCATGCCAGTCTCTCTCTCTTCCATGCCAGTCTCTCTCTCTATCATGCTACGCTCTCTCGATAATGCCAGTCTCTCCCTCTTCCATGCCAGCCTCTCTCTCTTCCATGCCAGTCTCTCTCTCTTTTATGCCAGTCTCGCTCTCTTCCATGACAATCTCTCTTTTGATCATGCCAGTCTCTCTCTCTCCATCATGCCAGTCTCTCTCTCTCCATCATACCAGTCTCTCTCTCCATCATGCCAGTCTCTCTCTCCATCATGCTAGTCTCTCTCTCTTTTATGCCAGTCTTGCTCTTTTCCATGCCAGTCTATCTCTCTATCATGTCAGTCTCTCTCTGTATCATGCCAGTCTCTCTCTATCATGCCAGTCTCTCTCTATCATGCCAGTCTATCTCTCTATCATGCCAGTCTCTCTCTCTTCCATGCCAGTCTCTCTCTCTATCATGCTACGCTCTCTCGTTAATGCCAGTCTCTCCCTCTTCCATGCCAGCCTCTCTCTCTTCCATGCCAGTCTCTCTCCATCATGCCAGTCTCTCTCTCTTTTATGCCAGTCTCGCTCTCTTCCATGACAATCTCTCTTTTGATCATGCCAGTCTCTCTCTCTCCATCATGCCAGTCTCTCTCTCTCCATCATACCAGTCTCTCTCTCCATCAAGCCAGTCTCTCTCTCTTTTTTGCCAGTCTTGCTCTTTTCCATGCCAGTCTATCTCTCTATCATGTCAGTCTCTCTCTGTATCATGCCAGTCTCTCTCTATCATGCCAGTCTCTCTCTCTATCATGCCAGACTCTCTCTCTTTAATTCCAGTCTCGCTATCTCCGATACAGGCTTTCTATCATGCCAGTCTTTCTCTCTATCATGCCAGTCTCTCTCTTTTATGCCAGTCTTGCTCAATCCATCATGCCAGTCTCGCTCTCTATCATGCCAGCCTCTCTCTCCTCCGTGCCAGCCTCTCTTTCTTCCAAGCCAGTCTCTCTCTTGTCCATGCCAGTCTCTCTCTCTATCATGCCAGTCTCTCTCCATCATGCCAGTCTCTCTCTCTTTTATGCCAGTATTTCTCTCTATCATGCCAGTCTCTCTCTCCACCATGCCAGTCTCTCTCTCCATCATGCCAGTCTCTCTCCATCATGCCAGTCTCTCTCTCTTTTATGCCAGTATTTCTCTCTATCATGCCAGTCTTTCTCTCTATCATGCCAGTCTCTCTCTCTATCATGCCAGTCTCTCTCTATATCATGCCAGTCTATCTCTCTATCATGCCAGTCTATCTCTCTATCATGCCAGTCTCTCTCTCTATCATGCCAGTCTCTCTCTCTCTATCATGCCAGTCTCTCTCTCTCTGTCATGCCAGTCTCTCTCTCTATCATGCCAGTCTCTCTCTATCATGCCAGTCTCTCTCTATCATGCCAGTCTCTCTCTCTATCATGCAAGTCTCTCTCTCGATCATGCCAGTCTCTCTCTATCATGCCAGTCTCTCTGTATCATGCCAGTCTCTCTATATCATGCCAGTCTATCTCTCTATCATGCCAGTCTATCTCTCTATCATGCCAGTCTCTCTCTATCATGCCAGTCTATCTCTCTATCATGCCAGTCTCTCTCTCTTCCATGCCAGTCTCTCTCTCTATCATGCTACGCTCTCTCGTTAATGCCAGTCTCTCCCTCTTCCATGCCAGCCTCTCTCTCTTCCATGCCAGTCTCTCTCCATCATGCCAGTCTCTCTCTCTTTTATGCCAGTCTCGCTCTCTTCCATGACAATCTCTCTTTTGATCATGCCAGTCTCTCTCTCTCCATCATGCCAGTCTCTCTCTCTCCATCATACCAGTCTCTCTCTCCATCATGCCAGTCTCTCTCTCTTTTATGCCAGTTTTGCTCTTTTCCATGCCAGTCTATCTCTCTATCATGTCAGTCTCTCTCTGTATCATGCCAGTCTCTCTCTATCATGCCAGTCTCTCTCTCTATCATGCCAGACTCTCTCTCTTTAATTCCAGTCTCGCTATCTCCGAAACAGGCTTTCTATCATGCCAGTCTTTCTCTCTATCATGCCAGTCTCTCTCTGTTATGCCAGTCTTGCTCAATCCATCATGCCAGTCTCTCTCTCTATCATGCCAGCCTCTCTCTCCTCTGTGACAGCCTCTCTTTCTTCCAAGCCAGTCTCTCTCTTGTCCATGCCAGTCTCTCTCTCTCTATCATGCCAGTCTCTCTCCATCATGCCAGTCTCTCTCTCTTTTATGCCAGTATTTCTCTCTATCATGCCAGTCTCTCTCTCCACCATGCCAGTCTCTCTCTCCATCATGCCAGTCTCTCTCCATCATGCCAGTCTCTCTCTCTTTTATGCCAGTATTTCTCTCTATCATGCCAGTCTTCTTTCTCTCTATCATGCCAGTCTCTCTCTCTCTGTCTTGCCAGTCTCTCTCCCTCCATCATGCCAGTCTCTCTCTTTTATGCCAGTCTTGCTCTCTTCCATGCCAGTCTCTCTCTCTATCATGCCAGTCTTTCTCTCTTCCATGCCAGTCTCTCTCTCTATCATGCTACGCTCTCTCGTTAATGCCAGTCTCTCCCTCTTCCATGCCAGCCTCTCTCTCTTCCATGCCAGTCTCTCTCCATCATGCCAGTCTCTCTCTCTTTTATGCCAGTCTCGCTCTCTTCCATGACAATCTCTCTTTTGATCATGCCAGTCTCTCTCTCTCCATCATGCCAGTCTCTCTCTCTCCATCATACCAGTCTCTCTCTCCATCATGCCAGTCTCTCTCTCTTTTTTGCCAGTCTTGCTCTTTTCCATGCCAGTCTATCTCTCTATCATGTCAGTCTCTCTCTGTATCATGCCAGTCTCTCTCTATCATGCCAGTCTCTCTCTCTATCATGCCAGACTCTCTCTCTTTAATTCCAGTCTCGCTATCTCCGATACAGGCTTTCTATCATGCCAGTCTTTCTCTCTATCATGCCAGTCTCTCTCTTTTATGCCAGTCTTGCTCAATCCATCATGCCAGTCTCTCTCTCTATCATGCCAGCCTCTCTCTCCTCCGTGCCAGCCTCTCTTTCTTCCAAGCCAGTCTCTCTCTTGTCCATGCCAGTCTCTCTCTCTATCATGCCAGTCTCTCTCCATCATGCCAGTCTCTCTCTCTTTTATGCCAGTATTTCTCTCTATCATGCCAGTCTCTCTCTCCACCATGCCAGTCTCTCTCTCCATCATGCCAGTCTCTCTCCATCATGCCAGTCTCTCTCTCTTTTATGCCAGTATTTCTCTCTATCATGCCAGTCTTTCTCTCTATCATGCCAGTCTCTCTCTCTATCATGCCAGTCTCTCTCTATATCATGCCAGTCTATCTCTCTATCATGCCAGTCTATCTCTCTATCATGCCAGTCTCTCTCTCTCTGTCATGCCAGTCTCTCTCTCTATCATGCCAGTCTCTCTCTCTATCATGCCAGTCTCTCTCTATCATGCCAGTCTCTCTCTCTTGCATGCAAGTCTCTCTCTCGATCATGCCAGTCTCTCTCTATCATGCCAGTCTCTCTGTATCATGCCAGTCTATCTCTCTATCATGCCAGTCTATCTCTCTATCATGCCAGTCTCTCTCTATCATGCCAGTCTATCTCTCTATCATGCCAGTCTCTCTCTCTTCCATGCCAGTCTCTCTCTCTATCATGCTACGCTCTCTCGTTAATGCCAGTCTCTCCCTCTTCCATGCCAGCCTCTCTCTCTTCCATGCCAGTCTCTCTCCATCATGCCAGTCTCTCTCTCTTTTATGCCAGTCTCGCTCTCTTCCATGACAATCTCTCTTTTGATCATGCCAGTCTCTCTCTCTCCATCATGCCAGTCTCTCTCTCTCCATCATACCAGTCTCTCTCTCCATCATGCCAGTCTCTCTCTCTTTTATGCCAGTTTTGCTCTTTTCCATGCCAGTCTATCTCTCTATCATGTCAGTCTCTCTCTGTATCATGCCAGTCTCTCTCTATCATGCCAGTCTCTCTCTCTATCATGCCAGACTCTCTCTCTTTAATTCCAGTCTCGCTATCTCCGATACAGGCTTTCTATCATGCCAGTCTTTCTCTCTATCATGCCAGTCTCTCTCTGTTATGCCAGTCTTGCTCAATCCATCATGCCAGTCTCTCTCTCTATCATGCCAGCCTCTCTCTCCTCTGTGACAGCCTCTCTTTCTTCCAAGCCAGTCTCTCTCTTGTCCATGCCAGTCTCTCTCTCTCTATCATGCCAGTCTCTCTCCATCATGCCAGTCTCTCTCTCTTTTATGCCAGTATTTCTCTCTATCATGCCAGTCTCTCTCTCCACCATGCCAGTCTCTCTCTCCATCATGCCAGTCTCTCTCCATCATGCCAGTCTCTCTCTCTTTTATGCCAGTATTTCTCTCTATCATGCCAGTCTTCTTTCTCTCTATCATGCCAGTCTCTCTCTCTCTGTCTTGCCAGTCTCTCTCCCTCCATCATGCCAGTCTCTCTCTTTTATGCCAGTCTTGCTCTCTTCCATGCCAGTCTCTCTCTCTATCATGCCAGTCTTTCTCTCTACCATGCCAGTCAATCAAATGTAAATTGATGTTTCTTACACAAAAATCTGATCCTGACCTGGACCTGAACATTTTGCCAGGGACTTCCATAGATGGAAGAGCCCAGCCAGAGCCTGGTGCGTTGCGTGACCCTATTATTAATTCAGCTGTTATTGTAACATTGCAGCGGTTGGGGGTGTCTGTGGAAGGGTCAGACTGGTTTTTCATGTTGACAGATTACTAATTTTGCTGTTGAAGAAAGAGTCTGTTTTCGTGAGATTGAATTTGGGTGATTAACGCGCGGATAATTGACAGGTAACTGTCTGTAATTCACGCGACGTCATGGCCCTTCCATCTTCGAAAGTTCCGTGGCTGAACCGAGTAGGCTATATAAACTCGCGGGGTGTTGCAAAAGAGAGCTCTTGAAAGACACTATTTACATGCAAATTATCGAGCGTTATACGTCTAAATTTGGAGAATGGACACTGAGGCAACGTGGAAATTGTAATTATGGCACTACCTCCCCTCAATCTGTTTGACGGGACAACAGGACCCGCGGATGCTGCAATATAATTAATTGTGTAGGTTCAAGAGGTTGGAGCACAGGGAAATATTAATGCGTGTCACAGGCCTACATGGGACTATGAAAATAGCCTATGTTTTCTGTTAAAGGATAAAATAAACGACAAAATATTAAAGTAAAAACAAATGTTTTATAAATTGTTAGATATCAGTGGTGGCTGGCGTGCCACTGATGAAGATAATCTGGGTTAACTCGAGGTGACAGCATTGCGGGCAGCAGTTAAGATGAAACAGTGAATAAGCGCTGTCAAATAGGCCTATATGATGATGATGATTCTGCTTCATCATTATTAAGCTATCGTTTGTTATTCTGTTATCATCAACCTCATTATTAGAAAATCTGTTCAAAGAGATATCAGGGAGAAACGTTTTTGTTTTGTATACTACGTGTTTAGGTTAAACAGGCCTATCATCAGACTTAAAAAAATACAATAACTGTAAGATATCACTTGTCCTATATTTATCCAATAAAGTCCTATATACGGAAACTGTGAGCATATTTTGCCATATAAACTTCGAAAACATAAAGACACGTCAAAGAAAGACTAGTCAAACCACTGTTAGGACACAGCATAGATCAGATGAAAGAATATCTAACAGCTGTTCAATTACAGCTTGGCCGCAATACCCTGCACTGGAGTCTGCAGCAGCAGCCAGTCTCCTATAGCACCGGAGTAGAGGGCAGGGCTGGGTCCCAG